>NC_051059.1:17187258-17506576 GCF_904848185.1 Acanthopagrus latus | reverse complement strand
CCGCAGAACCCACTACTGTGGTAGTAGCCAGGCGTAAGGCTTCATGACAGATACTTTACACATGCCAGACTGTTAGACGATGGAAGACTGTGAGACAACGATAAAATGTTCATATTAAAAGCATTTACCCCTCTCCAGGCGCCAGACTGTCTGACACTGGCTCAAATTGATTCTTAATTGGGTTTGTATGGACCGTGGATCTACTGTTGATGAGCAGGGTGAGGAGTGGACATCTACGGCTTCGCCTCTGCAGAAACGTGATAACACAGCTGACCCAGTGGAGAGAAGGGAGACTTCTTAAAGTTCCCGGCTCCATTTTTAGAAAATAATAATTATGAGACGGATAATCTGCACATCTTGAAAACTGATTTAAGAGAACGATCCATCATCCAGACGCGGCAGAACAAAGCTACTGACTCAAAGGGATGTCATTACTCATCACAAGTCACTACCAGTTGGCATTAACCAGCTGTGTAGCTATATGTCTTTTTTTAGGGGGGTGGGGGGACTTGTTTTTTTGGTAGTCATAAATCACTCAGAGTTGCTGTGGAATGCAATCCAGTCCTCTGGAACAGCTTGGTCTTGGTAGAGGTGATTTTCTGTTTCTAGGCTGACATTCCTCATTATCTATTTTGGCTTGCCTTGCGTGCACACTGGCTCATGGAAAACGCTGGTTAAAAACTGAGCAGCGAGAGGAAGAGGGGCTTGAATGCTCCCCAGTGCCGCCCCCCCTCCCTACCGCCACCCTCTCCAGCGAAGCTCAGCATGCCTCTATTTGAAGAGGAAGGGAGGGAGGTTATCCCTACCTTTTTCCTTGCTTATGATTTTTTTTTTTCTCTCTCTCTCCCTGGTCACAGAAGAGGCTTGTTACCAGAGCAAGCAGACATAGTGGAGAGCCACGCTGCAAAGCTTTATTCAAGCTGAGGGGAGAATCTGCTGCGGATTAAGCCTCGTCCGCAGTCAGGTCTGGTCTTAATTTCACTCCTTTTTGTGCCGTCAGACTGAAGGGGTGCTTCTGATTACTGTCTAAAGCTTTGAAGGCTCACTGCAATTTCATCAATGTCAGGAATCAATAATAATAATAATCATAATGGCAATAAGAATAACGATAATAAGGACAATAATAATAATAATTAGAATAATAATAATGCATTTCATTGGTGCTTGTGTTGATGCTGCATGACATGACTTTTAAACTAAGCCATGGCAGTAAAATACTGCTGTGCTAGGCTTAAACGCACAACTGTACATTACTCATGAACTGCACATGTCATCATAAAGAGCCTATTCACAGTTGATCAGTGTGGAAGTCGCTGAGTGACAAATACAATGGGACACAATAAACTTGTATAATGTATTGACTTATTCATTATATAACTCCAAATTACTCACAAACTGTAAAGCTCATTAACACTTGATTACTGTGCAATATTGAGCATCTTCGAATGAACTACTGCCCATGACAGAGATGTATATACAATTGAGGTCAAACATTTTCCACAGAAAATGATGCATTATTTTAATTTCATTATTTACAATAAATGTATTGCAGTTTGAGAATTAAGAATTTCCTCACCAGTGTCACTGTAAGAGTTTGGCATATGACATTGATGAAGTTAAGCTACAGCTGAACAATGTTTTTACACATTTTGAATTGTAATGGAGGTTGTAACATACACATGTCCCGAGTTATAAAGCAGTTGGAGTAAATGACCTTTGTAGACCAAAACTCTATATATGCTGCGATGGAAGTATATTGACTCAAGTACAATTTTGGGTTACTTTGACTATTTGGATGTTCTGCTACTTTATACTTCCACTTCTCTACATTTTTAAAACAAATAGTGTTCTTTTACTCCCTTACATTTATCTGATTTATTGACTTGCTTGTTACTTTACAGGTTACATGCTGCGTCAGAGCCAAAGTAGCTCGTGTATTTACATTAATTAACTTAATGGCAAACCTTAAAAAAAAAAAGAAAAAAAAAAGATAAAAGTTGTTGATAATTGATCCCATATTTACTGGCAGAAAATTACTTTTGATGCTTGAGTACAATTAATATCAGATACTTTAAGACGACTTTTGGGTACTTTTACGACACGGTTTGCAGTCGCTACAATACAATTCATGACTATATGGAATCTTTTTTTTTTTTTTTATCTACATAAGCTTATTTATTTATGCAAAAGATGGGTAACAGATACAAATCAATTTAAATGTGAACATATTCATTGCACAATTCATGTCGAGCTAGAAGTTAGCAACAAAAAGGCAAAGAATTAAGATTATGATTAGCACAGAAGATAACATGAGTGTGACTACTGCAGCAGAGCAGTCACACTAACAAAGAAATCAGTTGGTATAACAAACAAACAGAGGTAGACCCTTAAATGGAAGCAGGAAGCCATGCAGCAGGTCCATGACTCAGCCACTTGCCTTCTAAAGTGTCTACAGTGCAATCTCTCCTTGAAGGTGTCATAAATTGGCCGAGGCACTCTTGGCTTAGTGGGCTGCTGGGGTGGTCCTCCTCCGGCCTCATCCCAGGGTGGGCTAATGTCAGCCTGCAGGCCCAGCGGGCTCGTCAATGTCGCTCCACTGCTTCTATTCTCGTCGCCAAGTGGAGAGGAGTGAGTGTGTGAGTGTTTGAGTGGGAGTCAGAAAAAAAAGAAGAACCTGTTGCGAGCGAGCGAAGGTATGTTCCAAGCACATGGTGGTCTCTTCATTTTCAAAGCAGTAAAATGCATTTCAAGCAAGAGGGGGGGGAGGAATTTACAAGGTGACACTGCTAAGAAGAATGGGATTCACAAAATGATATTGCATGAGTGCCATGTGTGATCTGCAAAAATCCTCAACGAAGGCTCTGTTTATCCAGCAGGAAGAAGGAAGTAGCTACAAGAAAGCCAGAGCTTCTAACACTGATCCCCCTCCTAAATCAAGACTTACAATTTACCACTTTATTGTCCCATCTTTGTCTCTGTTTTGAAATGTCTTCTTAGTCATTAATCTTCAGAACAGACATTCATGAGCACGATCCTTGCCAATATAGCAAGGTTTGGGTGTTTTCCCAGCAATGGGATTTTTGTTATATTAATCTGCACTGTATT
Organism: Acanthopagrus latus; assembly: GCF_904848185.1. Classification (NCBI taxonomy): domain Eukaryota; kingdom Metazoa; phylum Chordata; class Actinopteri; order Spariformes; family Sparidae; genus Acanthopagrus; species Acanthopagrus latus. Next base: position 17,503,471 of record NC_051059.1, on the reverse strand, counting down.
TAAGCCATTTTTCTTCTTTGCTGAACAAAAGCGAATGGGGATGCCAAGCCAAATTCCCAAATGTTTTTGCCTAAAGACTTCCATCATGATTCTCAGTTTGTAATGCAACACATTTTTCAAAAGGAGAGTATTATGTTATAATTACACCCAATTAATTAATATGCAAATAACAAGGAGTTGTAAAAATTGCCAACATGTTCTCACAATCAGGTCCAAATTAGAATGAACATATTACCTGATTTAATTTGCTGCAAATGTATTTCTTGTCCGCCCACAGAGCATTCCTATGTTGTGTGATAACCAAAACCCTATTGCGGGATGTGACCACCCCTTTTTTTATATCAATAAATAAAAAAGACTGTCATCTGTTTGTTCCTTTTTATCCCTCATTGGGTCTGCAACATTCTTAGATCCCTTTGTGTAAAGTCAAATCCGTCTTTTTTATACTTTTTTATTGCATTCCAGCTCTAACCAAATTCCTCTTGTGCTTTAATGGGTAGATGTTCCTCTGTATTTTCGCTGAAGAAAAGCTGCCGCTGCCAGATTTGTGGCCTGTTGTGGTCCAAAAGAACAGCACCACGGGGAACTTGAGAAAAACTCACTCAAATTTCAGTTTTTGAAATACAGTCGCGCCTAGGGGGCAAAAGCATCTCCAGGCCCAGTATTTCAGATCAGATGGAGTAGTACTCTGTTCTGAAAAGAGAGGGGAAAGGCCTCCGAAAGAATAAAGTACTAAATAACATAAAACCCCATGTACCATAGACTGGGCTGCATGTTGCTGGGTGCACATGGTTACAGCCTGACACTTAAGTTACCCCTTGACAGGTGCTGAAGTCTTATGTGTCTGAAGGGAAGCTTAAGAGTTTTCTGCTATTTTACAAGCCCAGCCTTGGTTTGTTCACCCCACACATGACAGTGTTTTACAGTGCTCAGGCAAATGGCATGACGCGACTGCACTCCATAACGCCACGGTTTCCACTGAGTGAATAGAGCCATTGTGGTTTTGCTGGGAGTATATAACCATTTACAGTATCTATTGTACAACATACCATATTGTGTAGCGGTATATCTTCCATGTTAGGTCAGGGTTTTTGTATGTTGTGACAAATGACAAGAGGCAAACTGAATAGAGCCTATAGGAGACTGTAAACAGAGCTCAGAAAAACTGTCTTCTTAAAGGAGTTGTTAAACATTCTTTGGAAATGGTCTTATTCACTTTGCTGCCAAGAGTTAGAGGAGAAGATCAATACCATGCTCATGTCTGTAAAATCCCTTTTTCCTCGACATCTTGCTTGTATAAAGCAAATTTGCAACAGTGAACACAGTATGTCTGAGCTAAACATACTGTGACGTCAAACGAATAGCATTTCCTATTAACATAATGAGGAAAATGTTTTGTATTTAACATAATTAATGCACAAATGTAATTTTCTAGGAAACAGGGCTCCCTGTATAGCAAAAATGAAGCTTGAGCCTGCAGCAGGTTAGCTTTTCTTAGCATAATTAGGGCAAGCAGGAAGAATTAGCGAGCTTTGATCTAATGACAATATCTAGTGACAACATCCAACCATTAGCTCACTAATGAACACATTCAAATGTTCTTTTATTGATTCTTACAACAATAAAAGAGTTTAAATGACATGTAGTGGCTTTACTGGGTGTTGGGTGCTGGAGTATTTCTTGGCCAGGAACTTACTAAATTACTAAATCAGTAAAGTACTTACTCAGCCCATCCTCATCAGAAAAATAAGCACACAGGTTGACTGTGAAAGTAGCGTAATACGACTATTACTTATGTTTCTTGTGAGACGGCTGTAGTGACTACTACAGCAGCAAAGGAGGAAGTCAGGTAAGGTAGAATAAAGAGTTCCAAAATGCACACACACGCTGCTGTTCGCATCCAGTATTAAACAAAAAGTCGACAGTGATTTATTTTAACGTCCTAATGTAGTTAAGGGCCTTACATAATGTAACTGCCCTGCTCATTGATGCCGAGCTAGCATGCAAGTATAGCAAAACATTGGCTGCTCTTCTTTTCCTGTGCCACTGACTCACTTGTAGCTATAGCAAGGTTATACTCAGGCACTGTGCTCCATTGAGCTAAATGCTAACCTCAGTGCGCTAACATGCTTTCATTGACATGCTGACACGGCTACGTAACTTGTGTTTGTACACAGGTAACCTAAGTGACTGGAGGTTAAACTCCCACCAAAATTCAACCTATGCTTTTTTGTTAATGTATATGAGTCAAACCTTCGTGTAAAAGCATAATTATGATGAAAGAGGCAATTTTAAGATTTACTGTATTTTCGTTTTTAGGTCAAGCTCATTGTGCATGGGGCACTTTTATGCTAGCATCAAAATCACTATTTTTAAAACACTATGAAGACTTGACACTGTCCTCCATGTTACATCGCATTCTGAGTTCGACATTTCTCAGCTGCCATAACGACTGCGAGCAGAACAAGCTACTGCTAAGGTGAGTTGTTCAAAGACTTTATTTTTAGTAAACTCTGTGTACACCAACAATGTTCTCAATGCTTGTGTTCATGTGTAGAGACCCTGCTGATACTACGAGCAAAGTTTCATGTTGTGTCGAGCCTTCTTAGTGTTTTAAAAATAGCGATTTTGATGCTATCGCTGAAGTGCCCCAAGCACTCCCATTTAGAATTAGTTTGACCCGAAAACAAAAACACAGTAAATCTTAAAATTGCCTCTTTTGTCATAATTATGCTTTTACAAGGGTTTGACTCATATACATTCACAAAAAAGCCTAGGTTGCATTTTGGCGAGAGTTAATGGTTAATTTAACCCAAACCAAACTGCATGTGAACAACAAATGTGTAATATACCTGATGGTAACATACACTGCAACGGCTATGTGGATATTGGTAGTCTCTGGCAATTGACCAATTCAGTCATTTAGGCTCAAGGGCATGTTGAAGAAGACACGTGTGTTAGTGAGCTCTTGAGGTGCTGGCACAGAACATTTTTCAAACTTCTGACAGAGCCTGGTTAGCTGTTTCCCCATGTTTCCAATCTTTATGCTAAGCTAACCACCTTCCAGCTGTAGCTTAATATTTAACGGACGAAAGTGAATATCAATCTTCTCAACTAAACCCCGGCAAGAAAGTCAATAGACTATGTGGGTTTCCCAAGCTGCTGAACTGTAACCTCAGTTAGTCAGTTCTGTGTCAAAATTGAGCTCTAATAGTCTCCTTCGGGGTTTGCGCCTTTTTTTGTGTTATTCTTTTCACAATATATTCTGACATTGGAGTAATATAAACCTAACAAAGTCTGCAAATATTCTTTTTCCATTCACTCATTCAAAAATGTCTAAACTATTTAAAAACAGACCAGGGATCTTTGAGACTTGTCGTACACCAAATGTGAGGAGATAAAGCAAAAAATGAAATGTAAAACTCTGGGTTTTTGTTGACCCAAGAGTCTGAACTGTCGATCACATTACTCAGATTAATGCAACGCTACCTCTTCTTGTCTGAAAAAGAAAAAAGTTCTCTCTTCCAGTATGTACTAAATGAAGTATACATATAGTGAAGCTTGCAGTATCGTGTATACGCCGCATACGTTGATTAGTTCCTGCATGGGATACACCCGCAAAATCCCCCATCTCTGCCTCTAATGTTGCTCATTGGAAATATGCTAATGAGACCCGTCACGATCGCTGATTCCCTTTGAACTTTTTATTTCGTCACGGGCTGACTGGAATCACAGAGGTAGAGAGCAGGAGGTTTTCTGCCGCAAGCCCGCGGCCCCTCTTCCACCATCTGCCGGACCTCATTTCATTTGAATAATAAATGATAGTCTTTTTTTTCCCAGCTACACAGAGGCGCTTCGGCTCCTCATATGTTTTCGCAGTTCAAGGGGAAAAAAAACAACAAAAAAAAACGGCCACCAGCCATGACAGGGAATTGTTGTCTCTCACTGTAAAGCCCTGCCCAGGGTCTATAGGCCACACCAGCCCACAGAGGCAGCACACAGAATTTACCCTGGGATTGAAAGCTGAAATTTGCTCTTCTAAAGCCACACGGTGAGGGGATTGGATTCTTCCTTTATTTTGAGTAACTGCTCATAAATTGAAAAGCCCAGGCATCCTGTTTTTCTTTAGGAACAAAAAGATACTGGAAAATATTTTCATGCTGGTTTAATTCCCTCAAATGAAAGAAGTTCCGTCCCAAAGAACTAGACCAGAAATAGATTTTTATCAGCAGGATATGCTCGTATGGTTACATTCTTTCTGCTGATGGCCACCAGATAAGACGAGACGCCTATTCAATCACTGGTACATGACAATTTATAGACTAGTCATTCAGTGTGGAGGATATAAAATGCCAGCGCCCATGGCTGTAGAGCTGATGGTGGAGGTTTTAACTTTTTCTTGCACAGATAAGGTCCCCTTACTGTCAATTTACATAGTTCCCAGCTGGAGATGTGGTGAAGCAAATCTAATTCAAACTTTTGAAACCTCAAAGACACACAGCAGCGCTCCAAATAGCAATAAAGCCACTGGCCTCTGCCCTCTGGTGTACTTCCCATTGCCACACTTTATAACCCCAGTTCTCGGTGTTGAGATTGGAACATGTGCTCACCAATGGATTCAAATAGAGTCAATAGGCGCCTCTCTCCCCTTCAGCAGTCAGCATGTGGATCTCAAATGGCAAAGCCGTGTGATTAGCATGCACATACTTGGTTAGAATTCAATCCATTATAATTTCCACTTCATATGAAACAGAATGGGAATATAAATGTTAACAGGATGCTAATCCTTCCTTTTGTTAAAAAAAACAAAACAAATGATGTCTGAACCTCACAGTGTACATTTTCTTTGAAGGGAATATTTTACAAGACTATAAAAGCTCTGGTATAATTTATTAAGAACAAATGTCGCAGCTATTCTGTCGAAGGGGAATATGGAGAGAGTACGTAAATCTGGTCCCCTGCTGTGCGCCTCTACCGGCTTTTAGAGTGATTGTCCTGTGCAGGTTTCCAGAAGCCTAGAGACAGGGGAATGCCCTTGACACACTAGGTATGAGAGAAAAAAAGAAAAAAAAACTGCTGAAACCCGAGGGATCAGCGGGGGCAGTGAAGCAGGTTGTTCCATTTCCCCTTCGTTTAAAAACTACTGCCAAGTCCTGCGTAGGCTTGGACCCATGTGCCTGGGCAGGAACAATGGGAGCAAGCTAAAATTAATGAAACAATTATCGGCAAACCTCGCAATTAACCAGCTCTCCAAATTCTACTCTGCATGAGTTGCTGACAGTATATCAGTTTGGAATAAAATATACATAGGTGCCATAATAGAAAAACAGAGACTATAATAGCCTCGGTGGGTCTCGGGTGCTCCTGGGACACAGAGATGGGCCTCCCTTTCCATTTCCTGTTTCCTTTTCCGATCTAAACTATTAGTAGTGATAATAGCTGGGCATGCAGACCAGCTGCTACCTTGCACCAGCATTTCAATTAGCTCGGTGTTTAAAGTATTTCATTATCATGGAGAAAACGTGATCACTGGTCTATACCAACCGAGGGCATTCAACACCCCTGACAATAATATGGCGCTAATTAATGGGATAAGCATGAGCCCTACTGTGAAAACATTCTGCATTGTCACCTTTGATCAAGTGCAGCCGTGATGTATGAGAGGTAATGGCACTAGCATGAAACAGCAGGGGTGTGCAGCATGTTGCAGCATATGGTAGTGTTTTGAATCATTCCTGATCCTGAAATGGATTTTTCAATGTATTGTGACATTGTGGCGCAAGCACCTTTGGGTACCTATTAAGTGCAATTTCATGGTGAGTGTGGCTCGTTAGTTAGACTGGTCAGTGTGCCAGCTGAGCTATAATGCAGGGGGATCTATTCTGCTCTTCAAAAGGTGGAAACACAAATAAACATATTACGTTCTGTTTTAGGTTTTAACATATGAATAATATACCACAGAGATGTGTTATATATCAGTAACTGCAATATACAGAGTTTAAAACCAAGCCAAAAAAGAATTTACCACAGCTGCAGCAAGTGGGCTGCATTGAAGTTAAAGCTGAATATACTGATTAATTCATCTGTAATCTAAAAATATATATTTCATGATAACTGACATCTAATCCAATCATTTAGGAGGAAACATCTAAACATCTCATCTCTAGCCAAAGCTAATGTAACTGGTAGAGTGGAGGTAATCCTCGATGACTAGTCACGTGGTTTGGTGAGGTTAGGCTGTATATAAATGTCAGCTCCTATATTGTTACTTTAGTAGTTAATAGTTTTAAACCCTTGTAAAATAATAGTAGCTGGATAAACTTTCACCTAGCAAGATGACCTGCAGATTGTAAATAATATATTGCAGATAGGCTATATGTCCTCCTACACTCCATCCAAAGGTAGCATTTTCAGGTATTATGTAGGGTTCATGGCAATATTTAAAATGATTATGACAAGCTGAGCTAAAACCAAGTCAAACAGATGTAGCAAGAGGGCTCTATCAAGTTAAAAGCTAGCTGTTGAGGTTAGACACAGCCAAAAACTAAAGCTCAATTTACATATTGATCTGTAATATATTTATATATCAATTTTAATTAACTTACATCTTGGTTATGTAGTTATGCCATGTGGCCAAATGAGGCTGTAGCTAAACATGATCATTATGGATGAATAATACCCGGCCAGATTCAAGCTTAAGCTAATGCAACGCAGTTCACAGAGTAGCAGTGACTATATTGTTAATTAGTTTATAATACTGAACTCATCTAAATACCTGGTTAAACTCGAGCTTAAGCTTACGTAATGGGGAGAGTAGCAGTGACTCTCAATGTGGGTTAAACTAACATTAAATATGGATGTGCTATATTGTAAATTAGTTTAAATATTGAAATCATTATGAATATTAATAATAGTTGGACAAACTTTCACCTCGTCAGACAGATAAGCTATGGACTGTAAATAATGTTTGTAGATACTCTCTTCTCTCCTGGTGCTGAGTGAGGATTATCCAGAGGAAGAATGTGTTATCTACATTTTTCAGAGATTATTAAGGTTTCATGTTAGTAATTAAAATGATAAAAATTAAGGTTAAATTAAGGTTCTATATGTTATTCAGTTTTCCACTCATTGTTTAATTTATTTCTCCACCTCACTATATATTTTCCACCCTTTTGATGAGTATTACTACCCAATTACTGATTGTTGTTTCATTAAACAAATAGTGAAATAACATGTTCAGCATGCAACAGAGATAGTCCGAACTCAGAAATATCTTAAGGGAAATGTGTGCTTCCAAGTCTACAATATGTGGACAGTGAATATTCATCAATGACAGAGATGCAACTTGTGAAGTAAGTGTACGTAAGTGTATTTCAAGAAAACAAATGCACATAAAATGTTTAATGCACAACTGGAACTTTGTCCTCTGGACAAAAGCAGCTGCGGCGGTGGCTGCATTGACCAATAAACAAACACAAGGACATAACGTTTCATGCCATGCAGTCAACCAACTGTTCAGGTGATTGTGTTTTAACTATTCTCTTGAGGCAAACCCCTTAGTTTTGCAATTCATCTCGCTTTACTATTTCGAAAAAAACATTTGAATTTGTCTGTTGTGCTGCCAGGTTCATGGTCTGTGTGTACAAATGCAAATGAAATAAGAAAGACTTGTGGCGCATTGGCGCACATTTGTCTGACAGTCCAGAATTATAGTAGGCAGACTGGATCCGGGCCGTGAGTGTGAGGAGAGAGAGAGAGAGAGAGAGAGGGCCCCCGGCAAGCTGCCCTGGCTTTGTTTACAACAAAAAGCCATTGTTTGATGTGGTCGCACAGCCGGCTCCAAAGCTCCCGCTCCCACAGGATATGCTCTGGGTAAAATGCCAGACGGAGGCCACTGCTGGATGACTTCGACCTCGCCATACTCTGAGCAAAGTCCTCCTAAGGCCCCTGAAGACCTCGAGAAACATATAAAACAACTGCAGTTTGATGCATTTTTGTTTATTGTCTATTACAGGAGAAATGTGTGAGTCATATCAGTCAATTTCAGATGTTCAAAGACCATTATAGTTGTCAATTATACTGTGTTCCTCAAACGGCAGGATTGGTGACATTTTAAGTAGCGAGAGTCATAAAGTTATTCATCCCCGCGCCGCATATCTTCTATTCACACTCCTCACTCCCCGAGAAACATAATGAATTTCTAATTTTTTTTCACTCACTCAAAGATTTCGCTCTCAGTCACGCTCTGCCTGACGCTTCTCTTCTCTGCCAAATCATCAGCACAATCAAGCCACACGCTACCAGTTTACAGAAGAAACAAAGAGAGTGCTCATTGTGTTTATGATATCGAAAAACAAATGTAGGCCACGTAAAGGATGTGCCGGCAAAGGACACTGCGAGCGTACCAAAAAGCTTTATTAATCTTTTATCACACACAGCGGCCTGAAAGGAGTGTCCGACTGAACGCCTGGCTGGCAGTCATAACAATAAATGGAAAAGGAAATGGCTCCCGTCATTATGTGAACCATAGTGTATGATACCAATAACTTAAAGTAAAACATCTGAATGTTCAAACTGCTGAGAGTGGCACACAATGAGAAGTAAAGGTAAGGCTAAACATTCAGTCCACGCATTGAAGCGCATCCAGCTAAAGCTCTCTAAATATGGCTCCCAGCTCTCCTTTGTTGATGTATATTTCAGCTGGAAATCCTTTAAGAAGCGCTTTAAATTCCTTGATGTTTGTGTATATTTTTATAAGTGAGTTGAATGAAGGGCTTCAGTTGCATAAATATGAAAGGGGAAAAAGGTAGGGAAGAGGGGAGAGTCTCCTGACACGCCAATCACGATCTGTCGTGGTGCTCCGGCCACAAAGGTAGACTGTAACAGTAGCTGGTATATGGTGATAATCTGAGCCTAAAGCAAGACCGGGCAAGCAAAGAAACATGTGGTGGAGAGCCAAGCTCAAATCCCCTCTGACCTTACCCCCTTTCCAGCAGCCAGGATGAGATGAAAGGAAGTGTTGATGCCTCTACTGCCCCCCAGAGGTGCTGGATTCACAAGCAGGAAAAGGGAAGCATCTTCAAGGCTAATCTTCAAATAGATCACTAATAGCTTGTGTGTTACATAAACTATGCGTTGGCCGGTGCAGCCTGGGTTTGAATTGTTATTAAATGCAACCTTTAACATTATGATTCACTGGACAGGAGGTTCAACACACTGTATGTCCTGGATGTTTCATGCAGGATCCATTCCTTTAATTTTTCATGCCAGTGGAAGTACAGAGTAAGCACTAAACCCCCTGAAAAGAGGCTACCTGCAAAGTCCTTGAGGAATCCAAAGAAACAGTCCTAAGTGAGCTGTTGGGAAATTAAATATGCTCTCTGTCCTTCCTTCAGAAGTGATGGCTCTGGCATAGCTGGGGAAATGTAGCACAAGCGATGATAGAGGAAATAAAAAATCATGGACACAAAGACCTTAACTGCGGCTGTCCTTCCATTTCTTTTCTCTCTCTCTCTCTTTTTTTTTTGTCACACAACACAAAAGTTTGTCAAGATAGTTTATGGCCAGCTGTTTCATCTTTCAGCAGTCATGGCTGGATTTAATCGACCCTTAAACACAGGCAGCTGCGAGTTTTCTATACTGTGGCTTGTGGCATCAGGAATAACAGTTGTTTTTCCGATATGATGAAACATCCCTCTATATAGTGTGGTGTGGCTGCATTATTTCATCTCACTGAGCAGACAGACAGCACGCTATGCAACTCAATCGAACAATCAGATTTACTCTGAGGTGGCTTTGATGAGAAACTGGTGATCTCACATTTGGTTTGCATAGTTATTAAAGAGATGCATTGTGTGAAAATGAGGCCAGGCTGGGATCTGATTGGCATCTTTTGTGGGTGTTTTTTGAAAAAGGGATTGATAAAAAAAAATAAATTTAAGTAATGGAAGTCAGTATGCAAACAAAAGGGTGTCTGTTTCACAACCAACTGTCACATGCAAATGATTGATTTGCTTTTTGTTTGGTGATATCACTGGCACAAAGTATAAGCAGATTGTTTTCCTCCAGTGATATGCAGCGGCACTCTTAATACTGCTTCCTGCGCCATGATGAGTCAGGGTAAATCTATACGCTGAATATAAATAAGATTGTGTCTGCAGAGCTCCGTAGTCTCGATCTGCACCTCCTCTCACAGCAGCAGCAGACTCTCTTCACTGCAGAACCAGAAATCTGGGAGTCTGAACTGTCAGTGACCTGAGCGGCGAGCAGCTCCTGCTGAATCTGCTCGGCATGCGCGTGTGCACAGGGCTTGTAAGCCTCACCAGGAGCTGGTTTTGCTCCACGCTGTCAGGACAGCTTCTTCTGAACTTGTCATGTCATGACAACACCTACCATCACGAGCTTTTCGCTACCCGATCAATACGCTGTTGGACGCTGTGCAGATACGGGCACCACTCTGCATGAGCAAACAAGCATCAGCCAACACCTCTGCACGATCGCCAGCCCGCTGCATCTCTCGCCATTCATTATGATCTTAAATTAAACATCTTAATAATTATTGCAAGTCTTTCAGAGATATATCAATATTTCACACTATATTTCTGTTTGGGTTTTCATATTTGGAAACAGCTAGTTGTCCAGTGCTACCTAAACATGTACGCATTCTCTGTTCCAGCTATGGTCGTTTTAAACAGTTACATTACCACCATCTTTTGTGTAATGATCCACTTTTTCCAAATCAATTTCCTTTACCTCAGCAGCCAGGTCAGTTTTTTTTCCCCTTGAAAGGTCAGCTCTACGCCATTTTCTTATTAGACTGGCATTATGTTTCTCCGAAGATACACATACACGTCTCAGGAGCACACATACAGGAAGGGTTGTATTGGCAACTGTAGGTTGTATAGGCTGGCAGAGGAGCTGACATGTGAGACTCACACATTTTGACTGTGTGATGTGCAGACCTGCATGTCAAGCAAGCTGATTGATTGACTCAACTCCTGAGGGAAGCGGGATCAAAACAGGACAAACAAAAATGTATACATCATACAATGTACAATAAACAGTATGTAAGAAAAAGCCAAGATCCCAGTGCATGTTTGCTCACATGCAGCCATAATTCCTTTCGCCCAGAGCTTGGCATGTTGCTCCCAAGCAGAATCTTATACCAGATATCTGTTACGAGGTTTCAATCCAAATCTAGCAAATATTTTAACTTAATCATGAAAAAAATCCACAAATTGTTGCTTGTTCCATCTGCCACCAATCAACAGGAGTTAATATGTTGAGACAAGCAGCTGGTTGTGCTTATTTTCCAGTTTGAGTTCACTGCAGGAGAAGGGAGCGCAACAAGGTGACAATGTCTAATGTCAGTGTCTTCATGCATTTTACCTTATGGTCTATTCATCACTCCACATGATTTGAGATGATATGATTTCTTTCATCTGCCACTATTTTTCATCTTGAGGGATCAGAGTCTTTTTTAAGTCGCATGCATCATGAGCATCAAGGTTTACCACTTCCATTGCAATTTGTCATATTCTGCTTTTAATTCAGCCAGTGTTTATCAGGAAAAACAACCCCATCGGTCAACAGTGACAGCAGCTAATTACAACAAATATTTACATTTCTTGTCAGATGCAAACGCGGTTCACGTCCATTGTAAAACCAGAAGTCAATGTTGAATCCTTTGAACTTACTATTGTAAGTTACAGCAAGTTACATCTCATATGAAACATAAAAGAAGTTGCTTATGATACATAGGTACATTTGTAACTGATGTTACAGATGTGACCTGGTGTTTTTTTTTACCCAAACCACAATGTTTTCCTGAACCTAACCCTAAAACTAAGTACTTTCCTTGCTTAAAACAAACCAAGTCGTTTTTGTGCCCATACCTGACCAAGTAGTTTAAAAGCCAAAACTTGACCAAGCAGCTCAAGTGCCTCAACCTAACCAAACAGTTGAAATTCCAGTACTTAACCAAGTAGTTTTAGTGCCTATACCTAACCAACTAGTCCCTAAAGCTCACCAAACTATGCACATAGGAAGAAGGTCCAGTGCACCTGGGCTGATAGATAGATAGATAGATAGATAGATAGATAGATAGATAGATAGATAGATAGATAGATAGATAGATAGATAGATAGATAGATAGATAGATAGATAGATAGATAGATAGATAGATAGATAGATAGATAGATCATGTTTATTTTACTTGTGAACATTTACAAAGCTTGTTTTTCTCAGCTGTATGCCTTTATGTATTCATTTTCTGTATTTGTATTTACCTAAAAGTTTTTTAACAATGGCAGGAAGCCAAACAACAACCAACACAACAAAAATGATAGAAAATAAGCCATAATAAATTCCTAAAAAAAAAATATCAACATAGATAAATTAGCATAAATCTTTCCCATTTACATCGTTTTTTGAGTGCTTAATTAGAGCTTGTCTGTAAAAAGGTAGCCACAGGTGTCACAGAACAACAATAGGGGGCATTTTGTTCAGCTAGTGACATTTCTGACACATTGCTGTGCTTGTCCGAACAGCTCATTTCTAGCCAATATGTGTATTATCCTGCATGGGAGTATTTGACAGCTCCACTGCTTTTAAAACTGCGATTAGAATAATTACATAGGACCGCTTTTTCAGCTGAAACCGTAGACAACTTTGAATGTAGCAGCGGAATTTCAATCAGGCTCATGCACAGCATCTTACATCTCTGTAGAACCATGGGAGAGTCAGAAACTTTCATGATCACTTTCATATTAAATGTATCTGAAGTTGAGCATCTCCTTGCAGTCAGACTAAACCAATGTCTGGCAGCTTTAGAAATACAACATAAAAAGAATTGATGATACACAAATCTCAATGGAACTGCATCCATATCAAAGCCAATGACTATGGGAGCAGAACCTTGTCTGATTGCAATAGCAGCCAGTGAGAGGGCTGAAAAAAAATGGTTCAGCATGTGATGTCTACCTCCATGCCTTTGAAGAAGCATTGCATGTGCTATAGGGGGTAGATTGCTATCATCTTTAAGTGGTGTCAAAAATGTGAGAGAGTCAAATGGATGTGGTGGCATCATTCAGGTGGCAACACATCGTGTCCTAACTCCCACTGGGCTGCAAAATGTCAGCCTTGACTGCCACTTTTATGAGGAGGGAGTAAGTTAGGTCGGTAGATAGATAGCTGGTGGGACCGAAAAGGGCAATTTCAACTTTGTTTCTGTTTCCTCGTGGCATATTTTTTCTTAACCAGGCTGCTGACATCATTCAGGCTTTAGATGTTATATACAATGGGTAAGTCTGACTGCTGGGAGATTTTTCTTTGATCTTATTATTGGCTTACTTTAGAGGTTGGCTTGATGGTAACTTTGTTTGAATTGTCCTGAGTTGTATGTCTGACCATTGATATGTTATAAATATATATATATAGATAGATAGATAGATAGATAGATAGATAGATAGATAGATAGATAGATAGATAGATAGATAGATAGATAGATAGATAGATAGATAGATAGATAGATAGATAGATAGATAGACCCCAGCTTCATATAAAGTAATGTTCTTATTTTGGAAGAATTTGTCTGGCCTGTGCAGAGCCTTAACCTCAACCCCTTCAACACCTTTGGGATGAATTTGACTGCACCGGGTGCAAGCCAGGCCTTATTGTCCAACACTGGTGCTTGACCTCACTAATGCTCCTGCGGCTGAATGAAAGCAAATCCCCTGCAGCCGGCATCCAAAAATCTTGTGGAAAGCTTTCCCAGAAGAGAGGGGACTGATATAGCAACAGATCAATGCCCATGGTTTTGAAATAAGATCCTTAACAATTACAGTACATATGGGTATAATCTTTATACGTGTCCACATACTTTTGGCAAGGTAGTGTCGACGGACGAGTACATAGATGAATAAGGTTCGTATTCGTGATAAGTATATATTTCTTGACCCATTTTCGACAGGTTTCCTAGCATCGCCGTGACAGAAAAACAAAGTGTGTCTCGCATTGTAACAAAAACACCAGATGTGGTGTCAGAAACAAGAGATGTGATCTCATCCACCACAAGTGTTCAAGAGAACAAAGTGCGTGGTGAATTGTTTAGGGCACATGTATTGAATCGAGAGCCTTGTGCTGAACAATCCAATATAATACAACTTATTGTTGCGCCACAAACAGACAGACGGAATAATATCAGTAGTGGAGGTAGGTAGTAGCAAATTGTTCAGAGCAACACATGTATTAAATTGAGAGCCCTGTGCTGAACAATCCAATATAATACAACTGATTGTTGCACCATGTAGAGAATAATATCAGGAGTAGAGGTAGATAGTGGTAGTAAATGTGCCAGTGGTGGTGTAGCGAGGTTCTCACAGCATACAAAGGGAAAGTTGTTAGTGTTCATTGGCCCGGCAGCTCTGCAGAGGCCTGAGGATAAGCCTTAAGCCAGAGCACAGCAGATAGCCAGGGGTGAGGTGAAAGCTCAGACAATACGGTTAGGCTCTGAGGCAAGCATCCCGCTGCAATGGCAGACTACACCAGATAATGTGTCACACAGCAGTATGTTGGGTGTTGCAAACAACAAGACCCTTATTCACACTGTCAGGAGAAGCTTCATGGAAAGAATGAGAAAGTACGCAGGGAAGAGTTTGAGAGGGAAGGAGCGAGCAGGGCAAGGAATGCAAATCTGTCGAGCAGGATCTTAAGAGTAGGTTAGTAAAGGTGTGATGCTGCTGGCATAGAGAATAGAATCTCTAGATTTCATTCTGTCCCTCCCTCTGTAGGAATTGAAAGGGGCCTGGCCGGATAATATAATTGGTTCCAGGAGCGGTGAATGATGCGGGGAGGGACTTAAACGTACCCCGAGAAACCTGACAGTACATGCCGGAGAAAGAAAAGAAAAAAGGAAAACAAAATAAATGCAAGTTGACAGGCAAAATGGGGGACAGTTAGGCTTAGTGTTATTACCATGACAAAGAGAAAAGAGCACAGTGTCTACTCCCTGCATGGAGGGTGAAGAGGTTTAAGGACAGAGCAGCAGGAGATGAGGAAGTGGCACACTGAGCTGTGTGTGTGTGTGTGTCTGTCTCTGTGCTTGTATCAGCCTGCGGGTGTGTGTGTGTGAATCCGTCGCTCTCCGCCTCCCTCTGTCATGTGTATGTATGTAATCATACCTCTTGCGAGGCGTAGCACTTTGTCTGCTCTGATATTAATACTCTGCAACCAGAACATAACTAGGGAGGCTCGCGGAGGATTTTCTCCACTTCTAACGACGGAAATGATCAAGCATGTTTGTTATATGCTCACACAGGGCCTGAAGTGATGTTACAGATTGAATCGGCTGCAACGGAGACAACTATCAAAGACTGATAACTCCTAAGGGGCCCTCTAGGCATGCAGGAGACTGATTGCTCCTCTGCAGGGCAAGAAGTGACATCATCCTGGGGCTGGAAGCTGTTACGGAGAGGACTAGCAGAGAACATGCTTCATATAGCATCCTTGCATGGCTCACACAAGACTCAAAGCATTAGCATGGTGACGGGCTGGTGCATCTTTATGCATACAGTTGGCTGTGCCGCTTTGCATCAGCCGACCACATCAAACAGCAGAGGACAGGGTTAATCTCTCCCCACGGTGATGCCAAGAGGTTTTCCACAGAGATGCAACTTTTAAGCTCGCAAGCGTTCCTTGCTGCCAGATTGCATGTCAAGGGCAGATGAAGCCCTCTTTTCCATTTTTTTCCATTTAATATTTAATAGAACTTAATTCATTAATTAACAGCCAAAAATAATTGGATGAATCTGTCTCAAGTGAAGAGCTTCATTCCTCAAATTAAATTTCCACAGAGCATAAAAATGACTTTTTATTACAATTCTAACAAAAACAAAAGGATGCAAATTTTTGGTGAATTTTTCAGGATTCTGGTGCTTTGAACATTTCAGAAAATTAAAGTACGAGAGCAGTTTTTTTCTGGAATTTAACTAAGTCATTTCGCACTAAGACAAAGGGGTACATGAGTGCAATTGCAGGTGGAAAAATGGACGAGTGAGATCTTAATAAAAAGAATGTTCTGTTGAATTTAATTCCATATGTAGCAGTTTGGAGCCCATAGAACTGACACAATGCAGCAGAAGCTAATCAGACAAAATACTACATTTCTTAGAAACGTCTTAGACACCATACATCCTCTTAACATTATCTTCATCTTCAATGATGTCCCTCGTGTTCATGATGTAAGGATTTAATCTCTTTTCTTATAATGTTGTTAGATAAACTAAACAAGCATCAACAGTATGCACTACAGTCTAAGCGGAATAAGCACTGGTGTGATTAGCTGATGAGGTTAGATTCAGCTAGCTTGATAGCTGAAAAAGCTGCTCCCCACGAGTGTCTTTAACCACCAGTGATTTCAGTTGAACTAGCTAGCCACAATACTCTTGATTTGCTCCACTAATGTCATACACACACACACACACACACACACACACACACACACACACACACACACACTGAGCCAATCACTGCTCTGTGCTTACAGGGACACGCCCATCTCATTTACATAAATCCCTCAGGAAAAATTGGGAATGTTGTAAGAAACGTGAGAATTGTTGCATAAGGAAATCAGGCCACAGATACATAATTTAATGTATGCCATGACAATAAATAAAATAAAACAGGAAAAAATAGGATAATGACGGCAATGAGCAAGCAAAACATACAACGACTGTTATTGGTAGAGGAAAAAAGGGAAAACGTTGCTTTTTTCACCAATTGAAGTATGAAGCCTTACATAATTTTTGCACTGATTTTATTTATTTATTTATTTATTTATTTAGTAGGATGCCCATTATCATCAGACTATGGGACTGCTGATGAAATCTAGCATTTCAGCTAAGTAAGGTGCTTTTCTGTTTGCACCTTAGTTAGCTGTTTGTTTCTTTTTGAATGTTGAATAATGTACACTGCCCTTTTTCAAAAATGAAGAACTGAATTTAATCATTCATATCACTGTATTCAGCAACATCTTTCCGCTTTCTCTAAAAATATCCCACTGCATTTTATCAGTTTTGTGGCTCTGCAGAAAGCTCTCCTATTTTGCCCAATCAAATCCAAATTCATAAATATGTGTACTTACTTAACAGCCGAGAGTGGTCACTTGCACAGAATGACTTCTCCCTGGGTTATCTATTATGATAAGTAATGTGGTGCATTTTGGATGCCTAGCTCGCCCCCCCAATCTCTCAGAGCCTTGCAGACCCTCATAAAAATATCATGATGGTTTTCTTTTTTGTTTTGTTTTTTATCAAAATTGCATGGTTATCACCGGCTGTGACACAAACAGATGGGTAATTCATTTTGTCAATTCCTCAACCCAATTATCTGATTAGGCATTATGTTTTCTCATCTGACTCTACTGAGTGCGCTATAGAATTAGAGTGGCCAACATGTGTTATTTTCTCTCGCTGGCACAGAGTGGTGTTTGGATTTTTCTTGCACTGGGAATTAGTGAGAAGCAGCAGGACCTTGCACAGCATATTCCCCCAGACAGGCAGGTTATGTTTGCCTAACCCCTTGTTTTTAAGCACCATACAGTGTGACAAAATGCACTGTTCAGCACTGGAAATCCAGAAGTAAGTGATCCGCAGAAAGTCGTGAAGAACAGTAGCAGCACGGCTCCACAGTTTCACAACACTGCACAGTCTTACTTTTTTGAGATTGACCTATCAGTCTGAATTTCATTTCATACAATAAACTGAGCACCTCGGGCTGTTTCTGCACTGATTATACAGCCGACCCAGAGTGTTACCAGACACCTATTACAGGAATTATGTTACTGTGAAAAAGACGTGTTGACAACATACAGCAATATGGATTTTTACATAGGGTCTGCACTCACAGCAGTTAAGGAGACCACCACAGTTGTGTTAACACGAGACCTGACACTAATATCACTCAATTGGTGGTGTTGTTGTGTTACACTCATCATGTTCCGGCACCTTGTGGACCAACTGACTCTTTGACTTGCTAAAAAGATGTTAAGCGGCGTTGTGCGCATTCCTGTTGAGCATCCCAGCGCAGTTTACAGCGCTGACAGTTGTACTTCCGAATGTTTATCCAAACGCAGCGTGATATGAGGGACAAACCAGAGGGTATGAACTGACAAATGCGTTGTGTCATTATCAGCATGACATGTAACACAGCAGTGGCACGGTGCGGTGTGAATTATACAGCAGCGAGACATTTAAGACCGTACTGTAGGCAGGGCAGGGATTATGGCGCAGAGTCCCGGGTCGCCCTGAAATATGACTGTCAAAAGATATTTCAATCACAATTATTGTGTTTTTGTTACTAGTCGAAAAAGTCCAAGTTATTATTAACTCTCTGGCGTTTGATTATGGCGATAATCTGAAAATGATTTACACAATCCCTCACTTTCACGCAACTATTTTTTTCTATTTTTTTTATTTTAGCAGATGAGTCGGAGCAGATTTGTGTTTGAACAAATTAAAAACAAATATTCCATTTTTTTTTCTTGACTTAAAAATTTTCACTTTTGCAGTATTGTAGTTAATAACCTATATAAGATGCTTACATTTGGGGGATAAGGCACTTGTTGGTTTTACCCTATTAAATACATTTAGAACATTTTATAAAATATTATAAAACATTTTAACAAATTCTTTTTTTTTTCACAATACACACCAAGAAGAGACAATGTTATCCAAACATTCATATGATGATATCAGTTATATTTGTCCTTTCAGTGTAAATCAAAGAGTTTAAAAGCAAACACAAACAAAAGTTGAAACAGCGTGTCCCTAAAAGACTTTCAACAAAAACATTATAACCTTTCATTAAGGTCGGATTTATTGATGAGGTGCTGTAAACTGTGAAATGTGTGATTGCTAAACCAGTTACTAAAGTCCTTAATTAAAGAGCCCAACCAACAGTTTGATAATTTTCAATTTTTATATATATGTTACTGTGATATCACAGATATGTAGGTCACAGCATCTATGTCCAAATACTGATATATCAGGATAATCATTTTACGGAACAAAATGCAGGATGAGATGACTGAGATCAATAATAATTATTTATTTCCAAGTGAAATTAACTGTTTCATTGCACTGACTTCATGGAGGACAATGAACTTTATTATTAAACTGTGAATCTTTGTGCCTCCATTATATATGTTTATCACAAGATGTCACATTTTGAGGGGTCATTGCAAAAACTGCGTGTGTGTGTGTGCGTCTGCTTGTGTGTGTATACATCCATTTTTACTTGCACATTTTATATACACATTTTTTTATATATAGAGAGAGATTTAAAGATATTTATAATATGTTTATATAAATACATTTAATTAATTAACTGACTACTGGATATTTTGCTATGCACCACCCTATATATACCCCACTGATAATTGCAGCATGTACATCAGATGAAGTACAACGTAACAAAGTCTATTAATTATGTTAGAAGCTGTGGTCGTACATAACTAATATTGAGGGGTTTTTTTTCTTTTTTTTAGCCTATTAAGAAGCCAGATTTTTGTCTTGTTATGCTTAAGTCATGTTTAATTAATTTCTCTGAGCGTAGATCTACGGTATGTCATTGCTCTAATTAATTAATTTAGAGATTCATTTCTATTCTACTGAAGTACAACAGCTATTAATACCACCGCTATGTTTTTGGAGGATTGTGTAACACATTGAAAGCTGCGGTAGGCACTGAACTTGAGTCTTTAGACTGAAAAAGTCTGTCATAAGGGCTCCAAGCTTTAAACTGTTTTACCTGTGACAGATCAAAAGGTTACTTCCTCTATTTTTGGGAGGTTTTATTTATAATATAAATGTTAACTAGGAGGCAAAGGAAGCAGGAACAGAAGGACAAAAAAAACTAACTTATCATCTTTTTTCTTTCTCCTTTTTCTTTCTCATCATGCAAAGGTTAACCTTCATCTGCAGCTAAAAGGAGGTTTCTGCAGAAATACACACAATCACGGAAGAGAGAATTAGATTCACGATGCAGCTAACAAATTACAAAACTTAATCGAAAAAGAAAAAAAAGAAAAAAGAATGAAAGAAATCTGACATTCTTCTGGTCTCCTTGTCAGTTCACGTTAGTCATGATCTGTTCCCTGAGCCTAACTTTGAACGCGACTTAAGAAGCAGCTGGTAACCCTGAGCGACAGGGAGCAGTCTCACTGCAGCATATATGAAGGAAGCACAAAATCTCAGATCTCACTTGTGAAAGCTTTCCTAAATTTAGGTCTAGCGGCCACCACTCGCCCTGTAATCAATTTGAAATAGTCAAGCACATCCAAGCCTCTGACCAACACCTGGATGTTAAAAAGCTTCTAGGTTCAGTTTTCCTCCACTGCAATTTGAGACAGGCAGAGAAAAAAAAAGCAACTTCACTGGCTTTGCCATGTTTTTTTCCACTCTGCACCCACGTGACAACAGTGTAGAAACAGTGACAGTCTAAGTCGCAGCAAGGGTTGTACTTCTAAAACACAGAGATTAATGTTAACCATGTCTCCTGCTTCTTATTGAGTGATATTTTTAACTCTCCTGCTAAATCACATCAACATGACTGTACATTTCTGTACATGCAGAGGTGTTAATGACTTTTTTTATTTCTCCTCCTGAGGAGAAAAAGCACGCTCTCTCTCTGCCAGGTTTCTCTGTATTGTTGCCGATGAATGGGATATCCATGGAATCCGAGGTTTCATTTTTCTTTCATTCTTGGCTATTGTGTCAACTGCATGTGTAGGGGAGTGTATAAAGAAAGAGAGAGAGAGAGAGAGAAAGAAAGAAATGCATACATGTCAGAGTTTAAACTGGCAACTTACAAAAGAGAGAAGGCGTTTTTCAAATGTAAAGCATTATCACAGAAAGTAAACACACCCTGCTGCTGCTGCTGCAAAGAGAGCTCATGAAAGCCCGAACTGACGTCATTTATACATAGTATTATCCTCTTTATCAAAAATGACCAATACATGTACTTATACACTTATTATTCAAATAAATAAAATAGAATAAATAAATAGAAAATGACTCTTAATGAATAGTGAAAAGGCAACAAGCAAAACAAAAGATGGACAAGAACTAACTTCACCTTCATCATATGTGTATTGTATTATCAATATATCCTGTTTTAATATCAAGTTTAGTGTGAATATTGCAATATCATGACGTCCTACTGTCAATCATTTTCTCAATTAATCGGTTAGTTTTTAGGTAAAAGAAGCGATGAATGGTGGAAAATGTGGTCCACGAATGTCTTGTTTTGCACTCAAGCCACAGATATTCAGTTTATCGTCATAAAGGAGTAAAGTCACCAGGAAACATTTAAGAAGCTGGAATCAGAGAATTGTTGCTCTTTCGTCACTTATCAAAATAGCTGTCGCTTCATTTGACAACTCATTAAATAATCGTTGCAGCTCTCTCCAACAATTCCCTTGTTAACATAACAAAACCTGGGTCACCTACACTTTATCCCCTTATTTCACTGTCTTTGTTCAGGTGTGCTATATCTTCATGAATTATAACACTGACTAATCCTGTCCATTAAAAAAGCTTAAAATCATACACATACATGCATACATAAAAATGATCCATGTTTTTCTGTGTTTTGGGTCAACATTTGCTAATCATAACTAAATGATCAATAAAACATGTCAGGATCTGTGAACCAGAACTTATTAGATGTCCACAAAACAATCTTTCCAGAGCTATACTTCTTTTGGGTCTGATTCGTGGAATATTGGCATGAAGACTCTGGCGGAGACTCTGCAATTCCGGCAACAGGATGTCAGACAAAGGCTGAAGTTGAGATGCTGCTTGGCAGGAGATTCTCCAGTTCTGCTGGTATTATAGACAAATTAGATACGCCGCAGGCCGACTTCTTCCCCCTATGGAAATGACCCGCATAGTGTAATTTAGGAAACATGCATTGGACGGCACAACCGCTCCACCTTCTCTCGTAATCCCTCCTGCTGAAGATTTTCAGGACAAGTGAGCAAACCGGCTGTACTCCTACACGGCAGTGGGGCTTCTATTCAGAGCCGCTGTAGTTGTTCATTGTCTAATGGAGATTTCCTTTTAATCCACTGAAAAAAGGACAGTTTAGCTGTTCAGTTGTAATAACGGTGGCTCAGTAAACTTTTTCACATATTTCTCGACTGTATTCCAAGGATAGTCGAGAGATATATTACCTCTTATATTAACTCCTATTTCACCAGTCTGACATCATTCTGAAAGGGGGTCGCTTTTGATTTAAAGAAAGAAAAAGTGGTGAATAGAGGGAACAGATATCACACTAAGCAGTGCTCATTATTGTGTGGGTCTTTATTTCGCAGGAGATAAATCCAGCAGGGTGGGTGCTCGGGCTAATAACTATTTCAAGTCCCAATAAAGCCCAAACATCTGATATGACTTAGGGAGTAGATAGAGGCTTGGCGAGGGGAAGCTTGTACAAAATGTTGGAGCCCTTTTTTTTTGTCAGAGACATCCTGCTTCAAAAATCCCCACAGACATACATAATCACCTTCCCCTCGTTTTATTTATTTATGTCTTATTAATGTTTGCGGATGGCACAAATGCCAAATCACTCACTCCGCAGGCAGTGATTTACTGTATGTAAATAAGGGCAGAGAGCGATTTTCGCTGCTCTGCCAACGTCTTCATCAGTCAAAGCCTTTATTACCTGGATTTGACAATGGGGGCGAATGTGGGAATAGTTTCTTTTTTGGCATGCATCCACCACATTTGGCTATTCCGTCTGGTTCTTCTTAAGCAAATAAACATGTGTTCCACTCAGTTGACTAATTACTTCAATTGCAAAATTTTGGGCTGAGTTAACCTTGAACGTTTTCTGTTGCTGGAATGTGCTCCAAATGCAAGTTTGTCAGTAAATCCTTTGCACATGGTGAACACAAAGGGCGGCGACTTAGAACGGCAAGTCTTCTTTGATAATCACATTTCTTAGATTATTTTTTACTTTTTTTCACCACGGTCGTTAAATTCACCCTTAAACATTTTCAGGATGCTTTGGGAGCATGTCTGCTGCCAAGGCGTTTGGACACATTTACTCACAATTTACAAGAGATTATAGAAAATAAGCTTCAGGTTCGGTGACAGCGGGATTCAGAACACGCGTTTCACCCTTGAAAGTCTGAACCTCGGGAAAACATCAAACGATACTTTAGTCCTTGTCAGCATTGTGCTGAATACATCTGTTGACCTTCCACTCTTTATCTATCTTATCTATTCAAGAAAAAATCACATCTGCCTCTATCAAACATCCCCCCCCCACCCCCCACCCAACCAATCAACCGCTCCACTTTTGTCTTGGCTATGAATCAATTGTAAACAGGCCCTCACACGAGCCACAGGTATTCTGCATCAGGGCACACTTGTCTTAGTGGGAGGCTGCACACACATTATCAGACTTAATCCTCTTATTTCCTCTCTCCTTTCAAAAAATTTGTCTTTCCTCTCGACCTGATCAGAGGAGGTAGTATTTCTATGCTTACACGCCGTCTAGCAGCTGCTGCAGGCTCTCACTTCATTTTTGCGGGGGCTACACGGACCTCGAGGTCCAGAGAAACACAAATAACACATGCTGCCGAAAAAGATAGAATGTCTTTTTCCATGTGCTGCTCGTCTGCACTATAGGCTGAATCACCAAAAGGATCTGGCTGGCGGGAGAATGCTTTGAAGGTTTTAGTCATACCCAAATGTGCTGGTTTTCTTCTTATGCGCCTCGTCAAGGTTTCTCCCTCGTGTGTCTGGATTGTGGATGCTGGGAGAGGATCTGGAACAAAGAGAATTGCAGATCAACTTCAGCTTGACAGTAGATGAATGCAGCCAAAGCACAAAGAGCCTAAACGCCGTTGCCTGCACCTCAACATAAGTAAGAAGCACATTTCATTAGGGTCCAACATGCAGAGGAGAAACTTGTGTTTTCACATCAACAACTATTTTTAAAATTCCCCTTTTGTTTTTCTGACAATGTCATCTCAAAAAAACAATGATGCTCTCCTGTTTCATAACTGGGGCACATCGCAATAATCGGGGAACCATCTTGGGTTTATTATTAGATGCGTTACACCATTCATGAAAGTGAGTCGCTTCTACAGTGAATCAGAGGCACATGGCTGCCGCTCGCAGTACAAAGCAAGCAGACAGGGCTTTGAGACGACACCGAGGGTGCTGCTGCGATTGTCCTTGCCAGGCACGACGGTTCCAGTATCTCATAAAGTGACACCCCTCCTGCGCTTTTCATGAATTGGACAACCCACAACCCCTCCAGTCAGCAATAGTTCTGGGGGCTCATTAATGGAGAGATTGAGGGAGACTAGCAGGAATCGGGCGAGTGAAAGGAATGGCCGCAAACAAGCAAATAACAGCACAGTACGGCATTCTAGATAGAAGAACCGCATGATGTTGGGGACAAGCTTAAAACGTCTGTGCAATTTTTTTTTTTATTTATTTTTTTTTTTTCCCCAAGCGCAGCTGTGCCAGTTTTCAATGACTAAGATGATGATCAGAGGGCAAAAGAATGTATTTCTGCCTCTTCATGTTTGTTTACATAGGAGGAAACATGGACTGGACCGTTTTTCTCTCTCATCCAACCATTCTAAAGAAAACCTAAAAACGTTCTAACATCGTGTTTTTCTCTTTTATAAATATCTTACAATCTAGCAAAAAAAAAAAAAGAAAGCTCCAAATCATTGGGTTTGCACCTGATTGTCAGATGTTTCTGAATAATTCCTGGCTAAACTACAGTACATGAAAAAGTAAATACCGTAATAAGGCTGTAATTATCCCATGACCGTGTGTATGGATGTGATTAGACCATTAGCTCGGTGTAGTTGCTCTCTTGGTTTCCCCAATCAGGTGTAGCATGCATTAACACTGAGCAGATGTTCCTGTTAGTTCAAACCCCACATGTGTAAAGACAATATGAAACGTGCGGGCCACAATTAAGGCATTATGAATGCTGAGAGAAATAATTTGAATTCTCACACCTGACACATTTTTGTGTTAGAGTTAGTAGAAATATCGAAGTTAGATCAGGATAATTAGACTCTGGAGGGAAAAATCACGCGACTAGCTGATATCGACACCTAAAGGCAGTTAGCAAAACACTGATTTTCACACATATTTCCGTTCCCTTGAAAAAGAAGTCTAGTGGGACTGCAAGCAATAAGTGCACAACAAATATACCACTTATTTTTTTAAGTTAACGTCACTCAAGTGCAAGTGAATATTTCTATATTCAACAGCATCAAAAGAGAAAGATTTTACTTTTTGCTATATTCATTTGACACCTTTAGTCACTAGTTTCTTTGCAGATTCAGATTGTAGGATGGATATTCAGTTTATTTCTCCCTATATATATTCAATATATATATATATATATATATATATATATATATATATATATATATATATATAAATAAATTAAATTAGCTTATCATTATTATTAGTTTATTATATAAATTAGTCTTTGGTCTCACTCAAAGTCCCGCTCACAACACTACCTGACTGGTCACAAGGCATGTTGCATGTAATAGCCTATCACCTCTGAATAAGTAACAAGTAACTAGCTCAAAAAAATGCAGTAGAATGGAAGTATGGAGCAGGGAGAAAATGGAAATACTCAAGTAAAACACCTCAAAGTTGTACTCAAAAAGGTCATATCTAATATGTATTAATTTGATAACTGCACAAAGGAAAATAAGAGCATAATAGGGAAAATAAGGTCCCCAGAAAACTGTTAAAGCTAGAAAGACGGCAGGGTCAACCAAATATATAAAAAAAAAAGTGAACCAGTCTCGTGTTGTACTTTAAGGTCAGTTTGTATTCGGTTTAAATCAATCATGAAAATGAACACAATGTGATTATTTCGCTTGTTGAAACATGAAGATCAATAAATGCCCCACTGATTAAAATCTCTACCCAAAAACCACACAGTGCACCTTTAAGGTGGTTCAAATTAGGCCCATCTTTAGCAACTGCAAATTCTAAAGTAACAATTACGCAATAATGCATCGATCACAATGCAATTACACAACTCAAGCAACGTCTTGAATGCTTTTACTTGTAACCATGTATGTTCTACACTGGGGAAACAGCTACTTTTTACTTGAGTGGAAATGTTCTTGCACTATAGCCACATTTGCCGTAAATGTTAAACTCTCTTTAACAACTGCACTCAAGAAGATTGCAGCCACACACACACACACACACACACACACACACACACACACACACACACACACACACACAATCCAGTTTATGCAACTGCCAATACAACTTACAAATTACAGTGTGTGGGATAGGATGTCACATTTCACTCCCCATCTTTGAGGGAAAAAATAACTCCCTCTGTATTTGCCTTGGAGACGTTTCTTCTTCTTTTGAAACCGCTCGGTGTGAAACAGACAGATGTGAGCTGTCAATGGTAGGTTTTCTAGGAAAACTCGAAAAGAGAAAGGAGCAGGAATACCAAAGGTGAACAACCATCAGACGAGTAGGGATGTAATGAAACTACAGGAAGTACAAACTCGGAATTTCCATCTCTGATAGCGGCAGCTACGGCGAATGCATATAGCTGCATTTCACAGCACAGAACCCATCAGCCCGTGTCACAGATGAGCTGCAGTAAAGGGAGTCTGGTCTGCTGCTGCAAGCTGGATGTGCTTAATAAAATAGCCGCTGTGTGAGAGAAATCTAGGCCAGCGCAGTATTTCTGTTTACCGCAATTTACCCCCTCCGAGGACTCTGAGGGGTTTCTTGGAAAAACGGGTACAATATCTGTGCAATCCATTTCCACCTTATTAAAACAGTTGTGGGAAATTAGCCCAGGTTCTTGTCTTCTCTGAGCGTCAATCTGCACGTATGCTGCCATCAATAAAATCAATTCCCCCTCCGTCATGCCGTAGTCACTCACATAAACAGTTTTTAATCAAATCGGCAAAACTTCAATGAATTTCTTCCCCTTCAGATGTTCGACGCCCCCTCTCGCCCCATGATTTCCTTTACGCGTCAAGTGTTCCTCCTCTTCCTCTGCTCGGCTTTTTATCCCCTCTATTGTTTTGTCTCCTTCTTCTTTCACACTCTCCTTGACTATGCTGCATTTCAGAAATCTTGCTTGAAACCATTTCCAAAAATGTCTCTTTTTTTACGTGATTATGTGGATTGAAATGATCTCTTATTGTGTTTTTTATTTCTTTCTCTTTTTTCACAGCAAATAACAGAGAACCTTTAAAAGGAAGAAAGAGAAGACACCAGGTGCACCGAAGACATTACCAGGAAAATGAAGGACCTTTTTCTGAGACATGGATTAAAACTAATCCTGGTCTAATACACTGAAAAGGGGGGAACTCTGGCCGTCTGTCTGTGAAACCAATCCTTAAATCTCATTGAATTTAAAATGCCTGATATTTCTGCGTCATACCCGGCTGTGGACCTATCAGTACAACTGCTTTATCAGAGGTTCTGTTGATTTACATACCCATGTTTAAGAGCAACAGAATTAATATAAACAGCAAGCGGTGTTTGAGTGCGCATACAGTTGGAACTTTACCCAAATGTTCAATCAAAGGATGCTCTCCCCCGTCTGATTATCTTCCCCTCACCTCTTTCATATGCTTAATATATTAATCTATTCCCTTTTATCCATTCTAGATGCTATCAGACCACTGCTGTATCACTGCAGCGGCGGCCTCTACAGTAAAGCGTCGCCACGCTGTGACAGAAGACAGAGAATTAAGTGCTAAATCATGATGTGCCCTGTCTCCTACATGTTCGGCTCACTTTTAAAGCATTCATCTGACACTTCTACATCCAGGCAGCCGCGCTGAAAGCTGCAAATAGTCGTCAAACTGTCGTCTCCCGCCTTCTGCCTCTGTGACTGAAAACATTCTCCGGGCTACCCCACAATGGCAAACGTTACAATCGCGTCAATTATTAATCACAACATGATCTCAAATGCATTTTTGCTGCCGAAACATAGCTGGCTGTGTATGTATGTAACTGATGTTGGCAGGGGTTTAAAATATTCAGGTGTACAAGCCCTTCACTATCACAAGGATAGTGGCAGAGGACAGTCATTGTTAACGGCACAGACACTGTCAATGATGACCCCTGTGTGCTTTATATGAAAAGTCTTTGCATTGTTGCCACTGCCAGTGATGGTGAGCTCCTCTGTCCTTGACTCAAGTGTTGTCTTCGTGCTGCACGTTCAGGACCGTTTGATGTGAGAACATTGCCCCCTGCTGATTCACTTTTGTACAGAGGCCTCCACGAGGCAGGCTGACTGACACGAGACATGTGGGACGGGGTCGCTCAAATGCTACGGATCACTCACAGCTTTGACAATTCTTACTTGGCTCGCTTTACTTCGATGTCGCACTCGTGTTTCTGAGCGTGCCGCCGATGTAAGACCGGACTCCACACAGCAAAGCAGCTGGAGAAACCACATGGAATAAAAGTTTAAGCAGTGTAAATAATTCCTTCACATTCAAAACAAATATTTGTTACATAATGAAAACAAACTAACAGATTCAGGGGCTTCTTATTCTCACTGCAGCATTAAAGCCCCCCCCCCCCCCCGATAATATGCCTTCAAATCTTAAACATTTCTCTATAACATTAAATATTCATAACAAAATAAGCAACATTCAAAGCTGAAGTTTGGTATACAGCCTAATTAAATTTTGAGTTTTAACATCAGTGGAGCCGAGGTGGAGCAGTTGAACAGTTTATGGTTCCTGGGAATCAACACTGGTAAAGAAAAAGCTCATAAATGTCTGTATTTCTTCGGGAAATTCAAGAAGGCAGAATTCCCAAGCTGAGTTCTTGTGAACTTTTACATCAACAGAAAGCATTCTGGCTAGAAACTTTAAAAAAAAAAAAAAAAAACTGGACGGGAAGGCTCTGCAGCAGGTGGTTAGAACCGCTCAGAAAATCTACTGAGCGTCCGTGACATCGCTGACATGAGGCATCTGCTCACAGGTGACTCTTGCTGCAGCTCTGGTTTAGGGGGTAGAGCTGGGTCGCCATTAATTGGAAGGTCGGTGTTTTGATCACCGCCCTCCTCCAGCTACCTGTCAGAGTTTCCTATAGCGAGATACTGAATCCCAACTTGCGTGACAGCCCCTGCCATCAGTATAAGAACGCGTGTAGACTGGACAAACTCTACATAAATGCAAGTCTGTACCATCAATCTACCACCACAGACACTGAAGGATACTAAAAGACAAAACCCACCCCAGTCTCAGTTCACCCTGCTGCCATAGCACCAGACTACAGAGTGGATTCTTTCCCCAGGGTGTCAGGTTTTACGGCCTGTGTCTATTTTAAAAACATATTATCCATTCATCCATTTGTATAATTTTGGCTTTGTGAGAAGCATTGAGAGACTATCACTAGCATTTTGTTATAGAGCCCTGCATTGTGTTGAATAATGAATAAATTAACCTTGTACCATGTAAACTTTTAACTAAACTGCTAACTTCACGGGTGCAGCTTGATCATATCTGACAGAAAGCTACCTGGCAACATCAGCAAACAAACCCCAAGTGTCATGATGTTTTGATTCACACATTGCTGAATCCCAATTGGTGCACGGAAGTCAGTTACATCACCTTTTTCCAACTATGCCCCATCTGCATTAGGCAACTGTGAGGGCAACAGAGAAAACAGCCCGATTAACACTTAATTGATTTAACACTGAATTTGATTTCAGTCACTCAGCTGGACATTGTGTCCACATAAGGGAATTTTCAGATTAGGCAGAGTGACACTAACTGGGTTGTTTTTCCAACATGAAACAGTCAACTGATTGCTTTTTTGATATGCAG
The DNA here is from genome assembly GCF_904848185.1 of Acanthopagrus latus. Lineage (NCBI taxonomy): Eukaryota > Metazoa > Chordata > Actinopteri > Spariformes > Sparidae > Acanthopagrus > Acanthopagrus latus. Next base: position 17,473,581 of record NC_051059.1, on the reverse strand, counting down.
AAAATTAATCAGCGGCTATTTTGATAATCACTTAATCATTTAAGACATTTTTTCAAACAAAAATGACAAAAATTACCTCGTTCAAGCTTGAGGTGTGTGAAATTATTGTGTCAATTTTCAAATGTTTTAAGGAGAAAGCCCCTTGTCTCAAATACAAACTGCAGATTAATGAAGACAACTGTTGGTTACAGCGTGTTCTGTTAGATAATTTCCTGCCAACATAATTTTCATTTTAAACTTAACGTTTCTTCAACAAACACAACAATATGTCGATTATGGATGTGTCAATTTATTGGTTGATTCAGAAAAACAGACTCGTTGGCTCTTGTTGCCATTTCTCTGTTGCCATTTTCTTAGATGTAGCTGGGTAACTAGCTCGCTATCTAGGAAGATAACGCACCCATTGTTAATCTCGCCTACAGAGGTTCTGATTGGTCAACAACTCCTCTTACCAATAGAGACCCAAAACGAAACTGGAAGTTCTGAGTCCTGTTCCAGAAGTGAGGAAATGTCATCGAAAATCGCACTGTTCTTACTATTAGCGCTGATATTTCCAACAGCGCTAACAGTTCCAGCCTTTGGACAGATGTGTCATGTGGCTCACGTCACATGTTTAGATCAGGGCAGTACGTTTTTGAAAAATGATCTATTATTGTTGTTTATTCAATATTTCTTTATCTTAAGAGTTAAACATGTACTTAAGAGGATAGTGTTGGTGAGTTTAACGATATGGACAAAACCAAGTTGCAATGACATAAATACCTGCATTTGCACTTCTAGTATTTTCTGTGCTCACACAGTAAAAACAAACCTTGTTACAAGACAACTGTTTTCAATTTTTCTTACAGCAACTGCTGGAGTAAACCCCAGGAACACGCTTCATTTTTCCAGAAGGACAGATGAAAGAAAACGTTGAATGAGAAAACTGCGTTGAGTTACAAGCTAGTGGAACAGAGGCTAGCCCGGACATGAAGTCATGACTTTGGCTTTTCTGTACGAAACAGCACAGACATAAACCTCTCATGTGAAATAAATAAAACCAAAACTGTTTCAAAGGAATTGGGGAGGAAAAAACGTGCATGCGTTTAGTTCCTTGTGAAAGCTCAACAAAGCTCATGCTTTACTGTAAATTATGTGTTTGCATCAGACGGCGGCTGTCAGAGATAGAAGTTCATAAATTCAAGCGTGTGTCACAGTTCTAAATACCATGTGGGCCCCATCCCATGTCAGCAGGCATACATTCATGATTACATTTTCATGTCCACTCGTTGAGTCATCCAACATAATGGTTGAAAGATCCTAAATAAATGGGGAAAACAACGCCTGGTGAGAGAAATTGGTATTCTAACAGCAGCACTGCTTCCAACTGACAATAATCTGTATTCACACAGTCTGCCATGTCAGATGAAAGCCTTCAATTAGCAGTCAATTCTATTCACTATTTCCTATCGTGCCACCACTATTTACATTCTCTGTCAGCACCCACGCCAGCTCCCAGCTGACAGTTGCAGGAATCACTCCTGGTGAGAATATGAGAAACCCTGCTGTGAACAAAGTGTGAAAACAAGTGTTTAGTAGTAATCAGAGTCGTGGGCTTCAGAGGCCTGATGCTCCCTACCTCGTGACTGTGGATGTGAGGAGCCATAAGTTGAAGTGTCATCCTTATAGTCTTAACCCCAGATAAAAAATAGAGACACAAGCGAGGAGATGAAACACCTCTGACGCTTTGATTTGCAGCCTCATGCTGGCGGGGTTCTGCGCAGGCCCTCAGCGTGATGCTTGTCCCCTCACCAGGTGTTCCGAGTGCAGGCGAGCCGCTGATTGAATTTCTACATGACTCTACTGGATTCACAGTAAATGCATTCAAAACAATGCAGCGGCTGTCCCCCTGTTTAATGCACTTAAATAACAGGGCAGGCACATCAGTCTGACTAAGCTATAATAACATTAGCTTTGTATTTGAGTGGGTGGCATCATGCTATTATTGTGAAATGACAAGCATTGCCTTGAGGTATTCTTTTCTGAGGATAATAAAGCATCAGCAGTGGGCCTCATCTCTTGCAACTCAATAACAAAACTCATACTGAGATACTGAGGAGCATCTCAGCTCCATTGTGTGTTTGTAAATTGGTCCAGTGTGGAGATTTTCATTCAGTGTCATTATTATTAGTATTGTGCCGTGGTAGTATGGGGGTCCAGCCACATAAAGGGCTATATTTTCAGAGCCAAAGGCAGGCCAGTGGGAGTCCCTTTTCATTGAAAAAGAGCTAAAGGCCACACTGCAGCAACCCTGCATCTACTCAGCCCATGTGTCTTGCTGGGTCAGCCCAATAGCTCTCCAGGTCAGCTGGATTTCTGGCCGACCCCTGCTGGTGGAGGCGAATTGAAACAAAAAATTAAATCCTGTTTCCTAGGATGTGGTGTATTCTCGAAAAATATTATGTCAACACCAAAATACGCACACAAACAAAGATAACAGGGGTCCAAGGGATAACCCGTTGACACAGCTACAAGCAAGCTACAAATGTGAAAATTAGAGCCACAAGGATTAGTCACATAATAAGTTAGTCTGTGTTAAGAAAATGATTGTGAATTTTGATAAGTGTCACATTGTTAAGTTAATTTATCAATATAAAATGCCAAACATTTGCTAGTTGAAGTTCTTCAAATGAAAGGATTTGTTGCTTTACTCTGGTTTGTAACATTTTTAACTAAACGTGTTATGTTAAGCAATATGATATTATGATCATTATTAAATAGTGCATTAGTGCAGCTAATTAAAGTTTGGGTAACAGTTACGTCACTGTTAAACAATGAAGTGCATCAGAAACAATGTATTGATTGTTTTAATGAAAAGTAGGAAGTGATATTTATGAAATGGTTAATAGATTACTGTTTAGCTCATCCATAAACATTTTTATGATTGCTATCATAAAGATGCAATTGATGTTAGTCATAATTTTAACAATTGCTTAATTAGTTATTTATAATATATCATTGATTGTTAACAATCCTATAACTATTAACTATAAATATACCATTGATTAATGATGGTTATTATAAAGTGTTGACTTTTCAGCACTTTTTGTTTGTATCAAATAGGTTCAAAATGATGCCATGATTAAATCATGTTCACCTATCAGTTAATAACTAAAAAAAAAAAAAAAAAAAAAAAAAGAAAAACATATCTAGAAAGACCAATACTGCAAACAGAAAAATTTTTTTGAAAAAAATATTTAACATTAAAGGGGTGCAATGTAGTTTTGGAGGGTAAAGTCAGAGTCAGAATTTTAATACTAACAATTTTTATTTGTAATAATACTAAGTTAGAAGTATTTTTCCATAACTGAGTAAATAAATAGTTCCCAGAGGAAAATAACATCCCCAGCTGGAAAGGTGGCAGGGTCCGCCAAATATAAACACAGTCAAACAGTATGAAATTCTATTGTGCTTTGAAAACAGTCTTGTTATTCAGTTATGGAAATGAAAACAGATTATATATTTAGTTTGTTTAGATATAGAAATGTTGTTGTTTTTTAGTCAGTCAGTGGAGATGGAGATGGTCTTTCTCTTTTTATTCAAAATCTCTTCCCCAAACTATATAATGCGCCTTTAAAGATGACCTGCTTTTCACTGGGATTATTTCACTGGACCTTGAAATTAGCTCCATGATTAAAGAAAAGAAAAGAAAAATCCTGGGTATTTAATGAGCAGAAAAAAGCTTAATGCAAAAAAACAATAAACACACTCAAATGAAGTGTGTAATTCATACTGTAAGATTAATTAAATTTACTTTTAAGTGGGAAAATAAAATAAAATTGACAGTGAGTGACTACAGATAGTCAGGTTTGCAATTAGCTATTTGGCACCTAGCAAGACTTTTATTTAAAGAGCACTGTCAATTTTAGCTGGTTACCTGTCCTGGAAGTCCTTCTTGTTGTCTTTAGCTTGTTAAATCGATGACTGATATCGCCATCTCCGTTTTCTACTTTTTCTAATTTAATTTACTAACACTACATTAAATTCTTCATGACATTGAGCTGTAACTGTGTGGAGAAAGAGGCTGTCGCTGGCAGGTGGTGTTGTGCTCTCTGTCGCTCCCCGGCCGAACACGGCACAGGAAGTTGTAGCTGCTTTTTGAACCAATCAGCTGCGAGGTTACTTGGACGCCCAGCCCAAACAATACAGACAGCAGGACAGATTGCAGGAAACACAGTGCCGCATATTGTGATGTTATGATAGATAGGTTTTTACTCTGTTTATCTTTTTTTAAAGGCATTTCGCGGTGCTTGTAAACTGAGCGACGTCGGTACAGGTGGTTATAAACCACGCCGAGACGATGTGACAGCACAGTAGCGACAGACAGCAGTTGTTAGCTATCGTTAGCAAGGTGTCAGATGCTACCAGAGTTAGCTAACGGATGGTATGCGATTACCGGCAGCTAGTAGAAAAAGTTGTTTTGGAGACGCTTTTTTGGGAGAGTAGCGAAAGTCTGATCAGCTGTTGAACGTTAATATTAATATATAAGTGTAACTGAGCAGGACACCCAGCCGGTGAAGTCCGATGTGTATATATCCGTTAGCAACCTTGCATGGTTGAAATTCAAGCTAGCAAGAGAACGTTAGCTTAGCCGCTACATAAACGACAACATCTACCAAACTGGACAAAACTTTGGATTTAGTCGGATTTAAATCGGGCTCGGCAGGTTCGCTGACCCCTCAGAAGAAGATGAAGAAGAGGAAGGAGTTGAACGCCCTGATCGGACTCGGGGACAGCAAGAGGAAGAAGACTAAAAAGGGCTCTGGTCACCGACTTCTCCGAACCGAGCCGCCGGACTCGGAGTCCGACTCGAGCTCGGACGGAGACGAGTTCAACAGCCTGAGCAGCGGAGCTAACTTTGGGAAGTGAGTAAAAATTTTAACAAGGCTTTGTTGTCGTGAAAGATAAAGTGTGGTCGTGTTTTTGTTCAGGCAATACCGCCAGTATTGCAACTTGCTGCGTATTAACTCCCCAAAGTATGGGTGACCTGAATATGAACGAGTTAAACAAGATGGTAGAATCAACAGGTTTACAGGACACTGGATTCAACAGCCATTTAAACTTTGCATGTTTGCTAATGTGTTTGTAATGATATAGTTAACCTGTTTTTTTTTTTCCAGGTTATTTTGGTACTTATTGCTTCATTTTCATTCACTCAACGTCTTGCTGAAGAATCATATTTAAAAAAAAAAAAAAAAAAATTGAAACAAAGAGTAGGATTTTACAGCAACACGGTTTGTGAGACTAAAACCACACAGAGAAAATATGAGTGTCGCCAAATCAATGCACTTGCTCTTTTCCTGTGGTCAGATTAAACACAGGCTGTGCACTAAGAACATAGAACATAGTCTGGCTTTTTTTCTGTATCTTATTAGCCAAATTAGAAGTAATCAATATTACATTCAGCATGAGTATGATATGATAATACTGTATGACAAAGCACCAGTATTTATCATTTTTCCCATAATTCCCATGACACAGCATGCCGTCTTCTGAAAATATCTCCTTCATTAAAAATGAAAGAGGCTCTAACATGATCATGTTTCTACTCCTTACAGAAGAAGCTACACACAGTGCTGCAATGTGTGCTACCCCCTGTTTCTGTTCATCATACTAGCTGCCTGCGTCATGGCCTGTGCTGGACTCATATGGATGCAGATTGCTCTGAAAGAAGATCTAGATGCACTGAAAGAAAAGCTGCACAGCAGTAAGACTTATTGTCACACACACACACACACGCAAATTAACCTTGTGACATTTATAAAAGCTCTGTGCCTTTTGGAAACATATCTTTTTATATCAAGCTCTTTGTCTTTCATAACATATTCTAATGTGTTACAACAGTGGAATCCAGCCAGAAGGCATCATCAAGTGAAATACCAAAACTAAATGAGGACCTGAAAAATAAGGAGAGAAAGCTTGAAGACCTTGAAAATGGGGACAAGGGGTTGAGCAAGCTTTGGTCTAACCTCACAGAAATTAATCATAAGGTTAGTTATTTTCATCAATACGGGTTTTGGAGCCATTGTAACACATTCACACAGTGAAGCAAGAACTAGAGCTCATTATAAATTGTTAGACAATATCTTGTCTCAGCTTCTCAAACTTCAGTAAATGCACTTTTGATATTTTACTGCTGAGAATCCTTGTTAAATATGAAATATACATCTGGTAGTAACTCAAAGGAAAGAAATTATGTCAGCATGAATAGTGAACAATTTTGCGTAGTTGTCTCGGGTTTGTGTAAACAAAGAATGTGAAAGTGCGAGCAGTACATTTTTCACATGCTACAGCAACAACATATTTAAAATGTAGAGAAACAAATCCTCGTACCTTGCCTACAATACAACAGCCAGTCAAGCAAGTATGCAGTTGTTCCTGCAAAATACAATTTTGAAGCTTAAATGCACAATATTTTTATTCTATTTCTCCCTATAGTCTCAATGTTGAATTCACTAAGTTACAGTAAAAAAGTGAAGAGCTAGATAGAGTAATTATTCCGTCTCAGAGATGTATCTCAATGTGTTGTGTCACTTTGTTCCTGCAGATCAGTCTGTTGGACTCTGCTGTAAACCATTTAAAGGCTAACTTGAAATCAGCTGCTGATTTAATTAGCCTTCCCACCACAGTTGAAGAGCTCCAAAAGGTAAAGGCAAAGCAAAATTGGATTAAAAGACAAATTTGGTTGACAGTCTATTATAAAAACTCTATTTATGCTTTCATAAGTGACCTCACAGAGTGTTCTTTTTTTCCTTACCAGAGTGTTGCAACAATTGGCAGCACACTAACAAGTGTACAGCACGATGTAAAGACTATGCAGGCTGCTCTCGAAAATCAGAAGAAAGACGACGACTTAAAGAAGACAATGGTAAATTCAAGATGGTGACATTTGTAATTGTTTCTAATTTTGACGATTGTTATGAGAGCCTGTTCAGATTAAATTGGACGTGAGTGCTTGCAAACCGAAACGTATGTCCCAGGACTCCAAATACTCATCTCTATGAGTACTTGGAGATTATTGTGAGGGTTTCATATTACCTACTTTAGTTCATGTCTTTTATCTGTTAAGGGAATTTTTATCTTTTATTTTGTTTGTTTTTCTGCGGCTTACGAACATAATTTGAAGTTGCGTACCTTCATACTGTAAACAATATGGATCTGCTAGCTCTCGTATTTCACTTGAGCAAAGCTGATGGATTTTTAATGAGCCCAATTCAAGCTGGATTTCTCTTATTTTGTGCGACAGCTTGGCTTTTTTTCTTTTTGCTTACATCTCTACACACTATGCAAGAATCAGCGGAGGCTGCTGTTCTCATCTATTATTTATGTATGATTGTATGGAGAGCAGTGTTTACATAAAACAATTTCAAAGTGTATAGTGCCTAAATGAATCAGTCATGCACCAATGTTTAATGTACTACTTCTCAATTGCTGGTTTTAGTGGCGCTTCAGCATATTTTTCTCACTCTGTTCTGAGGAAAGTCTACTTACATATAGCCAAGATGTTTCTGTTGATGAAATGTTGGTTGATCTGCTTAAGTGTGGCAGAAATCCAAACCAGCAGCCATGACAAACTTTGCAACTGCCAGATTAATTTATTTGTTTATCCAGCATGCAGGAATGTATTGCAGTTCTTGTCAGGCTTACATGGTAGGAGTCGTTGGGTTAAGAAGGTCGTGTCATTTCTTGGATCCATGCGTCAGGTTTTCATTCATAATGCATGAAACAAGTGCCAATCTATTTTGGGAGCTTAGATGCTTCAGTTCTCGGAGTAAAACTAGGTCATAGACAACTGCAGAATGTTTTCTCTGCTTTATTTTAAAAAGCAAAATAGAAAGGGCTAAGAAGATCATTGAATTATCACACTCTTCGACATATGTTTTACACAGTGATGCCAATAATTATGTGGTTCAGTAATAAATTGCTAGCTGGCAGAGACCTCTTAGCTTTGGATTATGATGCGCACACTTAACCTGATCATACATAAGAATCTATTCTTTTAATTCACATCAAATTTCTCTTGTGCTTTCTTGTGTCAGTAACTGGATGTCAATGATTCTAAGAAAACCATAGAAATCTCATCTATTAGTAACTAGCAGGTTACTTTGCATTTATTATTTTTTTGTTATAGGACTTAACGGACCTGAGAAAAGCTGTGAGTGAAGCTAACAAAACGGAGGAGCTGCACGAAAGGCAGGCTGAAGAGCAGATCCACATCCTCCTCTCTACGGTTGCAGATCTTCAGCAGAGAGTGTTGTCATTGGAGAACGGGTCAAAGCAAAGTGTGAGTAATGTGATGCTTCACACTTAACTACTGCATCGTAAAAGTCAAACCTCTGGTATTGTGATCAGCCTTGTCTTAGGTAACAATTTTAAAGGGGCACGATGTAGATTTGGAGAATAAAAAAGAATTAACTCAGATGTTTTTAATATTTATAGTATTAATGAGGTAATAGTACAAACTTTATTTTTCCATAATTGAATAAACAAGCTGTGCTCAGGGGAAAATAAGGTCCCCAGAATACAGTTTGAGGCTTTAAAGTTGACAGGGTCCACCACATGTAAATAAAGCAAAACAGTATGAAATTGTGTTGTCATCTTTACTTGCTAACTAGCCAACCATAATCTGATGTTCAGGTGTCATACCTGAATGTGATTACATTTACTTTTTGATTCAATGGTAATTTCTTTTTTTTTTTCAGATTAGTTGAGCTACTATGCAATCTTTCCACACATCTCCAGTCAACTGCAGAAATGCCCCAGGCATACCTTGGCTGGAAGTCATTGGCCTACAGACTAAATCGCAGCTTGACTCATTTTACATGTCATCTCCCATCTGCTTTACAGTCAAAAGAAAACGACGAAGCAGCTCAACTGCCGATCACTGATGAAAGTCCAGCAATCGAGGTGGTGAATGAAGCTGCAACAACCAAAGCAACACCTGAGGATATGCAAGGTGCAGTGCAGGAAAAAAGTGCTCATTGCAGCAGTTTTATCTTTAATCTGTTGCATTTTAATATACTTTTTTCTCCTTTGTTTAAACAGGGACAGAGCCTCAGACAAGCAGACGTCCACGTTTCTCAACTCTAAATCGCTCTAAGAGGAATGCTGCAACAAGATGTCCAAAGAGTGTGATCCTGCCAGGCGTCAGTTCTCAAAAAGGTGAACACAATTTCACATATCATCTTTCACTAAAGGAATAAAAGAAAACATACAAGCCTTTTGTTGTTCTGTCAAGATAAACTCCACTCTCATGTTTGTTCTGGTCTGTAAATGTAAGGCTATGATATATTAAGTCTCCACTGGTTGCCTGGCAACCTCAAAAGACTTTAGGAAGTCAACCCTCCCAGCCAAGAAATACTTGGCATATAACACCCCATAAAACTTTCACTCGTTGTTTGTACACTTCATCTTTTGTACAGACAAAAAAATGAGATATTATGAGGTCATTAGTGAGTTTTAGAAACGCTGGCATGAGGACTTGTTTTTTCTTTGCACAGTACCAGGTTAGCAGTTTCCCCATTATCAGTGAATGCTGAACCAGCAGCTAAGCTTTAGCTGCATATTTAACAATCAGACATGAGAATGAAAAGCAATAAAGTATATTTCCAAATATGGTGAACTAAAGATTCTGAATTAAAGGTTTTGCAGTGCTCTCAGCCAAACCTGTGTTGGCAGATTTCTGAAGTGAAACTATTTTCTTCACAGATTTGGAAGACATCCTCCAGCAGGCAGGCGTTGGACCGGATTCTCGCGGACTGACCCATCACGGCCTGAGTAAAGTATTTGGAAGATCCACGCCCAGAGCTCGTACCATGGAGTGTTTCGATGGTGACAGGGACCGGAGGTACTCCCTGCTGGAGCTGAGAGCTGCTGTAGGCTTATGAGCACATTATCACTGACAGCAGTGAACAGTATTGGAAAACCCAGCGGGGTCTGGGGGTTCGGAGATCCCGACCCTTTTCTGTAATTGCTGCACTTTTGTGAACTGAATATTTATCATACTGATTGTGGAACAATGGCGCTGGCATGCCCCCTACTCACCTCCCCTCCCCATTCCAACACAACTTCTTCACAGAATATGAGCTTAAATTTTAAAGTTAATCCATCTTGAGTATGCAAAATATTTAGCTGTTATTTTAGCAAAATCCATGGTAAGTCCGAAATAAACTGTGGAAATAATTGTACATCATTTTGACCCCCATTTTCCACCCTTAGTTATCAAACCCACTGTTTCCTGCACCTATGTATTTGTTTATTTTGGTCATTCATTCTGTCTCCTTTTGATGTCATTTTTTTGTGTATCAAGCTTCTCTGGAGGCTGTAATTGTCATTGCAGATGTCTTCACCCATCAACACGAGCACCTGGTACACCTCACCTGAACCTTATTTATAATACCTGAGATAGAATTTTATGAATGTTTACAAATGACTACTAGAAACAGTCTTTTGAGTCTTTTGTTTGGTTTTTAGACAGATTCCTAACTTTACTGAAACACAGTTGGGCATAGAGTGTGAGGACTTGTTTTCGCTCTTTTCTCAGTTAAACAAAGTTTCAGATTTATTTCTGTTTAGTTTTTTTCTTCCCCTCATTTATCTTCAGCTGTACATTTCTGTATTTTTGCTTGTTATTTTTTGCAGTTTTCAGTTCTACAAGTTTCGAAGGGCTATGAACACTTTGAATCATTCAGAAAGTTTTGAAGTGGTAACTCGTGAGGCATATGTAGCAATAACAAAATGACATAGATATTGCTTGTTTAAAGTTGCAGTAGACAGACAGGTGGCACACCTTGCTCACAATGTGTAACAGGTAGTATAAGAAGCACTGACATCACTCTTTACTTGATTCATTTTATTCCATTTTTATGGGCCTAATAATGATGTATTTACATAACTTGTATTCTGTAAAAATGGTTTAAATGTACTCAATAAATTATCTTGTGAAAGGGGGTCAGGTTGGTAAAATTTACTTTACAGTCTTAATCTCAACATTGTGCTTTTTTAAAAATAATTCTGTTGTGTTTTGCATGTTGCTTTTAATGTAACATGAACCAATTATTTATAAACTTAACATAGTTGACTCCTTGTTTTTTGCAGGACAATGGTTAGTTGAGCTCAACATGTAACAGCTTTGGCCATCATGATGTAAGATTTTTTGGATCCATGCTGCTACTGTACATGGGGGAGATTTTATGAATGTTTTTTTGTGCGAGCACCAATGAATAAACACACAGTTAAAGGTTTGATTTGTGGTCAATCTGTTGTTTTTTTAAGTCATGAACTGAGAAACCGTATTTTCCAGTTGCACCAAACAGTGTTTTACAAGAATATTGTACATCACTGAATCATATTTAAATCAGTGTGATACATACAAAAAGATGATGTAAAGATCTTTTCACAAAGATATTTACAGTTTTTGGAATACCTCTCTCAGCCCTGATTTATATGCAGTCTTTTCCAGGGTCTTATAAGCTCTTGGGGAAACTTAGGACAGTGCATCTTTAGCCCTCCAGTCCCGGGACAAGAGCCCCAGCAACTCCTCTTCATCCTCCTCTTCCTCGTCATTGCTGGCATCTGTCTCCATGTGCTGATCTTTCCTGGCCAGAGGCTTGCTCTTCACCACATCCCGTTTGTCTCTCAGCACCTCAACCCTCCTATAGCACTCAATTTGTTCATCAATTTCATCAATCTGACGTTCAAGGCGGCCCTCTTCATCGTCCTCCGCCACGATGGCCTCTGACTTTGTGTTCACCTGTCGGATCTCCTTCTGAAACTCTTCCCACTCCTTGTCCATCTGATCTTTGGGTGCGTCGACGTTGCGCACTTTGGCGTCTCTCACGGGATCGTCGAAGAAACCCTCCGGCAGGGCTTCGGCTGTGTTGTCTTTCTTTTCGGCGCTTTTCTCCTGGATGTCTGCTTTGAGGATGGAGCCCGAATGGGAGATGGCGGGTGTGGACGGGATGGAGCTGTCAAAGAAATCAGATGGTAGTAGTCCTGCGACTTCAGCCTTCTCGGGAGCGGGACCTGAGGTTCCCGCCTGGCATTCCTCTGCGGCATTTTCTTCATCATCGTCGTCCTCATCATAAACACCAGCCAACAGACTCAAGCCTGCAGACTTTTGAGTAGGCACAGCTTCCTTTTCGCTGGGTTTCGCAAAGAAATCTCCCGGTAGCTCTGACGCAGACTGTCCTGCACCTGACGAGGGTTTTGCCTTTTTCCCGTTAAGGTCCTCGTTGTCCGGCGCTTTGCGCTTCACCGGCTGACTCTGTTGTGTTACCGATTGAGTCTTTCCACCCTTCAACTCAGCAACTTTCTCTTTGTGCGGTTTTCCGAGAACATGTGTTGGCCACAGTAGCTCGGACTTCACCTGCACATTACACAGGATACAACTGAGGTGCCCGAGACCGTTGTACTTAGCGAAAGGAGACTCGACGCGCTTCTTGTCGGTTGTTTTCCGCTGTTTTTCCCTCATCAAACGCCGGAGTTCCTCTTGATTAACAACCTTCTTCCCCTTCTTGGAGGCCATTCTCGAAAATAACGCGGCTTGTTTGCCAGCTAGCTAGCTGCTTTCTTGCAGCGAAGTTAGAAAAAGAAAATGCGTCTCACGAAAATGACGTCGACTGCAAGAACTCGCGTTCAAACTGGTAGAGTGGTCTCGCGAGACTTCGCAACTCGCAGCATGCTAGCGCGGATGTAGCTGCTGCTCAGCTGGCTGTTTGTACCATCCCGTTCGCCCGTATTTTGCCGCACAGCGAACTGAATCGATGCCATTTAGAACGTCAAAGGAGCGGTAGAAGAGACAACGATGTAGCCGCTTGTTCCTCGTCCTCATTCATAGCTGTGTGTTAATTTAGTGTGTGTGTGTGTGTGTGTGTGTGTGTGTGTTGTGTTATGTTTAGCATTATTTTCTGTTTTCATCGCCGCACCCACCGTATTCATTTTTTATTGTGGGCTGGCTAGCTAACGTTCGCAGGGAGCTAAAGCTAACGTGGGCAGCAGGTGTAACGCTATTTGAAAGGAGAGCAGCAGCCAGCTACGAGACAGCGTCGCTGTTGTTGTAAAATAGCCGAGAAGCTCATTTGAAATTATACCTGCAAGACTGCCTCCTCCCGGGTTTGTGCCACATCTTTGCTCGCCAGCCTGTAGCAGTTATTTTAGTATAGCCCGGCTAAGCGCACGGTAGTCACAATGACAGGTGAGAAGATACGCACCTTGCGAAAGGACCACAACAAACCAAACAAAAATGACGAGATAATGGACACGTACGATGAGACCTCGAACGGGACTATCCCTAACGGCACCGGGAACCATTTCAAATCCAACAAGGCTTTCCAGAAGTCAGTCAAAACCTCAGCACTGCAGCAGCAACAGCAGCTCAACGCAAACAACATCAACGGGAATTCACCATCCATCGGCACAGTTGTCAATGACAATAACAAGAACCCGATAATCCTCACAAGCGAGGACCTGGAGTTCCCTGTCCATGAGTGTGTCTTCAAGGCAGATGTGCGTCGGCTCTCCTCTCTCATCAGGACCCACAGCATCTCTCAGAAAGATGTGCATGGTAAGCTTTCTATCGTTTGTTTGTTTGTTTGTTTGTTTGTTTCATTAATCAATTCAAATGCATTACATAACGAGGAATCTCTGAACAGGTGGATTCATTGTTGTTTATCCCTGTCATGCCTCTCTTTTAGGGAACACACCTCTTCACCTGGCTGTGATGCTTGGCCACAAAGGTAAAGGTGAAAGAGTAATAACATGAATTTAACTCGTTTTTTGTTTTTTGTTTTTTTTGGTGTGTGTGTGTTTTTTTTTTTTTATCATCTTAACCTGTTGTCATATGCAGGATTAACCTAAATGAACGGAAAAGCTTCTCAGAGGGGTAATCTAGCCCGGAAAATTATACCAAATCTACTGTGCTCCAGGGCTACGCATCTGTCATGATGTGGCTCTGTTAGAGAGTATTTAGCATCCTCATTTAAGGCTTTTTTTTCCTTTTTTTTTTAAACCACTTCAGTTCCCCTACAGATTTTTGGAGAAGCCTCTGTACTCCTGCTGCACTCAGCATGTCTTACCTGACCTCTGCAGTGTTGCTATGACAAAGTAGGTAGGCTGTACTGGCTTGTCCTGTGCAGTAGTCCAAGGTACTATTTTTTTTTTTTTTTGTTTTTTTTTTGTTTGCTGATTGTAATAAATGATCATTACGTAAAGGTCAGAAGCAACATGTTCGAGTGTTGTCATCTTTTGTATAGACTCTGTCACAAAGTTAACTTTCAACTTTGCCACTCAAAACAACATTGAATGAAAAGTTGTGTCAATATTAACACAATGAATTTTACATTATCACATTTGTCTCTATGATATTTGTATGTTTTTTCTTCCAGAATGTGCCCTCCTGCTCCTGGCCCATAACGCTCCCGTAAAGATCAAGAATGCACAGGGATGGAGCCCTCTGGCAGAAGCCATCAGCTACGGCGACAGGCAGATGAGTAAGTCGCTTCGACAACACTGCTCTGAATAGCTGTCTGCTCTCCTAGAGTTTTGGATATTTGGATGTGTTGATGGTTATCTCCACAGCATACCTGCAATCATGCACTCACTGTTGTAACATTTAGGTTGAGTGCTGCGTATCTGATGGGTCTATAAATTTGCAACGGCTTCGAGATGATGTCAGCTTTAGTCACTGTTTGTCGGTTCGTCAGTCCGACATCTGGAATGGCTTTTCTGCTTGAATGCTAATATTGTAGCAGTATTGGTAAATGTCAGCCTAATGGTTGTGATGTGTTCAGTATCACATTTGCTTGGATTGCTCTGATTTGTTCAATTGCCAGCTGAATGATAGAATATACTTCCCTAATGAAATATGAAGTTGTGATTTTATTCTCCCTCATAGTCAATCAAATATAAAATCTCAGTGTAAATTGAATCCTCACAGAAACATTTCTTGGCAGTGTGCACAGTTTAAAGTCGTCTTGGATACCTCTGCACAAGCTTGGCATCTCTGGGTTTCGGGCAGTTTTTCACTTTCTTTTCTGAGTTTGTGTGTCAGCTGTGTTGCCCGCAGTTGAGTTCCAGCCATGTTGCAGAGACGAAGTCAAGAAGGAATTCCAATATTTATTTCTTTTAGTTTATAGAGGTATTTCCTACATGTAAAGGTTCATCTGTGCACATCATTTACAAATTCTAGTTTCATCATCTTTTCTTATTCATACAAATTGTGGAAAAAGGCAAAGGGCTTTAAATACGGTTGGATGTCACGGCTTATGTGCGAGTGCTTGAAGGACCTTTTATGGGTCATTTAATTGTTTAAAGGTGGCAACAGCTAAATGGTCGGTCCAGCTAAAAAGCTAAAGGTGGGGATTTTCTCTGAGCACTCGTCATCCAGATGGGCTGGAACGCAGCCTGAACGATGGCTTAGTGTCGGGAAGCCCTGAGCTTAACAGCTCGGTCACTCGCCTGCTTAATGATGCCACTGCTTTTAGATCTGACATCCAGTGAAAAAGAGTCAAATGACATGTGAAAGGCACCAGCTAATGCCTTTGGGACTAATTCACTCCTCTGTCCTTTTTTGTGTGTGTGTGGTGTTAATTGTGTTTACATAACCAAGGATAAATAAAAGATAAAGGCCGGGCTAAATGTCTAGTAATGGAGATGCATACTAAATCACTTATTTCCATCTTTGCTGAAAAAGTCTGTTACTACGATTTGGCTGACTAGATATCCTAACAGGGAATTATCAGCATCATCTTCTTGTACAGCTTGTGATGGAGGTTGTGAGGCCCAGCAGCTTGAGCAATGACCCTCAACCTTGTTAGTATGCGTCCCGGCTCCCTGTGCCTGCTGTGGCACGCTGGTTTGGGACTGGGACCAGGAGTTTTCGCTTTGAGAAGGTCACATCATTCTTAAGGGTAAAGGGGGGAGGCAGAAAGGGGGTTGGGTGTATTCACACCATCAGCAAGGGCATGCAGAGGAAGCCACAGCTTTATTTAGATTTGAATAGCATGCAGCACACAGCTGGCTATCCCTTAATCATAAGGACAAGTGGAGAATAACATGTGCTAAATGCGCAGATAACAGCTTTTCCTGAAACACTGCAGTCTTGTCATCAGTCATCACCTTTCACTTCTACACGTGTGCACATTGCGTCAGCAGCTCACTCACTCGTTGTCTGCGTATGCAATGACAAAATGCCCCAGTGCAGCGTGTGCCTCATCAGCATTCCTCTCCTCAGTCACGTCCAGGCCAATGCTCCCCCACCTGGTCGAGATGACCAGGATACATCTGAGATATGTTGATTTGTTGTGGTCCATCCTGTATTATGAAGTGGTTGTTGTAGTTGTAGTATGAGAGAGAGAGAGAGAGAGAGAGAGATGCACCTCATGAGACAGTGAGTTCAGCTGATCGAGCATTAAGCATTAATTGATTGAATAAATGATATCCTCCCAACTGTGTATCTTACAATCACAAAAACAGTACAGTATAAACAGTATAAAAAAACAGTTAAAGAAAATTCACATTCATTATAGAACAACATCAGCAACCCCAACAATAACATGTTAAAACATTAAAACTCTACAACAGTTAGAATAAGACGTTTCCTTTATTATCATAAATGGAAAAAGAAAAGAGGTATGTTTTTACGTCTCAGACGCTGGAACTATAAATGTCAAAACAGGGCAGTGTCGCATGAATAAGACTCCTTTCAGCACCAGTAACATGCTGCGAATGGAGCCTGACAGGTTGTGCACTTTTGAAGCCAGTACTTGAGAGTTTTAAGTATGATAAGAATGTATTCTTTTCATCAAGACATGAGTGACATATGAATTGCAAGTTGTTTCCCTTTTTGTAGAGTGGCTATATTTCAAAGTGAAAAGTGGACCTCATTCTGAAAGACTTTGGATGTACTGGACCATCACCCTGTTGTACATTTGCAAAACTTCTAATTGAGATTTTTTTTCCATCCACCTTTTTTTCTCAGTCACAGCAATACTGCGAAAGTTAAAGCAGCAGTCAAGGGAGAGCGTGGAGGATAAGAGGCCAAAGTTGCTGAAAGCTCTCAGAGAGGTGAGGATCACACTGGCTTCATTTGCACACCAAATTCAAGTTTGGAACTGCATCACTGACTTTGACTCCTTTAGGGCACATGGTTACTGAAAAGCATAATGCGAAATCTTTCACTGTACTGCGCTCTTCTTCTGACCCATGAAATTACAGTCGTATTAGTATCTGGATCCCTCCATCAGACATGTTTTATGTCTTCTCTGTAGCTTGGAGACTTTTATCTGGAGCTGCACTGGGACTTTCAGAGCTGGGGTGAGTTATTACACAGTTAGGTTGAAACTAGAGTTAGAAATACTTGTTCACCAGCCACAGATATATTTATTTACACTCTTTTTTTTTGCTTTAGTGCCTTTGTTGTCCCGGATGCTGCCATCTGATGCCTGTAAAATCTACAAGCAGGGAATAAATATCAGGTAAAATGTGAAATCCTATTGTTAAGTGTAGTGGATAAAGGCTGATACTGTGCTTGTGAGAGAAACAAGTTTTCAAAAGCAACAAATGGTCGTTATTCAGGTCAGAGACTTCTTTTAGATCTAAAAACTAGGACGTCACAGTCTTCACACTGTGCTCTCCTCCTCTCTCTTGATTTAGACTTGACACCACTCTTATAGACTTCACCGATATGAAGTGTCAGCGCGGAGATCTCAGCTTCATTTTCAACGGTGATGCTGAGCCCTCCCAGTCCTTTGTGGTTCTGGACAATGAGGCAAAAGTGTACCAAAGAATACACCACGAGGTGAGTGAGCAGTACGACCAGCTTCACCTTGCATCATCAGCTGTTTGATGTGAGCCGCACAGCGTAACTGTCACTGTCCTGCCCCCAAGGAGTCCGAGATGGAGACGGAAGAAGAGGTGGATATATTGATGAGCAGCGATGTCTACTCTGCAACCCTGTCCACCAAGTCCATCTCTTTCTCTCGTAGTCAGATCGGCTGGCTGTTCAGAGAAGATAAAACAGTAAGCTTTATGGGACAACTCAGTACTAGAGCTACTGAAAGTGAGAAAAGGAAAACTTGGTTATCTATATTTTCACAAGGTCTTTTTTTTAAAGAGTTTACAGAGTGATTTATGGGCTCAATCATTACAAATTGAGCCTGACTGATACTCAGTTTTTGGGGCAGGTACTAATATTACCAAGTAGAAAATACAGATATCAATAAAGCGCCATTGTACACAGTGATTCCTCCAGTGTAGTAATCAAACACATGAAAGAGCTCCAAGAAGACGCAGGATATTTAACAGAGACTTTATTGTTTGAAATGACATCATTGCCTCTTGGAGGGGTCTCGACCCCCTGGGTGGGAATGACTGGTGAAAGGGACAGTTCTCCCCAAAAATCCAAAATGATAAATATCTTTCCTCTCACCTGTAGCTCTATTTATCTATCAGGATTAATTTGCTGTGAGTTGCCGAGTTTTCAAGATATCCACTGTCAAGATGCCTACCTTATCTTTAATATAATGGACTTGATGGCACTCGGCCTGTGGTGCTCAAAGTGCCAAAGAAATAGATTTTAAAAAAGATGAGTAGATGTACACTTCCTCCTGGCATTTGTCAGTTGATGAAGTGCAGTAGGAAAAGAAATGTTCCTCACAACAGTGTTAAGTAACCACATCATGATTTATGGAAAGAGACAGTGCTGTTGCGTTTCTTAAATGTATTTTTGGGCACTTAGAGCATCACAAGCCGACTGCCATCTAGCTCCATTACATTCAAGAGATGGTAGACATTTCTAGGGCCCACATCTCCAAAACTCAGTAACTTAAATGAAAACGATCTAGATGGATATATAGCACTATGGATTATTTTAAGAGTTCTTAAGAGAACATAACCATATGTTTTGTTGCCCTTTAATTCTGAAAAATGCTCGTAACCTAATTGCTCTGTTTAGTAATTTTATAAACTTAAAAAGAGATTTGTTTTGCTATGAAGATAAGAGAACTTAGAATTTAGGTCTTGTCTCCTAAGATGTTAGCTCAGACCAGCCATCAGGCTTCATGTTTAAGAAATCAGTGGTAATTCTTAAAATAACAGGGTAAATCCTGCTTAATCCACCAATGTCTGATGTTTTCTTTTTCTGCTCAGGAGAGGGTTGGAAACTTCCTGGCTGACTTCTACGCGGTGAACGGCCTGGTGCTCGAGTCACGAAAGCGCAGAGAACACCTCAGTGAGGAGGACATCTTGAGGAATAAAGCCATCATGGAGAGCTTGAGTAAAGGAGGGAGCATCAGTGAACAAAACTTTGAGGTGAGAGGAAGAATTGAGTGTTCTGGATTCGTCTACCGTTGGTAAATATTACAGTACCCTGAGGACTGTGAATATGCCACTGACTGATATTTTCTTGTGCCCAGCCTGCGAGAAGACAGTCCCTCACAGCTCCAGCACCCAACACCATTTCATGGGAAGAGTACATCACTGCAGAGCAGGGAAAGTAAGCATCTCGCCTTTGTTTGGGGGGCTTTTTTATAACTTTATTTGATTGGACAGCCTGAGATATGACAATAACTGGATTGGGGGAGAGGGGGGATGATCTGCAGCAAAGGGACACAGCTCGGACTCAGACCCTGGGCCACTGTAGTGAGGACACAGCTTTTGTATGTGGGTTGTGCGACTGAGTTTCTATGGTGGCCTGCATATCGCTTTCATCAGTTGATGTCATAATTACAAATTTAATCTATGTGGTTGCAAGAAAAATCTGAGTGTGAAACACGTGTGAGCCGTCATGGGTTATAAAAAGCTTTGTGTGTTTGTTTGTCCCTTCAAACCTTCAGGCCCCCTCATCTTGGGAGAGAGCTCGTGTGTAAGGAAAGCAAGAAGAACTTCAAAGCCACCGTAGCCATGAGCCAGGATTTCCCTCTAGGCATCGAGTCGTAAGTACAGCCCTCCCTCCTCAGATCTATTTACAAAGCTTTCTGCACAGATTGATCCTGGGTGAATGCGCAGATACACTTGGGACGTTAGTGAAGGGGTGGCGCAGAGATTAAATAGTGTGGATCAGATAATTGGGCCAGGCAGATACCAGGGTTTCTCAGATTGTGTGGGGTACCGACTGATGAGACGATTGCAAATCAACAGCTTCACTGTGTGACAACAGAATCACAGTGTGCTCGAGCTGTTTGAAGGAAAAATCACCTTATTCCTCTCATTTCGTATTCACTTATGCCTTACCCTTGGTGCATCTTTGCACTTGTGGAATCTGTTTCGGGTTCAGTTTGTAAGTGGATAGCCTTGCAGATTCAGGGTTCTTAATACAGACAGCTGTCTTTGCCCCGTACTGGTTATCCATTGTAGAAGCTTTATTTTGTCTAGTGATGGAAGTAGAGTAGTTAAATACAAATAAAGTGAAAATCGGGTCATCGCGAAGTCTAGACCCTGGTCCTCATCCAACCAAGCAGCAAGTCGGTCCTGACTCAGCTCAGCTGTTGAGTTTTTGCATTAACAACATAGAGAATAATTTGCTGTCAGCTCTTAAATAGAAATAAAATGCGTATGGTGTCTCATTTTCTGTATCTCATTACTAACTATTTCTGCAACTCATGTAAATGTAGTTAGAAGAATATGTCTGAGTCAGAATCAAAGTCCACCAAGAGCCAAATTTGGATCTATTATCTGTTTGATGAGTAAATCTGAAAAGGCTATCAACAACACTGGCACGTTAATGTGTGTGCCAATAGGCTGGCTGCTTCTCTCCATAGATGAACTGCATCAACGCTTCTCTCCTTTGCTGTCTGTGTCGGAGTTTGACACACAGAGGGGCTTCATGTTGCATTCAGGTGCACATCATAAACTCGAAAATCTCGAAAGTGCATGAAAGCTGACAGGATAGAGTCTATATTTGTTATCATTTTCTTGTTCTTTCATGACAGCACCCTAACCCCCCTAACAATAACCCTCTCGATAATTAGATGATGAAATGATAATCCCCCAATTATTTCTATATAGGCAGATTTGAAAATAAAATCTATTTAATCTGTTGTTGTTATTTGCCAACTCAACCATATTCTTGAACAAGAGGTCCCATTTCCATTTCTCCTTTTCACATTTCACTGCAGCATCTTTAAAATACTAAGATACTTAACACGTGAGATGTGATCGATGTGAAGTCAATTAAATGAGTAAATCTTGTTTTATTATAGCCAGTTGTTCTGGGCCCCTGACCCAGAATAAAATCAGATGCCAGAACTTTGAGTAATACGTTTGAAAACCCCTGGAGTAAATCGTAACAATAGCTTAAGTTTTAATGATAGCTGCTGGGTGAAAGGGTCATTGCTGCACATTTTCGTGTTTCTTATATGTAAGCAATGTAAAATTAAACTGCGCACAGATTTGAGTTTTGATTTTTGTGCAGCCAAGAATGCTAATTTGATCATGTAAGGGAGAAGCATGTTACACAAGTAAGATGAGGAGGTTGGCTTCAAAACAGGACAGGGTTTTGTTTTTGCATCTACTGGGTTACAGGAATTGCTGTAAAATATTACTAGGACCTAATGTAGTAAATTGCTTTATTTCCTCTACTGAATGAACCTTAATGGAGCTAACAATAACAACCAAGCTGTTGTAATAGCTAATGGTTTTTTAATTTGATTTAGTTATTTCCTCTGCATTCTGTGCTTTTATAATTAAAAAAATGTTTTATGTCCTACTCCTAAAATGTTCAGTTTAAAGTCATTAATCACCAACAAGAGACCAACGTTTAAAAAGAAGTTAGTTTTGTAGCTGATCACATTATTGTGGGTCTCAGACTCGCTACTCATTCTCACCATCTAATACAACTGGGCCGTAGAGTGACTGTAATAGAAAACCAGTGTTTGTCTGGACCCTCAGGGAAAAAAGTCTGTCAAAGCTCATATGTCAGGATACAAATAATTCATTTATTCCAGTGGTTTCCAACCTGGGGTCTCAGGAGAAAGCTAAGGTGGCAAGATTATAAACATTTCTGCAACACGTATTTGTTTAGCCAGTGAAATGCTGGTCTGGTGGTCCAACACTTTGCTTCAGACTTAAATAACTCTGCAACTATCTGATGGATTTCCATGAAATGATCTGTTTCCATGTGTGTTGGCAATCATGCTCCCCAGAGGATGTATCCCATTGTCTTTGGTGATTCTCTTACTTTTGCTCTAGTGCTACAATCGGGTCATTTTGAATATATGGTTATGACCTAATAACTTTAAAGTCCGTCTCACATTTACTTTTAGTTAATTAGCAAATATTACCACGCTAACACGTTAAACTAAAATGGCAAACTTAATGCCTGTGTATGTTTGCACTTTCATGTTAGCATGCTACATTTGCATTACCTCAAAGCACACTGTGTCTTAACATCAAAACAGAGCTGTCATAACTCTTTTACATACTCGACCTGTGAAGAAGACTTTGTTTTCTACCTAAAGGGTCACAATACAGAAAGGTTGAAAACCACGTTTTCATTCCATACATGTTTATACTCCTGTTCAAGTAGCAAAATGTCCTGAAGTTTGAACCATGAAAATTCTCTCAAGATCTCGAATTTGGAGTTTGACCTAATATCTCTTCCGTTCCTACTCAGACTTTGTGAGTTTGTCTGTAGCCAACGGCAAATGCTTGCTCAGAATAGACTTTTAAACAAATTGCTGACTCCTTTTTCTCTGCCTGCAGGTTACTCAACGTGTTGGAGGTTATAGCCCCGTTCAAGCACTTCAACAAACTGCGAGAGTTTGTTCAGATGAAACTTCCGCCTGGGTTTCCTGTCAAACTTGGTACGCACGACAATCTACTTCTGTTTTCATCTGAGTGGGTGCGCTTAAGGGGAAACATCCCAAAAATAATGTTGTCTCTGTTTTTCTCCCTTGCAGACATCCCCGTCTTCCCAACGATCACGGCCACCGTCACATTTCAGGAATTCCGCTACGATGAATTTGAGGAGTCTATTTTCGTCATCCCCGACGAATACAAAGAAGACCCCAGTCGCTTCCCCGACCTCTGACCTGTAAACACATCTGACGCTAAGAGGAAATGACCAGCGAGCTGATAGGTTTTGGAGGTGGAAAACAAAAATAAGGAATTGGAATAAGGAAATGTATTGTTTTATTAATATATATATATATATATATATTATCTGTTTAAACAAAAAAAAGAAAAGGTGAGAAATGATCTTACTCATCAGTTTTTCTTCATTTTGCTGATGGCTCCAAGGCAAATCAATGCAAGCAGATGTTACATCTCACTTATAGATGCATATCGGCAGCCGTTACATGTGAAATGAGTGATAGGTTTCATTGTGCTCGCTTTTCACCACGCAAGCGGCTCAATCCACTGCTCTGAGCTACTGTCAGAAGATGCAGTCTGGACTCCTCATCCTCACTGTTTTAATATCTCCTCCTCCTCCCCTGGAACTGATCAATGAATTCTCATAACTGAAACTGCACTGACACCATCATCTGTACATAACTCACACCTTATCTGTAATTCATAGCAAAAAGAATCACAAATAATCGCTATATCCTCAAATTGAGCTTAATATTCATTTATAAATTATGTACTATATATAAATATATATACTCAAAAGGAGTAACACTGTGTAGCAATACATTTACAGTACTTAAGAATGTTTTTAACCAGCTGGGAGAAAGTTTAGCATAAAAAAAAAACATTCTTAACAGTCTGATATCAAAGCCTTTTCCCCTGTGCAGGACGCAGTCTCCTGTGTTTTCAGGTTCACTCATGTTACCTCTCAACCGTCTCCATGTTTGTCGTGATAGTATGGACTCTGTGCTCCGTGTGAGTGAGTAATTGTACTGTATCAAGGATCGTTGTATGTACGTTTGTATGTGGGAGAAACCCAGATGGGATATCAGGTAAACTGTTCTTAGTTTAATACTGCACTGATATTAAGTATTTAAGGCATGCTATGGCTGTGTTGGCCTACTGGATCACATGCATCTTTAAGGTATATTCTCTGAACGTTTGTTACATTACCTGCAGGACTTACTGGTATTTAGATTAAAGGAAAAGTTGTAACACTAACACTTTGAAACACCTTTTAGTGCTGATAAAATCTCTCCTCGATGGTAGTCTGCGCACTTTTCCTTTTAGTTTTGTTTTTGTTTTTTTCAATCCAAGGAGAGCAAACCAAGCTGTGAAGTTAATTTTGCTGGATATCCCAAAACTGTCCAGGTGGGAAAATGATCTGATCCACTGAGTTGTCTCTGGCTTCAGCTAATATGTAATGCAACCATACCTACTTCACATCCCTTTAAATAAAGCACCAGCATCATGTTTCAACTGACTTTGTGCAAGTATAATAAAAATAGTATTGTATAAGAGACTTCAAAATAATACTTATTTGTCACATTTTCTTAAACTGGGGTTTCACTTTCTTTCAGCTTAGGACTAGTGTATAGCAAGGTACTTTACACTATTTGCTATGTTGCGTCATGACTGACTAATCTATTTGCTAGTTTAGCCAAAAACAGACTTGTCGCTTTTGATTAATCTGCACATTATGTTGGTAACATGTTACCAAATCAGAAACGATACTCATCACAATTTCCCAGAGCCCTGGATCAATCTTTTGATTCCTCTTAATTTTGAATCTTAATTTTAATTCTGACCAACAGCCCCAAATCATCTGAATATGATTTAAGCAGCTTTTTTCCATTTGGAAAGCTGGAACCATCAAATGTTGAACATTCTTACTTGAAAATGAGTAGAAAACAGTTAATTACTAATCAAATCAGCGCTTGTCTTGTTAAAATATCATTATAAATACATTTTTTTGTGAAGTATACTCTTAGCATGATTGGGAATGTTTACTGTACTGGACTTCCATACATCTAGTTTAGATGAATGCTGCAACATCGCTTTGCTGTTATACTCCTGAAAAGGTTTTTTGGACTTTGAAACTTCACCTGAAAAAACATCAATATATCACAATACAAAATGACATTTTAATGTGGAGGACTTTATCCATATCACGCTCCCGTACCCGAGGAATAAAAAAAAACAAAAAACTGCAAGAACAATAACTTCAAAGACTTTGTCCTTCAACTAGGCTTTATTATAAAAGAAATCATTGATAAAACAACACTTTCAGAAGACAAGAAGCAAAAATGTGTCGAAAATGTCGTAAAGAGGCCTGAGCAACACACCACAACAATAAACAATAATGTAAAGATTCAATAAGCGAGAAAGTGACAACACCTGACAACACAAGCTCAAGAAAAACAAAGCCTACTTCCAGTTTTAACCGATTACGTTAGTAGAGGAAAAAAGCATTTGGGTATTTTAAAGCAACGTGACAGTGTCTTTGGGCAAACTAACAATTCTGCATTTGCAAAAAAAAAAGTAGACGACTCTTCTGTACGAAAAATCAATACATTTCACGCTCAATTCACATTGTAGATTTACCCCAGTGGGCAAAAAAAAAGTCGTAACACGTTCACAACAAAACAAAAAGGGATAATGTTGGACAAACCAGGACGGACCGCTTAATCACTAACGTCCATGTCCTCTTCATGGCGATCGTCAGCGCCATTAACTTTAGCCTTCACAAGCCGCGCTGTACCGTTACCTTCTACTGACTGAGGAGACAGAGCAGAGTCGTCAGAATCCTTCCTGTCCTCACGCTCCTTCTCACTGTCGTAGCCTTGTTCTTCTTCATCATAATCCCTGGTGATCTGTGAAAGGAAACCACTGGATGAGATATTCAAAAGTATCAACACTTCCTAAGTCTTTCTACATCAGAACAGCAAAGCTCACAGTGAGTAGGAATGATCGCCGAGTGTCCAACTTACTTTACCAACCTTGACGTCTCCCTTCTCTCCATCTGATTTCCTCTCCCGCTCCCTTTCTTTGTCTTTGCTTTTCTTTTTCTTGCTAGAAGAGCGTTCAGGTTCCTCACGACTTCGATCTTTATCACTGTTGCGCTCCCTCTCCTTATCCCTTTTCTTTTCCTTCTTGTGTCTGTAGGAGGAGGAGAGGAAAAGGTGAGACAGGGTTGTCATAGAATGCCCTAGATGTACCCACACAAAGGATATTTACTGATCCGGACCAAAGAATAGAAGCCAAGATTCGCTTTTAAGTTCTGGTCCGGTCTGTTTTTACACTAGTGGTGGAATGTAGCTAAGCACATTTACAAAAGTAGTGAACTTAAGTACAAATTTGAGATACTTGTCTGTGAGGTATTGAACCAAACAGGAAAACAGACCAGAGTTTGTTTCAATCAACACACGTTAAAAAAAAAACATCATTACCACAAACCCTAAATAGGCATGCAGTTTTTGGTTTTATACAAATAATAAGCATCAATACACCAACCTTCTAGGAGACGGAGACCTGGAGATTCTCCTTTTAGGAGACACTTTAGGGGATCGGCTGCCGCTTCGACTTCTCCTGCGTCTCCTGTGTAGCAGACCAGGACAAAAAGCCAAGAATATTATTCTGCAACTTAGAAACTGAGAGGATTGGGTGGCTGCAGTAGAAAAGTTTGTATATATACACGCACATTTTTAAATTACATTCTGCCTGAGCTCATACAAATCTCACCTGCTCACACTGCGTGACCTTCTGGCTGTGCTGTAGCTTTTCGGTGGTGTTTTGGATCTTCTCCTCCCTGAATCATCCTTCTTTCTGTCTCTGTAGATGAATTAGATGAAGGTCAGCTACATCTTTAGCTATGATTGCCATAAAGAAGTCTGAACGCTTAACCCACCTGGATCTGCTGGGAGATCGCCTGCCTCGGTCTCTCGAGTGGGTGCGTTTTCTGCGTGGGCTTTTGGAGCGCCTCCTGTTTCTGGAGTTTGACCGTCGTCGGGATCTGCTCCTGGATCGCCTGAAATCAGATAATTTGCCAATTTCCTCCTTATTCTCAAAATACAAAAAGCCTCTCCATCTCAGCTCTTCAGAGAATGTACATTTTAATTACCTGTGTCTTGAACGTGATCTTGACCTCCTCCTTCTTGACCTGGACCTTGTCCGGGATCGAGTGCGCTTCTTTTTGCTCTCCTTATCTGCACGACAGAAAAAAACAGAAATGACTTAATGACATCAAGGCACAATTTGCAAAAAACAGTATTGTTAGTTAGTTGCAATGACTGCAGTATTTTGTTCACTCACTTCCAGGTTCAATGGCCGCAGAAATAAGCGACTGGGCCTCTCTGACTCTCTTCATGGCCTCTTCGATTTCTTTATTCGATGCATCTGCCTTCAGGCTTGCACTCAGGTTTAAGCCTGCGGCCAACGGATTCAGTCTACACAAAGGGATCTTAGTTAGTTGAGTCACCATCACTGAAGACACGTCCAACACAACTTTTGTCAGAGCACAAAGAAATTACTCAATAAAGACTTACTTAGGATCTGTCATGAACTTTAACAGCTGATCAGCAGCCTGTAAAATCAGAGGACAGTAGGGAAAATAGTTTTTCAAATACACTGCATGTCTACCTCAACGAGTTTAAGGAACAGATTTTTTAAAAAGTCACAAGAAAACCTCCCACCTGGGGATTCATATTGGGTCCTGGGAATCCAAATGCCGCCATTGCGTCCATGTTCGGAGCACCGAAAGGGTTCCCTCCCATCTGTAGAAAAAACGAAGGCACACAAGCCTGTAAAGGTGCTTTTATTATACTAGCCTACTGTTGAGGTCACATGCTCATTATGGTGTTGATATCATTTTCCCATTTTGACAGATGAGGTCATGCATCACCATTTCAGTTCTGAATCATCATCGCAAAAATTACAAGCTCTGCATCACAAACTGACTGCTTTCTTTGTTTGATAAAATATTGTCATATATAATCGCAGAGAAACAAAGGTAGTAAAAGTATTTTCCAATATCGTGCAGCCATACTATCAAACTGACTTTTAGGTGAGATTGTCTAGTCTACAGAGCATAATCTGATGTGACACGACGTCCCTGCTTCTGCATGCCAAGAGTAAATCCTCACAGTCAGAACAAAACCAGATCATTTCATATCATAAGGAACATGATTATCTACTGAAATGCACCATCAAGTTCTACCAATTTTTGTAATCTAATGCGCTTTAATATATTTCCCCATAATCAACATTTGTACCAAACAATGCATCTGAAGTCTTACAGGTGGATTGGGCATGGGATTGGGCGTTGGAAGAAGTCCTCCTCCTGGCAGAATTCCTGCAACAGCATTTGCTGGCGCCAACAGTGACAAAGCTTTAGCCTCATCTGGAATAGATCCTACCGGAAAATAAAATACAGGCATTAGGAAGGAGTTTCACAAACCTCAAACTACAGAGAAGACATGTTGGAAAAGACAAGAAAAAAAATGTCTTCACACTGCATTTTCAACAAAATGGTTACCTTACAGATCAGAGAAGAGGTCCCTTAATTCAACATAATCATTGCAGTGACATAACTATTGCTGGAATACATCACACTACTCCAATGAACACTGCCAAGAATATATCACCTGAACGTGTTTTTTAAGTCATGAACCAAACGTTAGCAAGCACAGCTGCTTCTCCAGTTGGGTGTGCCCTCAATTTTCATTTAGACGTTTACTGAAACAAGCGACTCACGTTGGCGGCTTCGCTACTAAAAGCACACAGAGAAAAATCGAGATACACACAACAGAGAGAATTTTAGGGATTTGGCAAGAACACTACACAAGCTATCAGTGTTTACTTACCAAAAACACAAATGTCAGATATACTATTGACAATAGCAGAAATGGGTAGCGTGCCGGCTGTACATAATTATTCTAGTATCCTTACCTGCCACTGCATCAATTAACCAAACCAAGGCAGAGGATAGCTGGTTTGATTAATCTGCGCTACCACAGTCCAATTAAAAATAATAATTGTATCATCTTTATTTGCAATAAGCCACTGATTTCACTTTTAAAATGGCCCCAATTAGCAAATAAGCACCTCATAATCATCTCACAATAAATCCACCCCCAAAAACAACTCTTTCACAAAAAGACATGACCTTGATACAGACACACAACAATGACAAACATTTAAATAAAAGAGCACACTGAAGAGAGAAATTGCTGCAGGAGACAAAACTGTTGGATGGTATTTTCAGCAGGGCCTGGTTTACAGGACTGGCTGAGCCAGGAAAAAGAACTGTAAAACACAACAACAAAAGAAGAAGACCACTGTTAAAGAGAATAGATTTTACCAACATTGTGTCACGTCGGCAGCTGTAGTCTGACTTTTATGTAAAATAACCAATCACTGACTATTATTGCCTTTAATTCCCCAAATAAGCTGCTCACATTGGTACAGCCTCTTTACCAACAGCCCCAAGTAACTGCTTTATAAGGCTGCACAATACGATTAGAAAAATAAACATTACTGCGATCATTTTAATTACAATTTTATTCATCATTAAAATGATGATGGGAAATTTACTGGGGTCTGTAACAAACATATATTCTGCCATATAGGGAACAAGGATTTGTAGACCAGGGCATCTCTGCAGCAGTACAACTCTAAAAGGCTGGTTCGTCACATTTTACCTTTAGCAAAAAAAAAAAACTGCAGACGCTGCCATTTAAATATCGCACATGGCAATATTTTACGACTTTGATAATATTCTAATTTGGTTCAGCCCTATTGCATTATAAAGTTTTGTTGTTTTTTTTTTTTTTAAGTTTAACTTGCACATTATAACAGAATGAGGCTGGCTTGTTGGTTATTTTCAACAAATCCTGTGAAAAGACCAAAACCAACATTAGCCCAAATTTCTGACTTTTTACCATACCTGTGACTGTTACATGAATAATTTGTTTTAATAAAAAGGCTAAGTGATTTCCTAAATCAAATGGGAACTTAAGATTTAAATATTGCATTTGGTGGGGAACATTTTCAGAGGGGGATTACTACACATTTAGTGTGCTAGTGACTATAAGCAACCACAGGATGGTGCCTATGGCAGTGTCTGCATCAGAATGAATAAACATGTCAACCAGCACAAAAGGTGTTGCTCACTGGTGGGCTTTTAATAGTTTTCTGGACAACAATGCTCTTTTGGTCTTTTTGAGATTTTGTGCTGACATCAAAAATATTAAAATATTGCCAGCCTCATCCATTAAGGCCACAAAACAAATTGCAAAGCAGTGTTCAAAACAATGCAAAATGAGCACTGCTTCAGGATAAAGATGAAGATAAATTAGACAAGAGGGAAGAGAAAGAGGAGGCAGAGAAAGAGAGAGAATAGAGGACACAAAAAGAGTGGGGTGGGACTTGAATGCTTGCTGGCCTTTGCAAATGTCTATAATCCCCTGTTGGCAGGCAGAGGACCACTTTCAGCCATCAACGAGGGCCTTCTTCACTACAAAAATCACACACACACACATACACACACAAATAACAAATAGAGAGAAGTTTAACAGAGGATAGTCCAATATGGGGGAGAAAATAAAATGCATATGGTTAAGAGTTTAAACAACTTCACTTCTGAATTTTGAGGTGTCTGTGGCGCCGGCAGCTTGAGAGTGTTCAACTCAAGTCTGCAAAGCAGATTTTGGTATACTGCCATTTCAATGTACAGACATTACTGTTTCAAGCAGACATAAACAGCTTCATATGTACTTTCCCATCAAAATAAAATCCAGGTTTTTTGTTAATGAAAAATCAGTGGGTTGGTTTGCGACTGGTTACACAGTATACCAAATATCTGACAGGTCTGCTTTTTACTCTTCTTACATACAATGGGAGGGAATGGCATTACCAGTATGACTGAAGTTACCAAAAAAGTTCATATAAACAGACCAAGGTGAGTGGATTTGTGCAGTTCACAGATGGAATGGATGAAATCCTTTTTACTCCTTTACATTTTCACTATTCAAGGGGCATGCCATTCGATCAACATGGAGCACTCATACAAGGAAATATCAAAGAGACAAACCTTCAGCAAAGGGTACCACTATCAACGCTCTGTCCACAAACACGGTATTAGTCAGATGTTGAGACACTCCAACAGACTCTGGCTCCTGGAACTTCACAAAGCACACCCGTGATGTCACTGGCATCGGAGAATCACTGTGGAGGAAGTAAAATAAATACATTAATATAGGAAAAAAAACTACAATGCTTTGTTTTATCATGTCTTTTGATAACATAAAGGGCTGGGGATTTGGCATGTTAACAGATTAATATGAAAATGCATTAAGACCATCCTTTAAATTCAGATATCTTCACACTCCACTGCCATAAAAACAAATGCGATCCACCCAGGGTTTGAGTCGCATCACTACAACTTCCCTGCTCTGTTGGCTGAAAAGTTATGATTACGTAATGATGTTCCAAGTTAAAAAATAACCAAGATCCACAATACACAATTCTGAGATACTACCTACGTCGATCAAGACAGTTAGCAGCAAAATGCCAAACACTTCCAAAAAAAAAAAAAAAAACTTGATAACCTGCTGCCATTTTCTATATAATTCTCTTTGTATAAACTTTACATAAACTTTGATTGGTCACACATTTCCGATCAACCCAAACATTATCACAGGACAAATCAATAATGTGATCATTGTTCATCATTGTCATACTATCATCACATGGTATAAAAAAATACGAGATCATAAATCAGACATGTGACACTGAGCAGCGAAAAACACATCTCAGAGCTTTCTCTTACTCAGAAAAAAATCACGATAATTGGGAAATAATAAACCAAATTAATATTTTTATGTGATTCATTCCTTGTTTTTTTATCAGAACAGTAATAACAACACTTTTTTTTTCAAGATACTCATCGACACTGATATAAAAGGAACCAACACGCTAAACGCTTGGAAGAAGGTGTATTATTTCACTATTGCAAAATCAAAATACCACAGGAGTTAAAGTCACAACCACATTAAATACAAATCTATATTTGCTGTCAGATTTGACCTATGATTATTTAGCTGCTGTTTTAACAAAACTTTCACCGCTAGTCATCATTTTAAGAAACGTTTGTGTACAGTTGTAAGACATGATCAACAGTGTTATCCAGGTTAGGAGTATTAAATTACTGCTAGCTAACGTACAACTCCGGTTAGCACGCCGGGCCTCCTGTTTATTACGTCTCCTTTCAACGAATGTTTGGGGAAAAATACACGAATAATATGTGAATACATTTATATTAAAAGTTAACGAGCAACTGAATCACCAACTAGTACACTCACTCTGGTGGAAACAACTTCAGCTCCTCGATGGTTCCAAGAAACCCGAACAGTGTTCTCATCTGCTCCGATGTTGTGCTCGGAGAGACGTTCGTCACCTGGACCACCTTCGTGGTGTAATTCATGGTACCGTCTAGAAACGTCTAAACAACAAAAACTAACGCTAATAAGTAAACTTAAACTAGAGTAACAGCTAACGACTGGCGGTTAAAGCCGCTTGTTTAAAGGTAATTAGCGGGCTAGGTGTTAGCGAGCGACTACATCAACAGAATGTTGGGTTTCGCCGCCATATTGTAATTCCCGATCGAAGTGCGCATGCGTGCAGTTAAATCTCTATTGCAGTGAAAATAACAGATTCATGAAAACATCTCAGGTTACCATGTGCATTATTTGTTTTCACCACATTTACTTGATCGATGTATTTCCAGTTTTGCCCAACAGCGTGTGGGTCACTGATATTATGTAGGTCAGCTTTTGAACTTCATTAAATAACCAACAGAGGTCTCCCTCCGCTTTTATACATGAAATAAACAAGGAGGGGAAGGGGGGGGGGAAGTAGAGCATGTATAACTTTGCCATGGCCAGCCTATGACATCACAGTCATGATGACATAGTGCTATATATTGCATTTTTTCTCCTACCATTTATATATATACATAAGTTGAATATTTGCATTGATAGTAGTTCAACTCAAGGATGTTTTTCTGCAGCTTTCGATCCATGTGCTGACCTGATCAAACACATCCAGAACCTAAAACTGTCAAAGATTAATCTGCCTTTGGATTTTGAAATCACATGCCCACAACTTGTTGTGAAATTTTACATTGACTTCCTATTTGCTTATTGGCTTTTATTCTGGAGCTTTTGATCACAATGCAGAGTTTTCATCAAATGATGGTGTTTGTTGAGTTTTCATAAGATGGATCAATAAACCTGCAAGTGTCATGATCTCCATAGCTTGGTATGAGATCCATGACAACTGAGCAGCCTCCTACTCTTGAGGACCATGTGCTGTGGTTGAAAGCCTCAGATTAAGATAAGTGGACTTTGAGTTTGAATAGTCATAAATATTGACTTCCAAATTATTTGCAGTAGCCTATGTGAATGTAAAATGAATTACAGAAATCCTCCCTGACTAAAAAGTATTAAATCTCTGACCCTTAATTTCTTTATTAATAAATCATAAGATCATTTCTCTGATGTGTTTGTGTGTGTGTGTGTGTGTGTGTGTGTGTGTGGTTTGCAGCTTTTGTATTATTATTGTCTTCAAAGTGTCCTTGGGTGACTTGAAAGGCGCTTGCATATAAAACATTATTATTGCTGTTGTTGTTGTTTGTTTATTCTATTATTATTATTGTAAAGATTTTTGCGAATAGCTGGTTAAAGTCAGTCCACGTGTTGGCTGGAGGAGCCAAGTCACAACACTGCCTCTGACAAAACTGCCTCTGGTGAAACTTTCTCTCTATTAATGGTGTTTTTTCCCAGGAGGAACAATGCAGCGCTTGTCTTCAGGCTACGTCGAGCATAATCCCTACACCAAGATTATAGCTGCACCGAGACAAGCAAGTTAAGGCATTTTTGTGCTCTGACCAAAGAACCACTGGCCACATTTCATCCAATTAAAACAGTGTGTAACCATCGCATTGTTCAAGATTGCCTAATAATAGTGGTGGAAGTTCATTGTTATTGTAGTTTTATAATGGACCTTTTCTATTTGTGTATTATTAAAGTGGTGTTATTGCACTAATATTATAAGAGGTTTGGGGGGGGTTTGCCAGTTTAGTCCTTATCACAATTCTTTTTATAGATTCAGATGTCATAAAACCTAAAAGTGTGTCAGTTTGTACTGGCTAGTAATGTAGATTGCACATGTTCTAAATTAAAGTACAAGTAAGTTTTGAAGTGCACATCCCCTCTCTGTTGTTTTGTTGCCCTACATCCATACTCTGAAATATACTGCACCTAATATGACTCAGAGTAACTCTTCAAGCCCAAATCAGAACAATTGGGTGAAAAAAAAAAAATCACATGCGCTATTGCGACACATTTGCCAATTCTGCGCAATTAATATTCTCTGCAATAAATCTTCTCTGCAATAAATCCGGTTTCAGTGTTCCCACTGAGTCATCCAACAGAGGATATTGGCACAATGGGATTCTTGTTCATGGTGTGACATGATTGGTCAGGAGGAAGGTTTAGAGGGTAGATTGCAGTGGCAGACCAAACGAATAAATATCCCCAAATCCACTGGGGGAGCAGAGACTTCCACTTCAGAAGTGACCAGAGGGTTTGTTCTCAAGAGTTTTTTTCCTTGTTTGCTACCACAACGAGAAGGAAACATGGTCAGCCGGTGAGTTTCTGATCAATCAAAGCCAGTCAAAATGAAATGTTTATCTCGTGTTGATTATAAAGAGGTAAGAAGAGGGCACCACATAATTGAAAACTAGACACAGTGATTTAAATGGTCGGTGTGTCTGCAGCTGATTGAGGCTCCAGACAGATTTAAAAGTTCAAGCTGAACTGCATGACCAGTCAGATTTTCAGCTTATAGTGACTTCATATCTTAGAGACTCCTACATTTGACTCTCTGGAAGTTTAATTAAGTTTAATGTACTTTGCAATGTTGGTTATTGTCATCACTTTTTGCTAACAGATTTGAACACCCAGCTGGTGGATACAAGAAGATTTTTGAGACATGTGAGGAACTGGCTGAGCCTCTCCCGGCAACAGTCACAGGTTTGTTTGCATATTTCAGACAGAAATAGACTGCAGGCAAATAAGTCTGTGACAGTCATATACCGCACTGATAGCAAGGGATACGGCACCAGCTTTCAAACTAGGCCCTGGATGCCTTCTTTTTTTTTTTTTTTACAAAACAGTCTTTGATTTGATGCTCTACAGGTAGGATTCCTTCATTTCTGAAGGGAAGTCTTCTCCGTTTGGGTCCTGGACTTTTTGAGGTTGGAGATGAACCTTTTTACCATCTCTTCGACGGCCAGGCCCTCATGCACAAATTCGACTTCAAGAACGGCCAGGTCACCTACTACCGGAAGTAAGACCTTGAAGACAAAACAAGTGTTTTGTCATTTTTCAGTCTGTATGCATCGTTTTACATTAAAGCCATGTAACAGAATCAACCTACGGAGACTCAAAACTTGTGAATGTTTGTGCATCAAATCTCATTTTTTTAGTATTATTGATGCATGGTAAATGCCGTGCAGGCCTTTCTGATCATCTGATCAAGCTGCTCATACAGCTGTTACCTGATTACCTAACACAATGCAAGTTCTCTGCAAGTTGATCTTCTCATGGTAATGTTAATAACGGTAATGGCTGTAATCAGTGATTTGCCATTTTAACACCTATATATTCAGCCTGTGAGGATATGAGGATTTTAAAGAATTGAACAATACATTTCTATTTAATATCTTTTAGTTTTTCAAAACGTGTGTATAATGAGATTCTTCTCCATTCTTTCCTTCATGCAGGTTTGTCAGAACAGACGCCTACGTGAGAGCCATCACAGAGAAGCGTGTGGTGATCACTGAGTTCGGAACGTTTGCGTACCCCGATCCCTGCAAAAACATTTTCTCCAGGTGGGTTTTTTTTTCAATGTAAAGACACAGAATCTGTCCATAGCTCGTCCTCACTTTCACCTAGATGGTTTTAATTGAAAGGAAAAAGATAAAACAATTTGGAAGTTGGAAAACTGATCAAGCAAATGTACATTATGTTTCTTCCTGATGAATCCAGATCCATAAAAGCACTCCATTACAGTCCAAGTCAAATGTCTGCACTTAAACAAGCACGATAAAGTATCATCAGGATAATGTACTCAAAGTAAACATGTCCCCTGTGACTGTCGTACTATTATAGATCATATAAATAGAAAAAACAATGTACTCGGGTATTAATATAAAAACAGGTTTAACTGTTGTAGTCGGTTTTACTTTTCTACCATTTGTGTCAGAGTGCATCTATTTTTTTATCTTATTTATTTATTTATTTATTTTTGCATTTATCTGCTGATTATTTTAAATTTTACTTGATAGTTTTGCCTGTATAATTTCTGAAAATGTGTTGGAATTACAATTACCCAGAGCCTAAAGGGTAAACAAGTAAACACAAATCCTTATTTTTGTAATTAAAGGGAAAAGGCAGAAATTCATCACATTCATGAAGCTGGAACCATGAGTTGTTTTTTTGCATAAAGAATTACTTGAAAAATTAGCAAGATAGTTAGATTCATAACAGAACATCCTACTTCATAAGCCTTCATGTGTTTTGTGTGTAAAAAAAATCAGTCTTCAATTATAAATGAACCAGTGCTTACAGTTGTCAAAAAATAGTAGTGAAGTAAAAAGCAGAATATTTCCCTCTGAAATCAATAGGGACTCATAGTGTTTCAAATGTACCTAACAAACATCTTTATGTGAAATCCTTATTTCGTTTGCAGGTTCTTCTCCTACTTCAAGGGTGTTGAGGTCACGGACAACTGCCTGGTGAACGTGTACCCTATTGGTGAGGACTTTTATGCTGTAACAGAAACCAACTTCATCACGAAAGTAAACACTGACACCTTGGAGACACTGAAGAAGGTACATCAGCTCAAATATATCATGAAATGTGTGAAATGTATGATAATGTTCTTCAGCTTCACACTGTGAGAATCTTCACATTAAAGCTCAATTAAAAAAAAAAAAAATCCTTGTTCTTTTACTCTAGGTTGACATGTGCAACTTTGTCAACATCAACGGAGTGACAGCCCATCCTCACATTGAGAGAGATGGGACGGTGTATAACATCGGAAACTGCATGGGGAAAGGAGCCACGCTGGCCTACAACATTGTCAGGATTCCACCCACACAGAAAGGTTTGCATCTCAACTAACATTTTATAAAATATGTTTTCTCTCAAGGTCACTAAATATAACAACCTCTGCCTTTTCTCCCCCTAGATAAATCTGATCCCATTGAGAAGTCCAAGGTGGTGGTGCAGTTCCCCAGTGCTGAGAGGTTCAAGCCCTCCTATGTGCACAGGTGTGTGTAGACTCCAGCCCCACAGGAATTCTGTCAGCGATCCAGCGTAATTAAATGTTGTCACAGAGAGTTTTGACATTCTCTCCTTTCGTATTTCCAGCTTCGGCATGTCAGACAACTACTTTGTCTTTGTGGAGACCCCGGTGAAAATCAACCTGCTGAAGTTCTTGAGCGCTTGGAGCATCCGAGGCTCCAACTACATGGACTGCTTTGAGTCCAACGAAGCTCAAGGAGTAAGAACCAGAAGTAGGATTGTAGCGTCAGTGGTTTTAAGTTTTCTAACCCTGAAATCTCATTATGTCTGTTCCAATGCTTGTTTTGCAGACCTTGTTTCACATTGCCAGGAAATACCCAGGAGAGTACATCGATCACAAGTTCAAAGGGGCTCCCATTGGCATGTTCCACCACATCAACACCTACGAGGACCAAGGCTTCATTGTTGTTGACCTCTGTGCATGGAAAGGGTAACTTAAGAACCAGATGCTGGACTTTTATTCCAGCCATCCTGTTTCTCTTCTCCTGTTTGATTGATTGAGACCTTATTTTGTGCAGTTTTGAGTTTGTGTACAACTACCTCTGGTTGGCCAACCTGAGAGCCAACTGGGAAGAGGTGAAGAAAGCGGCCATGATGGCGCCACAGCCAGAGGTCCGCAGATATGTCATTCCTCTGGACGTCCACAAGGTGAGTCTGCTGTTTCATTTGCACGAACTGCAAACAGCAAACGTAAAGCGTCACATTATTTACCCTCGTCTCTGACTTGATGTAGGAGGAGCAGGGGAAGAACCTGGTCAGCTTGCCGTACACCACGGCCACAGCGGTGATGCACGCTGATGGGATGATCTGGCTGGAGCCAGAGGTGCTGTTCTCCGGGCCACGCCAAGGTGCAAGCACACCCAACAAACTTAGTTCACTCAGTGTGTCGTGGAGGACACATTAATGTTTAGTACAATCTTGAAATATTTGCAATATTTTTTTTACACATCTGCAAACTTCATTGTAAGTAGGTGGTAATTACCGAGCAACATATTTTAATTTATTATTAAATTACCGCCAAATTTTCACAATAAAAACCTCAAAAGTTTATTGAAATTTAGAATAATATTCAGCTTTTTTCCAGTGGTTTTAATGAGTTGTTACTGCTAAATGTCCAACTAGTCCCTGTCTAACTTCTGCAGGTCTGAAAATGCAAGAACATTTTTTAACCTTTTACATTCTCACCCATTTCTATAATTTCAGCAGATCAACCCAGCTTTGGTATACAGTTAGCCACCATAAAAATGCTAATTGGTGACAAATACAGGGGAAGTTAAACTAGCTGGAAGTTTTCCAGGAAATGTCATTAAAGAAATGACCAGCTATTTATTAACTTCTTATTGGAAAATAGGAAATTATTAATGAATAGAACTTGGGTAATTTCAAGAAATATCAAATATGTTACAAGGTAACTACCACCTAATTACCCTGACATTTGTAGACCTGTAAGTGTTACCAAAATATTTTCACCATGTAATCATTCTGATGTTGTTTTTGTAGCCTTTGAATTCCCTCAGATCAACTATGAAAGATACGGAGGGAAGAACTACACATATGCTTATGGCCTTGGTCTCAACCATTTCATTCCAGACAGGGTAAATTAAAAAAACAAAACCTTAAATTATAAAGAAAACAAAATGTGTAAAACTTACTTTTCCCTTGACTTATTTTGTTCTTTATCCCTGTGCAGATCTGCAAGTTGAATGTGAAGACCAAGGAGACCTGGGTTTGGCAAGAACCAGACTCCTACCCCTCAGAGCCCCTGTTTGTTCAGACTCCCGATGGAGTGGACGAGGATGATGGTACATCAGCAGCACTGTAAACACAATATTTCTAATCGGACACCTACTATGTTAAGAATGGTTTTATGATAATGTAAATGCCGCCCCCTCAGGTGTGCTGCTGACCATTGTGGTGGCTCCCGGCTCCCAGAGACCAGGATACCTCCTCATCCTCAACGCCAAGGACCTGTCTGAGATCGCCCGGGCGGAGGTGGAGTGCAGCATGCCCGTCACCTTTCATGGGATGTACAAGCCATAGTAGTGCTTTTTCTCAGGGTTATCAACTGCCGCTCAGTATTAATAAATAATGACTACTGTATCATCATCTCAAGGAAAATAAAGCTTTATCAGACAAAATGGTTTAATGTTCTCACAATCAAATCACCTCTTTTGAGTCTAGTTGCCATGTCCTGACCCCCGAATCGTCAGCGCCGGTATGATGAGAATAAACATGGATTTGATTACATGCTGTGGATATGTAATGGTTGAAAAAATAAATCTGACAAAATCACAACATGTGGCTGTTTTGTGTTTTTCCTGCTATGTGATATGTTTACGCGCTTTGTACGAGGAAGCAAAGCGGCAAACTGAGCAGAGACTTTAATCCCAGTGAGACTGCATATTTAAGGATATAAACACTTTTGAAAATGTCACTGCACACACTCTCACCGCGTAAGGCCACAAGATGTTATAATGAGGTACGTTTGTAATG
This sequence comes from Acanthopagrus latus, assembly GCF_904848185.1. NCBI lineage: Eukaryota > Metazoa > Chordata > Actinopteri > Spariformes > Sparidae > Acanthopagrus > Acanthopagrus latus. Next base: position 17,433,775 of record NC_051059.1, on the reverse strand, counting down.
CTTGATGTTTTCTTACAACGAGCAGGCCTGTCTCTTGAGATACTGTAGATCGTTTAACACCACAAATAATCCCCTCAGCCTAAAGGCTTCAGATGTTTGAACAGATTTATAATGTTGCCACACATAATTCTTATCAGAGTTGCATTTGAACGAGTGACCTTTCCACGTCGATCCCTATTGTGTTGCCCAACGCTGTCTGAATGTGATTAAAAAGGCAAAAGCTGCAGGTCTTGCAGAACGGCAAAGCTGATTAGCTGTGTCACAACTTAATCTGACCAAACAAAGAAAAAGAAAGAAAGAAAGAAAGAAAGAAAGAAAGAAAGAAAGAAAGAAAGAAAGAAAGAAAGAAAGAAAGGGTGTGTATTTATTTCGGATGCTGACCATTGTGTGTAAAGTCAAGATGAGGCAACATAAACCAGGTCATTCAATTATTTTCAACCCATATTAAGTTGAAGAGACAGTATATTCAGTGTTCAAATGGATAAACATTATTATTCTTTTCTAAATATATACTCATAACCTCCACCAAGGTGGTAATATGTTGACCCGTGTCCGTTTTGTTGTCAGCAGGACTGCTCAAAAACTGCTGCAAAGATTTCACTGCAACTTGGGTGGAGGATGGGTCTTGGCCCAGAATAGACCCCATTAACTTTTGCGAATCTGGTTAAAGGGATAGATCTAGGAATTTCTTTTCTAATTTCCTTAAAGTGGAAATAGACAGCTTTACAAGTTTCCTTCCAGGAGTGCAACCGCGCAGAACAATGCCTGTTTGGGTTGCGCAATGGCAGACTCACTTCCTTTGTGCCGTGATGTGGCCTTCTCTTTTGCAGGAAAAAAAATCAAGCCCACTAGGCCAAATGACATATCATAAGGCTTATAAGGAACTAATCTAGGTGCAGATGGTGTCATTTTCCTATCGTCATCACACTTTGCAATCAGAATTTACCTGAGAACGATAACTGACAACAAAAAAGTTATCTATTTCTGACATTTTTGATATGTTAATGTTTCGATCTTGTTAACAATCAAGCATATTTAGGCGCCTGGTCTCTATGAGCGAGTATAATTTGAGTGCCATCCTTGTTTTGGATTTGATGCCTGCAACTACAAAACTAAAGAACCACAGCATCCCAGCTCTTTCTGGAAAACCAGACTGCACATAGACATCTGTTCGGTTTGAATGGATTTTCTGTGGAGAGGTACATACAGGGTTTTACCTTCTGTTACCTTCAAATGTTTAATTACAATTCCACTGTGATGTTTGTGTGTTGCATATAAAACAGTCAATTTGACTCGCATGTTTCCACCCCACAGCTGATGCAAGCAGAGGAAACAAAGCATCAAACATTACTAATATGGCTTGGACTTGCTTGCTACATCACCGTGATTATGTAGTCACGTTTTCAACTCCACTGCCAGATTTTAGGATTGAAGTAATGAAAGGCTCAGGGGAATATTTTGCAATCGTGTATTCTTTAATCTCTCATTTTGGTAATCATAGGGCCTTAAAATCCAGTCCACTTGGTCCAACTGACACCAGCACATTTTTAAAAATGGGTTAGAATTAATCAACAACAACAGTAAAAATGATTTTTATCCTGTTTATTTTATTTATTGTTTTACATGAAGGCTTTTTAGCCTCCCAAAAAGAAAGAAAATCAAACAAGATTACAGGAAATATTAATTTTTCAGAATAAACGCTGAAAAACACAGCAAAGGAAAAGCTGAATGGAGAAGTCGATATCTCAGTTGTTACTATCACACCATAAAAGAAGTCTCTTGCACTCTGAAATTCATTTGGGACAGAGGTTTGCACAGTCCGGCTTTAACCAGTGTAAAAGTTATATGCTTACTGTCCTACATATTCAGTGATTTTTTACACTAATCTAACAAAAATGTGAAGGAAACAGAACAAAAGTGAAAGAAAAAAACACAGCCATTCTAACATCAGACAATGCCACAAATCAATAACTGTAACTAAGCAACAAAATACATCAATTATGGTGAAATAAAGCAAAAAAGTGACATATACTAAAGAGAGTGATGTGACTAACACTAATGTGGATTCAAAATAAGTTCAAGTTCTCCTTAAATGTAGCCTCTTTTTCTTTATTAAAGGAGCAGATCAACATTTTGGGAAATGTGCCAAATCCTCACTGCATGTATTATGTGATGCTAGATGCCAGAGGCAATTAGCTTAGCTTAGCATAAAGACTAGAAGCAGGTGCAAAAAGCTAGCGTGGCTCAATCCAAATTTTAGAGAAGGTCCAACGGCATCTCTCAAGTTCATTAAGAAACTCACTATAAATCATTTGTTTAATCCCTCCTTAAAGTGCAAGCAGATGACTTTTCCTGGGGTATTATTGTTGCTGATGCTGCTGCCATGATGAATGAGTTTACCCAGTCATTTAGTTTATAATTGGATAGACAGAAATGGTGCCAATCAGCCTTCATTTCCCTGGAAATGTTCATTAATCGATGTAATTATTCCTAACCCATTACATTGTGCGATCCATATTTACTTTTTAATGATGCGATAAAACCAAAAACTTGTCCATTTCTGGTTTAAGTCCTAAAAACTACCGATTACTGTGTTTTAGAGGTGCTTGTAGGCACACCTTTGAGATTCTCAGCTATGTTGGCTGTTTCCCCCTCTTAACAGTCTTAATGCTAAGCTAGTCTGATGGCATGTTGGTTTCTGCTTCTTACTTTACAGAATTAGAATGACATCATTAGATATCAAGATTGAAATCTTACATGGCACGGATTAGCTTATTTCCGGAAATGTAGAACGTCTCCTTTAAACTGGAGCAAGCCTCTGTCCCTTCACTTACACACAAAAACACACAGGAATACAAAAATCAAGCAGAACGAAGCGGAGGATCACACTACTGAATCACAGATTTCATGAAATACATATCCAGGCTTACTTCGACGTGACTACTGACGGCTTTGAAAATCTCTTTTATCAGCTATATAATTTTTGCATCTCAGGAAATTAAGGAATGAAGTATTGATAGTGCAAGGTTATAAGGTACATATATTAATATATTGTTTAGATACTGTCCTATAAGTAAAGTGCAAATCTCTGGATCAGATGAAAAGTGTGTGCAAGCATTTGTAGTTTTTGACTGACTGATCCACCCACCTGTGCACAAATGAGCCCTTTACATTGGCTGCCAGCTACTTTACACACCGTTCGGGCAAACATTCATGTTACACAACAACATTTTCCCTTCAACTCAAAGAATTTTCTCTAAAGTCTGGAAATTTTGAGTGGCCAGTTATTATGTAGCCTTGAGCTCCTTTAGGTGTAGACAGTGTACTTATAAACTTTGGGTGGTTTCTTTTAAGCGTGTGCATAATTTTTCTGTAGTCTTGACTAACTGGACAGCAATTTCTTCTTTGTTATCTAAGACCAACAGTGTAAACTTTAGCTGTGTATTCCCATAACCTCCAAAGTGTATGGCCATTTTCATATGAGGGCATGTCTGGGGTAGATCAATATGTTGAGGAAGTTTCCGCTTACGGTTGCCACAGAAAACTGAATTTCCAAGCAACACCGGGTAACATTTTGGTCAATAAACTGTCAACCTAATTATCCATTTTAGTGACAAAGTGGGAGTGAGGGCGAACTGGGGAAGAATACCACTGAGACCGGCTCAAGTGGAAATGCATCGAACAGCCCAAACACACACATCCCAAGCGCTCACCATCAGCATGACAAACACACACAAACACAATCACGCAGGGTCGTCTGGAAGCAGTTCCTTACTGAGCTGTATAGCTGATGTTTAAGACCAGCCTTTTTTTTTTTTTTTTTTTTTAGACCAGAAGGGGCATGGAAGGCCAACATTAGGTGAGTAGATTAAGATTTTTTTTTTCAAAGTGCAAGAAAACAGAGAACACATGTTTTAGCTCCTCTCACTCTATAAGAGGGCAGTTGTTGGGTTTGCGTGAGTGCCGGGGCTGGAAGGGCCGTGTTTGACCTAAGCTCGGGGCGGGGGAGGGGTGAAGGATCAGTTGGTCTCGTAGGTGGAGAGCAGGGCAGCATCCACAGGCTCCATGCAGGAGGGGCAGGTGAAGGATCTCATCAGCCAGTCGTCTATACAGTCCATGTGGTAGATGTGCATACATGGCAGGAACCGGATGGGGTCCCCGTATACAAAGTCCAGCATACAGATCACGCATCTGAAAAGGAGATGAGAGATTTAGCGTCATTAGATGTAAATCCTTTGAGACTAAAGAGTAAGATTAATATTTATTGTCAATATAATGAAGTACAATGAAACGTTGTTTGGCTTCTCTCTTTTAAACACATAAAGGACATGTATCTAGAAACGGAATATAGAACACAGACAACCAGGTAAAGCTAATAAGTGAAAGCAGTATCACAGTCTAGTTATTGTATTAATATCTTTTAGTGATATTTAAGAATGCGAGTATACAGAGCTTAGATGATTCATCGGTTAATGTAGGTGAGTGACAAAAAAAAAAAACTGGCAGTGGCAAAAATTTTGATAATCTTTTCATTGTTTAAGCCAATTCAACAATGGAGACTAGAATTAACTGGAATTTGCTGATTTTCTCTTCTTTATATAAATAAAATTGATGTCATAGACTCTGACAATATCGGCTCAGTGATTAATCGAAAAAGTAATTGACAGATGTATCAACAGTTGAAATAATACTTGGTTGCGGCACTGCAGTTATTAGATTTTTTTTTTACTCGACTTGGTAAATAAATGAAACAATTAAAGCTTTCCCTGCATATGTGCTGTTAAATCCAAATTTCAAATAAGCCACAACCATATTGGAATTGCAACTCACAATTAACTTATTATGAACAAAACAGGTTCTCTTTGAATGTGTTCAACTAAAAGAATATTTTAAAACATTCTCACTTAGAAACAAAAACCATCCAATGTTTGGCATTTCTACACACTAACTGACTTTCAAGCAAGGTCAATACTATTCATACATACAACCAAAACAAAATCACAAATTTGTGTTGTCACGAAGTTGTACAATCTATGAAATGCTAAACTGAGACTTTGACAATTAATAGATGATCAAAATTGCTATTGCTTTCTTTTTCTGTCATTTGGCAAATCAATCAATCAACTCATCTTTTCAGCTTCAGTTAAAAAGGTGCCTTTTGTAAGAAAAGAGGATTTTGGTGTCCCATTCCCAACTCGTAAAAAACCTGGGGTTTGAGATGGCGTCTGACTCATCCTTCACTGTCAGAGTATCATTATTTGAAGAGTTAGGAATGAGACTCAAAAATCCACTTTTCTTACAAGTGGCATCTTTAATGAAACAGTTCCAGCTACACCTGCAATACAAACCCCTTACTAATGACTTGTTTCCCCAATTAATGATATCATTCACCGTTATTCTGAATTAAACATGGGTCACATTCAATGTATGTCAATATAGATACTATCTTATCCTATACATACTATAAATTAGGTATATAAAATTATAGTCAATAACCATATAGCTCATGATTAGTGGGAATGATTATTTTCCCCATCACATTTTATCATATTCACTGAAAAATATCAAAATCATGACTAGGTGACATTTGTTGGGGTCTGTACTTGAATATGTCTTCTTACACCTGGAACAAAAAGATTTGCAGGTCAGGAAATCTTTCTAATGAAAAAAAACCCGTCAGCTTCTGTGATTTAATTGTGCAGATCTAACAAAAAATGAGGGCTTAGTTAGTCGATATTGCTCAGCTCTGGTGGCCTGAGACATTTCTTATTTTACATCAACATCACATGCAAAAAAAAAAAAAAAAAAGGTAAAATGCTCACTCTCGGATCTTTTTCTCTGAACCATCTTGCCCTCCATCATAAACACCCTTAGGGAGGTGCTGGATGAGGCCGATGCGCTGAGCTATGCGGATCTGTTCCTCCTCCGTCAGCTGAGTGGCCAGACGGGCCTGACTAGGTGTGGGATGGTACATGGGCATGTGAGCCTGCTCCTGGTAAAGAACAAAGAAACATCAACATTTAACAACAACTGTTAGCCTCCTTTATCAGCTCGATTTGTCTAGACAAAGTGGTCTGGTTGGTGTGGCTCTGTGCAGGGTTAAACTGAAAAATAAAGCAGCTGTCTGGTCTGGACAGTCTTGACGGGCCAGTCAGTGGGAATGACTCCAACATCCTTTTGTTTACACAGGTAAACTACTGACTGTATTGGACTGAAGCCAGACAAACATAAAGGCCACAGACATGACACCGATTACCCTCAAATACACGACAGAAATGCATATTTTCATCAACACTACCTGCTGCGTATTAACATTTATATTATCACCTAATGTTATGGTCATCATGACTTGTTCTTTGTGTGTCAGAAACCCTTTTGTCTGGAATCAATACCCTGGAAGTTCAGTGTTAGCAGCCCCTCACCTGATACGGCGGAGGTGGCTCCAGGTCTGGATCTGTCCCGTCACCGAAACTCGCCCTGTCTGACTGGGATTCATGAAGCAGAGAGATGTCGTCTGATGTCGGAGACTTGAGACAGTTGCCCATATCTTCGTGTCTCCAGTCCTATCCTGCCCGACGCTAGAAATCCGATCTTTGTTGCTAAAGTTGCTCTCGGTGGCTAATGTTACTTTTGTTTTTCTAATATCCCAGAAACCATTTAGTTTACAGGTTCAGCTACTTACTGCCATAGACACCATGTGCATGATCATACAAGTCCTACATGAACGTTAAAGCAGGTGTCCACACTAGTTTCTCTTCATGTTTACACGGACCTCCACCTGAAAAACAAAACAAAGAACTCCCTTGCTAACGACAGCTAGCAGCCTAGCTAGCTACTTTTTCGCTAGCCAGCTGGGCTACTTCCTTGATAACTATCGCTCATTCCTTCGTAAGAATCGCAATTTCTGCGAAATGTCAACTTCGTCAGCAACTGTGGCTGTAACGGTGAGCGGTCTACGGGTTGAAGCGTAGCGACATCTCCGCCTTTAAACTTCGTGAGTAACATTAAACAGTTTGCTTCTTTGCTAGCTTTTTCTTCAACCAGATGACTTGTTATCGGTCCGTTGGATATGACGTATAAGTGTGATTCTGCACGGTGATTGGTTGGTTTCTCATGCGTGGCTCCATGAGTCCCACCCCCTTCAATGATAAATACAAATAATTAAGAATAATGATGATTAATGTTTACATGATTAATAATTGTAAATAAAGAATAATTTAAAAGATCACCACATTTTTGTAAAATGTTACACGAAAAGCTTTTTTTTTTTTTTTTTTTTTTAAATATCATGCTTCTATTTTGTTTAGAGATTAGCCAGATTCTCTTACTTTATTTAAGTGTAAGCTTTGGGTCAGATTCTTGATTAATTTTCACCTCTGTAAACACAATTTTATCTGTGAAAGATGTAATTTTGAGATGTTTTGAATGTATACCTTCAGACTGCATTGCATATGTAGCTTCCTGTGGTTCTCTGGTGCTCCACCTCGTAATGTTTTTTGTTATCACATTATAGCATTTATGTTTTATGTCATAACAATTAACAATATAAACTATATCATATATTAAGATTAATTCGTTTTATTTCACTAATTGTTTTTTAATGTTTTATTGCTTGCTTTTAATTGCTTTTAAAGTTTATCTTTTCCCTTTGCTTATTGCCCCATCAATTTGTGAATTACATTTTACTCAGATTAACTTAATACTTTATTCATCTGTAACCCTGTATGACAGACCTATTCAACTTGAGGCCCGTGGGCTGAAGGCGGCCCTTTAACAATGTCATTCTGAAAGTATTTTCAGTGCAATGCTCCAAAGATTGATCTCAATGCAAATGTTATGATCTTGACTTTCAATACAGCCTTTAAAATTAGACTGAAAGCCCTGCACACCCACTCGGACTCACTCTGTCTGGATCGCTTTAACGCTGTCGCGGCTTGAACAGAACAGAGACACCGTTAATGCTATTAGTCACGCCTGTGCTTTTCTTACAACAACAAATTAAATGTTAAGTCTGCAGTCTGCATACTCCCACACAGTTGCACAGGTCTAATCAGGCACCTGTGTGGAGGAACCATAGGTGTAAAAGACCTTTGCTTTTTTATATTATCTTATAAGCTATGAAAGTACCATAAATCTCTCTTGTTCAACACTATTATTACAATAAATATAACGCTGAAAGAATACCTTAATCACTTACCCCCATGACAAAGGTGGTAACAGCTAACAAGAACACTATGAAAATAAATCTTAATAACAGCACAAACCGTCAGTTTCAAAATGATTTTTGATGTTTTCGAGACACTACAGTAAAATGAAATAAAAAGACATCCAGTAATAGTGGCAATTTGAGGACACCTTTATTTGTATATACAGCTATTGTACACATAAAAACCCACAAAGTATTTGCATTCCAGGAACTTATGATACAAATCTCCATGTTTTTGGTTAAGTGAGTTTCACAGAATCGGCCTTTCTTTAGGCAAATAAAACAAAAACACAAACCTTAAAATGAACATCTCCAAAGATTCCTTTACCTTTAAAGCTCGTCAGCTGATACTGTTTTATTATTTCTTTTCTCTAAAGGTTACAAACAGCATAATTCCTCTGTACATTATTAGTAAGTAATAGAGTAATGTTAATTTGTGAAGCAGATGTGTCATGGTTTGCGTCTGCAGGAGTTTCCACAGTCATCGTCTGCAGCGGTTCGTACAATATTCACAAGGAAGAAATAGGTGAGAATAGATGAAAGGTTGTGATGTTTTCATATCATTTCTTTGTAAAATTAACCATCCAACAATCCTCAAAATTAAACGTGATTGTCGGAAAAGTCTCATTTAAAGGGTGTAGACTGCAAAAAAAATAACAGTTTCAAAGGATTATTTTAAAGGTATGAGGTTTGTTGGAGGTTCAACAATAACGCAGGGTGAAATAACAAAGAAGCATCTTTTTCTATATTATTCTATTACTGAATTCATATCTCACAACTTATAATGTTCAATACCAAAAAGAAAGATGACGGGGAAAATCAGGCAGTTTTTCCCCCTGCACCGTCATTCATACTGTAAAAAAATCCAGCATTATTGAGTGATACTTATAAGTATCCACATTGTCTGGTAAAGTATCAGATCGCCTCTTCATGATGGCTTCCTGTATTGATCTGGTCTGAGAAAATGGCGATGATTTGATGGTCACAATGTTATTTACAAAACAATTATTTTCTAAGAAAATGTAGTTACATATTCACACACCCCACAGATAAATACCGCTAAGAGCAACACTGAATCATTTAGAAACATCTTCAGAAATGAAAATACCTGTTGACACAAATGACATAATTTTGATTCCATTCTTTATTTTCTGCATCCCGCGACTATTTGAGATGTGTTATTATTACTCTCTATCATCAAGTACAAGTCAGGAAATAGACCTTAGTTATTGTCAGTGTTCTGTGTGAATTGGCAACTACAGTTTCAGGAAGTATTGTTCTTTTTTGTTTCGTTCGATTTGGGTTCACATTTTACCAAACATCAGGAGGGCTCGTGGCCTCGCAGCACTGATGCAAAAAGAGTCACATTGACCTTGACTCTGCACACAGAGTCCTCCAACACCTCCCCTCATGCTGTGCCTCTTGTCCCTAGCACCTGTCGTCCTCCTCTGTGTCGCTGAGAGGATCGCAGCCCGCAACGGAGGTTGTCTGCGCCAGGCGCTTTCGAAAATGTCCGTTGGGGACCTGCCAGCCAGTCCGCAAGCGCGGGCGAGCTGAGCTGATGGTGTTTGCGCGTCCCAGGCTGCAGGCCACAGCCGCCTCAAAGGTCAACGTCTCCATGGGACCGGAGGGGTCTGGGCTGTGGTCGTCCTCTTGGGAGGCGAGGAATGGCTCAGAGGGATAGCGTCGAGGCGGGGACGGGTGCAGGGACTCGTTGCCCCTTTCGCGTTCATCCCCCTCCTGGGCTTTCCAGCTGGACTTGCCCCGTCTCACGGTCTCTGGGCTGCCCTGCTCGTCCTCGTCTTCGCCGACGGAGGGGTGCGTGCGACAGACAAGCGGGGAGTAGGAGATGTGAGGGCGAGAGCGGGTCGGGGTCTGTGATGAAGGTCGTCGGGCACTGGGGGTGCTGGACTCTGAGGTGGAAGGCACCGGACTGTCCGAGCTGTTGCCCTGGAGACGGGAAATCAAGAAGAAAAATGGAACCCACAATGATGTTTGGCAACATAGAAATGTCAAAACATTTTAAAGGGACATTCCAGCAGTTTAGCATCACACTTCCACAATGTTGCACGACTAGTGAGAGACAAAAATACGGCAAACAGAAATGGCCAAACTGCCTTGTCAGTTCAACTTTATGGTTGAATTTAAATACAGAGTTGAGCTTACCTTTAATTTCCCAGACTTTAAAGTGTTAATTTGTGATGCTGTTTTGTTGCTCTTTTTAAAGTCCCTGAATTGCTCATCTGGACAGAGTTCGTCCGACCTACCTGTTTATCTTGGGGGTGTGCTCTCTCTGTGCTGGAGGATCGTGAGGGCTGCAAGCTTCTCTCCTCTGAGTTGCAACGAGAGGCGTCCGGAGAGAGGAGGTGACAGCGCTCCTTGGACCGGCCACGCTCCCCGCGCTCAGACCGAGAAACTAGAGGGAAGATGTTCAGGAGAGGTGGCTAAAGCTATAACTATTGGCTGTATTTTAACACCAGCGATCTGTGTTTGCAAAAAAACTGGTGAGAGAAAAAAAGACAATCGCTTCACACTTTATCCGCACAATCTGGTGTGACAACAACATGCGAGCAGGACTAACCAGCAGCTTTGTAGCTTTTGTGACGAGGTCGATAAATGCGCTCGGGACTTTTCTCCTCCTGCCAAAGACCGTTCACCCGCTGATCTGCGATGGTGGAGACCGAGCGCTTCATGGAGCCACTGGCAACCTCCGCCTGCTTTTGGCGTGAAAACACACACCAACAAAAAACGGCACAAAGTACACACACAAAGAAAATATTAACCATTCTGTGATTACCATCAGATAATTCAAACAGGTGGAAGATTTCAGGGAGCTGTCATGCTTTAGTCAGTGCAATAAAACAGTGCATCCTCATAGACTATTAAGGTTTAGTTTCCTCTATTCTGTAGATAGAGAGATGAAGGTAAGAAAGGCATCGGCATTCAGAGATCACTTCCCCTCAATCAGACTCCGAAAGGAGCCAAACACAAGCCAAAACTCGACTGATTTTTACTTCTCGTGCACGTGGAGAGCAAGGCACTTTGGCATCAGAGCCCATGCAACCACTGACGTCCTGGAGATCCAGCACAGAGGCCGTGTCGTGGAAGAAGTGTGTACCTGCAACTCTACAGCCAGACGGGGCATGGAAGAGGCCCGCACACACAGGCCCCTCCCTAGTGGAAGCTCCAGTGGGGCTTCAATCCCCAAACTGCACTCGCCCACCTAGGTGAGTACAGAAACACAAGAGGAGGGCAAGGAGAGACAGAGCACTGATCAGGCTCGTCCCCGCCAAGGACTGCCTCTATATACATACGGAGGTCCAGTTCAGGTGAGTAAACTCATCACTGAGGATCATCTATCAAAGCCATCACCATCCAATCAGAAGCCATTCCAGCCAAAAGAAACGGACAGATTAACAACCAGAAACAGGGAAAACTGACTTCGAGGAGGAGATAGAAGAGGAGCAAAGAGCGGAGGAGAAGAGTGGACAAGAAACAAACAGTTCACAGGGAAAAATGAGATTTGTATTTCAGCTTCGAGGGACATTCAGTCATGCACGTTCAGGTCTTAAGAGCTACACGAACAGAGCCACACAACAATCCGTCTACTGGCCGAACACATTCCTTTGCAAGACCAAACACTAATTTCAGAGTGATTTCATATCATTCTACGAGCACGCAGACCAGTAAAACCAGGCAGCAAAGACAGAGCAGAACATCGACAGTTTGACAATCTGTCCTCGCTATTCCGACCTCCACAGGACTAAAAGACAGGGACACAGAGAGCAGCGACGCCGTGCTCTGCAAGGCACGGAGAGAAGTTATAGCAACGTCATCCATTAAAAACATGTCCAGACCTTTTTTGTGAGGTTAAACACAAGTTGCTTTAAATAAAAAAGTTTGGAGGAGTTAAGCGTGTAAATCTGTGCCTTGAAGACAGTGGTTTGAAACCTAAACGATCACAGGACATTGTGACCCTAAAGGACAACACACATCAGCGACCTCAAAAATCAAACCTAATTTACCTTAAGGGCCCTTCCTTTAAGGAAAGGAGAGTTGAATGAACAAAATTATAATATTATGATAAAAAGTTTTATAGAGGAGGGAGAATTTTTGCCTGATGGTATGTTTTTTGAGGGTAGAAGTTACAGTGGAGCTGGTGTCTGTTGTGAGTGTGTGCTGCGCCTGGTGCAAGCTGCACTTCATATTTGAAGTGGATTCACTCATCACTGAGCCTGAATCCACACATCCAGTGATGGATCGGCTGATATAGGAACAGAAATGTGTTTTTGTCACGCTGAATGCTTTTACATACGGACGGTGTGTCGACCAAAGCACATATGTATCATGTTTTGTGGCTAAGAAATAGACAGAGGGACCTTTCTGATAGTCAGACTGTAGTCATATGTGTTTTTCTAATGACAGACACTGGCCCATTATTATTACAACTGCATATAATTATTATTGCATGCCATTGTGCAAAAACAGTGATATTCAACACGTGAATTAATGCAAAGTTTGTAATCACCAACCAAACTTTTTACATTCGTCTGCCACGTTTCTGCATGTGTGACCAAAATGTCATGTACTGAGTAAGTTTCCAAGTTGTTAAGGGTGGTTCTTTAGGGGTCATTTATTCATGAATGTTTTACTTTGAGTTCTCAGCTAGTCCCTTTACTTAATGATTTATTCTGCACGGATGATGCGCCCGATGTTATGTGCATCAATTAACGTGACACTTGGAGACAACTCGGATGTGTGTTGCTCTTTAGAGGCTGTTAAAGGATTAACAGGATCTACTCTTTGAATTTAAGCCCCAGATGTGCCATTTCATTTAACTGGTTACAACTCGTACATAAACTGCGTATGACATGTCGAGCAGGCTTTGTTTTAAGGGGTCACAAGTTATAAAAAGGTTAAGAACCACTGCTGTAAGACGTGTCTGTGCGATTATTAGCTTCATGCTCATGTCGGTCCTCTTTCTCACCGGATTCTGCTGTTGACTAGCTTCATTGTCGGAGCTCATGGGCTGCAAAAACAGTTCCTGGGGTGAGATGGGGCTCAACGCCACAAAGCCTCCTCTGGTCCTGTAGTGGAGACAGAGACAAACAAGTAAGCAAACACATGAACAGAAATGCAAAATATGAGGAATGTGCACATGGCCACGGACTCACAGGGCCGAGCCAGCGCTGTGGGCCATCAGCGGCATCTGGGTGTTGGACAGGATGTCCTCGGGGAGGGTGGAGGCATCGAGACGCTTGAACATTAAGCTGCTCTTCTGAGATGAGAGAAACAGAAACACAACATATTAAAAATACAACTGGGATGGCTTCTTTACAGTTTCGTTATTACATTATTTATCTTTAAAACAATAAACTCTAAGGCACGAGAAGACTTTACAGGAAACACGCTTTTTCCTCCCTGTGTGTATATAGCACTGTTTGGAAACAATGCCCTCTTAAGAAATTTGGAAATTGGTAAGGAACTCCTTCTTCTTTTGTATTCTGACCTGAGCTTCAAGTTGTTGCCTGAGCTTCTTGGCTTTGTTCTGTTTGAAGTAGTCCATTATCATCATGGAGGCGTAGATCTTCCCCACGGTCATGTCCGTATCTGTGAGGGCAGACGCTCTGCATTAGCTGCTACTGCGTGCCTGTCAGCATGACAATATGCATTTCTTTCATAGTTAGACTCAGACCTTTGTTGATAGGTACCAGTAGGTCCAAGGTCTTCTGGGGCAGATAAGGCCAGATGATACTGATCTCTTTCTGCAGCTCACTGTCCAGACCGATGCGGTCCTCACCACCTGAAACAAACCAGAAATTAAACATTCAGCAACTTTTTTGCCAATACAATACTTTATCTTTAAGCCATGTGAGTCCATTTTTCAGGCATAGAAGTAAAAAACACAATACCTTTCTGAATTGTGAGGATTTCCTGCATTTGTTTGTTTGTTTGTTTGTTTGTTGATTCTTATATGACAGTGAACTGAAATTTGGTTTTGGATTATTGATAGACAACAAGCAATTTTTTTCTACACTATATACACCAACCAATTAATCGATTATTACAATAATTAATCATATTCATAATAATAATCATTAGTTGCAGCCCTAGATGCCATATCACAGTCATTACATGCTTCTTGGTGAGGCTGACCTCGAGCTATTTTGATGTCCAGAGCTGTGCGGATGAGCGACATCAGGGTGGAGGTGAAGTGGACGGTCATGTCCTCGTCCACAGGCATGTTCATCAGCACCAACCTCTGAGATGCACATATACATCACACATTAAGTTAATACCATCCAGTTATTTGGTCTCTCAATATAATATAATAATAATTTGAAAATAAAATGTCCTTCTGTGATCATCATCTGCTGACTTTTACACAAACAGGTAATAATTCTATTTCTAGCCCGTCTGTGCTTGAGAAAAAAAGCGTTAATTTTTTCAGTACCTTATAGGCGATCTTTGCAGGACATTTTTTGCCCAGGCCCAGCGGAGGAGACATGTGCGTCAACATCTCGTACATGGCAGTGTAGTGGATACGACCACTGCAGAGGCAAATTAGGGGAGACAAGTGAAGAGAGAAGCAGAGGCAGAAGGGTGAGAGGTTGGCGATCAGATCTAATATAGACGAAGACAACCGTCTGCTTGGCTTTTCCAGACATTTTTAGAACATTTTCTTATTCTGTGGCTTTAGCACAGTGAACTCTGGATGCTCTCCTCAACATGACAGTTCAGTGTACTGAGGAAGCGTATGCACATTTCACACTCTTTGACAGCCCTCTGCTGGATAAAGATAGAACATGAATGTAAATCGGATCGGCTTTAAAAATGTGAAAATGCAGCATAGGAAGAGCTCACCATGCCAGACGATCGTATTCCCCCCAGATGCGAACAAACTCGTCCAGGTGATGCGGACCGAGGATGGAGGAGTCTCGTGTGAGGTACTCAAAGTTATCCATGATCACAGCCACAAACAGATTCAGCATCTACAAAAAAATAGAGAGACATGAGAAGAAAAGCAGCAGAAATACTGACAAAACACACAGACGGAGGGTTAAGGTGGA
The DNA here is from genome assembly GCF_904848185.1 of Acanthopagrus latus. Classification (NCBI taxonomy): domain Eukaryota; kingdom Metazoa; phylum Chordata; class Actinopteri; order Spariformes; family Sparidae; genus Acanthopagrus; species Acanthopagrus latus. The sequence continues at coordinate 17,418,499 of NC_051059.1, read as the reverse complement.
CGAGTCCTGACCAGGAAGGAGCTGAAGAAGATGAATGAGACGAAGTAGCAGTAAGCGAAGTCGGTCCCACAGCCGCCTAAGTGGTCCGGAGACGTGGTGAGGGGGGAGATGGAGGGGTCCGGTTCACACTCCTGACCTGACAGACATGAAAGCATGATCTCCTGCCAGGACTCCCCTGTCGCACTCCTGGTGGTTTAAAAACAACCATAAAGACAGAGCTGAAACTGTAGGTGCAATAGGTGTGTGCTGCTTGTATATGGAGGCTGCTATATGTGCGCAGCATTTGAGTCCAAGGAAAAACTGTCCTTATGGTGACAAGTATGTTGTAACGTATCGTATCGCAGATGAGATTAAATTCAAATGAAAACTAAAGACATCGGGCTTGAACGATGTTCTTTGATAAACCCACCTGAAGAGCAGCATCAGTGCGCTGAAAAAGGTCTTAAAATTGTTGTGTTGATTGATGTGGCTCTCATCATTCAGCTTGATGTTTCCAAACACCTGCAGAAAACAGTAAAAACTTCAGTAAAAGGAATACTTTGCTTTTATTTCACTGGATCTGCCATAGCAGTAATCAGTAATCTTCCTGGAGTCTGTGCATTCAGAAAATAACATAAGAAACATAAATAGATTAAAAAAAAAAAAAAAAGGCAGCTAATCCAAATCCACAGGATCTACTGGATATTAGTACATAAGCAACCATATGCTTATAGATGATCTCAATTTCAACATATATATGTACATTAAATTAACTAAATTGTGCCTCTCTACAATTTAATTACAAATAAAATGCACACAGTTGTTCCAAAATAGATAACTTGAGGATACTGTGAGGATACTCAAGATTTAATATACTTTTAAATGTTATCTGAAATAACAATAGTCATAATGATCATAATTTATACTTTTATTATAACATGATTTAATATTATTCATAATATATTTAATTCCATATACGCTTCACCAGGGGGTACAGGGAGACTCTAACTGAGATATGTTATGTTACTTGTGTTTGATCTTGAACGGTACCTGCATTCCAATTATGGCGTATATGAAGAAAAGCATAGCGATGAGAAGACAGACGTAAGGAAGAGCCTGTTGGAGAAGAGACAACAAAGACAAGTTATTCAAACTTGTCATGGAGGCAAGAATACGAATTTGTCATATTGCCTGAAAAAAAAAAGAAAAAAAAATTGGCATCATCCTCGTGTGAGGAATGAAAAACAGAAGCGAGGAGATTGTCAAAATGTCCGACCTTGAAAGATTGCACGAAGGTCCACAGCAGTATGCGGATGGTGTAACCCTGCCTCAGCAGCTTGATCAACCTGGCCGCTCGGAAAAGCTTCAGGAAACTCATGTTGATGGTGTTCACCGACTAGGACAGACGCACAGGCGGTTGGAGAGAGGGTGACACAAGACGGAGGGAAGGAGAGCGAGAGCGGCAGACAGACGGGAGAGACAGGATGTAAAACACAGATGGTGAAATTCATCACAATATGACTAAAGTTGTGTCTGGAGGCAGGGATCGTAACACGCCAGGAAACTTGGAGAGAGAAAATGACTGCTTCTGGAGCTGGCTATTTGTGTCATTTTCATTTAGGGTCACAACATTGTGAAAATGAATGGTGTCTTGGCAGGAACTTACCTGTAAATCCACAATTATCTCGGTGATGCTGCCAAGAACAGTGATGAAATCAAAAATATTCCAAGTATCTCGAAAGTAGTTCTGCAGCAAAAAAAAAAAAAGGAAAAAAGAAGATGAAGTCATTTGACTGAATATAGACGAATTCCTGAAAATCAGTAGAGCTAAATGTGATTCTTCTTCTGTTTGACACTCACCACTAAACCAAAAGCCATGATCTTGAGTATACACTCCAGGGAGAAGAGGACAGTGAAGGCTGTGTTGAGGTGTTTCAGGACGGTGTCGTAGGCTGCCGGGGCCGAGTAGTACTGAAGGAAAAACAGGACGAGTCAGAAAATGTACAAATATAACTATTAATTCACTTTGCTGCAAACACAACATCCACGAAAGCCTCTCGTGATGACATACAATAGAATTCCAATTTTAGACAAGAAGCCATGAAGATCACGTCACTGCCATTTCCTGCCAGGAATTAAACATGTTAAGTTTTGATTATTTTATCAAATGTGCTCATTTTTGACTCAACGGTAAATGCCAACATTATCAGTGACCTTGAGGTTGAAGTGCTCAGTAACATGTGAAGCAGCCAAAGGGAATTTGTGCCTTCATGTGCATTTACACATGCTGTGCAGAGAAACAGAGAGACTAATATAGGAGAGACAAGCCTGTATGTGTGTATTATAGTGGACAATTAAAGGGCCAAATTTTAAATTGATTCTGGAGAAATTCTGGGTGTTGTTCTCAGTTTGGGGTCAGTTGCTGGAGTTTCATATCACCGGCACTTCATCAACATGACTTGCTTCTAAAGTATCTACTGTCCCACTTCTGTTAAATGAATCCTGTCTTACCTTCATCATGAGGACCACAGTGTTCAGAGCGATCATGATGAGCACCGTGTACTCGAAAGAGGGCGACGCCACAAAGTGCCACAGCCTGTACTGGAAGGTCTGCCTGTTCTGGGGCATGTAGCGGGTCATCGGCTTGGCGCTGATGGCAAAGTCAATGCACGCCCTCTGATGGAGAAACAGACAAGCGGAGCTGAAGACGAGCTTTTTGAAATACATGAATACCTTTGTGAATGCATCTGTGCTCCATCAAATCCACACCTCGTTCTTCTCCAGACTGCACTCCTGGATCATCTTGTCGCCCTGCTCCTGGAAGGTGATGATGATCAAAGCCACGAAGATGTTGACGAAGAAGAATGGGAAGACCACAAAGTACACCACGTAGAAAACGGACATCTCCATCCGGTTCCCTCGACTCGGCCCCATGTTTTCCTCTGTGACGTCGGTAGAGTGCTGCAGCACCCTAGCAGGAAGAAGGCATTAGAGGAAACAGAGATCATTTATCTTTTTTAGGCAATCAAAGCTAAAGTTACTATCTGTGAAACTACATTTCTGGAGGGGGGAATTGTAGGACATGATAAAGAGTCCATTGTCTTGAGTGTAAATCCACTTACTGAGGCCATCCCTCCCCTGTCGAGACGGTGAAGAGTGTGAGCAGGGCCCAGCACACATTGTCGTAGTGAAACTCGTGTCGCCGCCACTCTCTCCTCTTCACTTCCTTTTTGTCTCTGGTGTAGTCAATGTAGTAGCCTCTGCAGGGAACAGAGCGGCCCAGAGGTCATTGGCTCACTTAATTCGCCAACTAAATGAGCAGTTTTAATGAGGGGAAAGACATTAGAGTAACTCGTACTATTAACCGGTGGATCTGCAGACAATCACAGGTCATCTGCGGGTGTATAAAGACTATAAAGGAGCTGCTGATATTTGTGTAGGATGTGTCATTGCTCTCTTATAAGAAAGTCGTTTTAATTATATGGAGATGCTGTAGAAGATTTAATTCTTTTCTTCTTCTCTCCCGTTTTTGGGTAGTTAGATTTAGTGTTAAGTTAATAAAATTTCAGTGTTTTGGTCTTAATATTAGCCAAGGTTATTTGAGTCAGGGTTTTACTAGACGTTCTCTTCAAAACCCTTTCTTTTGTTGTGTTTGTGGATTAAGCAATCAAGATATAACATGTTAATTAGGGGCGAGACATTAGCGATATGGCTGCATATGATATCGCTTCCTCCATACATTATTGAATCCCTGGCGCCAAATACTGATATTTTATTAAAAGATGCCGCCTCTCTTCACAGATTCCCCAGACAATCTGACTCAACAGAGCCACCGTAGAGAAGCCAAGTCCCGTCCATTGTGCCATGAAATTTAAACAATAATTTTGCAAGCCAAGAAAAATGTTTGTCTTGAAGATGGTAAAATACCATTTCGTTTTGTGCAAAACCGTTCAGTGACACACACACATCGTCCCTCCCGATAAACATCACCAACGCTGACGTGTACATCACCTCGGCTCAGGTTAAAGTATTTAACATAACACTGCATTTCCTTTAGAACTGTATTTACTAGTTACTTTACAGATTTGGATCAGTAACACAAAATAAAATCCACCAATAAATTATAGTCACACATTATTATATGTTAAGATAAGGGTTAGGGTTAGGATTCAAAACCTAACAAGCAGTATTCTATGTAAAGTAATTAAAATAAGCTCCACCTTTACCAGCTGCAATATCTAAGTGATTAATTTGTCATTAATTATAATCCAGTAATCTGATCTAATGTATTCTGAATTTGGGCCACTCTCCATAATGATTAGCTTTACTCAACTTTACTTGACAACTTCGATGATTTTAATTTGGTTTTACGAAAAAACATTTTGAAAGCATGACTTTTACTTCCAACAAAGTATTTCAGAGTATTAAGCAGTGTTAATATAGAAAAATGGAACTGTGTGTGATTTGGCGCCCCCCACAGTGTCTGACTGCAACACCACTGAACATACAAATCTCAGGTATCTTAACAATTCATAAGTCATTATGTCACAACAATGTTACCTGTTTAAAACTTTAATGTTGCAGTGAACATGTATGCACCCCCTCAGTGGAGCTACATTCAGCAGAAAAAAGTGATGGGGGCGGAGTGGCTGAGACTGAGCCACCATTCATCCTCTCACAAAGACACTGTACCATCAGTGCAATTTTGAAGCTGTTATTTTAAGGGGGGAAAAGTTACATAACGTTGCTTTAAGTAAAAGACGTGGTTCAGACATATCCACTTACTGGCATTCTTTCTCTGTATTCATGGAGCTGTCAGTGCAGTAGAAAAACTTCCCCTTGAAGAGCTGCACCGCGATGACAGCGAAGATGAACATAAAGAGCTGATACACAATGAGGATGTTGAAGACGTTCTTCAGAGATGTGACCACACAGTCGAAAACAGCCTGCGGAGGGAAAATAGACAAGTGGGCCGACGAAGCGAGATGCAGTCTGTCAGAGATCTGTGAAGCAACACCAAAACCCAAAAACAAACTAACAAAAAAAAAAAAAAAACACTGGAAAGCGTTACAGATCGCACCTTGAGTTTAGGAAGCCTCTTGATGGTTTTCAGAGGCCGCAGAACTCTCAGAACTCGGAGGGACTTTATTGTCTTGATGTCTCGGCCTTTGTTGTTTCTGTTGACATTGAAACGCGGCACTTAGGATCGTAATCGTGTGCTCACACTAAAGGTACATGGACGGGTGGTGTGTACACACATTTAAAACAGTGAAAAAAAAGCACAGTTAAAGGAAAATGTCAACACAGGTGCTATTTTTTTTAAAAAGAAAAGAAAATGAAACATGGAATTCACATTGAGTGTGTTTGTACGGAGCCCAGCAGGTGTCACAGCAGGTGAAGATGTTGATCATTTGTGTTTGGGTGCTCAAACTGATATAATTTGGTTGCTCAAATCATGGAGTTGCACCTTTAAATTAGAATAAAGTTATAACCTTATTATAGGTTAGAGGCTGAACTTTCATGTAGCACTGCCCTCCATTAACTAAATTTATTGTTTCTAATCTTGAGCTGTGTGTGTGCCGTAAAGTTTAATTTGATTTTGAACTGAGATACACACAAAAAAGTATTAATTTGATAAATTAACTGATTATTATCATCAATATATAACAATATATATTAAAATATATATATATACTAAATAATTGAATTTTCTTGTGTGAAACTGAGAGATTTGTTTTCAGTTTTGTACATATTTTTTAGCTTTTATTGAAAAAAATAAATACAATTTTACTAGTTTTCACATGAGGAGACACAGGAGAGAAAATAATCTAGAGCAGACTTAGAAAATGGATCACTAGAACAAAAATATCTCTATTGATTACTGTGCAAAATATATAATTTAAGGAAACAAATCAGGTAAAAGTGTGTAGATCATTGATGAGTGTCCCCTAATCATCAAAAATATTATGATACATGTCCGACTCTGTAGTTTGGCATGAAAAAATGAAAAAACACACTGAATACAAAAATGGGAAAAAAACAAAAAAAAAAACAAAAACACATACATGAAAGTAAAAGAAAGACACAAGAAGCTTATGGGCGACTTTCACATTTAGTGTGACAGAAATTTTTACCCCATCACATTCCTGGAAGCCCCAACAGTGAAAAAATCCACAGGAACAACAGAGAAAAAAAATCGAGGCATAAAGAGAGATACAACGTGAGCACAGCTCCGAGGATCACAGCCATATTCACAACAGAGAAATTAACATACAGTACAGTCCTCTACAGTACAACAGGAGTACGACAGCAGAAAGAAAATACTGAAGAGGCCGTTTTAGCGTCAGTCATGACAGGAAAATACACAGAAACACACTTTTTCCCTCTTGTTCTAGGACCACAGCTGAGTTACACCCTGCACGGGAGCATGCATCCCTCCATCAATGCAGCTTTTGAGCTCAATGAAGCACATATTTCGCAATAAAGTGTCTTTGAGGGAAGGTCTTTTATAACAATACTGTATGCTCGATAAACGATTTTTTGCTGCAGTGACTCAGTCGTTAGTCATCGGCAGGCACCAATACACAGTGACTCACGTTAGAGCGAAGGCAATCAGAGCTCCCACCACCACAATGAAGTCCAGGATGTTCCACATGTCTCGGAAGTAGGAGCCATCGTGCAGAATGAGACCCTGGTCTATCATCTGGAGGACAAACACACGCCCACGCGGACACATGAAGTGAACAGACTGAGTACACCTCTGAGTTCACAGAGGGCACGGCAAACTCTTTTAAAAGTGTGATTTGAGGGCGTCGAGGTGGTGGAAATATTTGCTTCAGTTACGCACCTTGATGATCATTTCAAAGGTGAACACTCCCGTGAAGACATAATCGAAATAACGCAGGACCTGAAAAAGTTTCAAACACACAAATTGCATTGCATTTTGAAGCAGTTTTATTTAGTATTAATCACTTTTTCATTGGGTGTATGTGAACAGATTGTTACATGACGTGAAAAATGAGACCCTCTTTCTCTTGTTGCCTCAAAAAACCTGTAGACAATTTGTTTAATGCTGCTGGACTGTGGACAAACGGTGTGAATCATCTCAGTGCATCTCTCTGTTAACAGAGAGCAACAGGAGCTGATGTCTGCTAACATAAACTAACAACCGGCTTCCAGCACAACACAGAACTTCTACACATCCCGTTTTAACATCTTTGCCGTCCTCCGTTACAGAATCTGCGACTGGACGTGATGCGGATCCCTCACACAAAGAGTAAACATGGTTGGCAACGAGAAGTATTTCTGACACCTCTCAACGGGACAAAATACAGCACTTGGCAAAAACCAAGCAGTCGAATTCCTCGACACCTGGGTCCATTTGGCCTTCTTCTGTGCTTCATTTTCTCCTATTGTGAAACCATCTTGTGCATCAGCTCCTCTTTCATTAATCACAGACCACTGGACTCTGTCTGTTATTCATTTTGTCGCTATACTTGGTAAGATAACTTGGAAGTGGGCGGGGGATGGGTGGGTGTTTGGTCTTTGTTAATAACAAAAAAAAAAGAAAGAAGCTATTGCTCGATTTATTAGATAAAAAATAGCCTTAACGCATTGCGACTGTTCCCACGCACCAGTCAAGTTGCTGTTGCTGGGTTAAGGCGTTGAATGATGGCCAGAACATGAACAGGACACGTCAGGATTTCATCATTTTATCTTGTTAAGACATTTGCCTAAAATCTTGTTGTAACTGTAATCATGGCCAAAAATGTGTTTTGGGAGGGCACGGTGACAAGTTAGTTGCTCAGGGCTTTGGGAATCGAGGGTGCCAGTTCTTTAGTTTGATGAACAATATGACATCACCATAGCAACAAATCGGCATGCTTGTTTAGTCCTGCCTTTGCTGCCATTCCGTCCCACTGTTTGTTTGTTTTTCCCGTGTCGTCCAGAAGGTGTTGTCCATCTGCCATTCACACTCTGACTGAATCCATGTGAATGAGGCACAATATCTCCCAACGGCACGCTTAAATATTGACCATATTTTGGATCCATGGTGTCTGGTTTGAGCATTCCTTTTGGTGAAAACACACGTGCTTGGACTTAGTGTGGATTTGGGACAGTGGTACGGCTTCAAAGGAGTATATGAAATTCCTTGAATCCCATCCGATCAGCGTGATCATCTGGTTAAAAAAGTCTGCTCTGTCTACCTCTGGATCCCCTTCAATCATTTGGCTAACTGGGTGCTGTTTGGTGCTGTAAGTTCTGGGTGGTGGTACTCCAGAGGTACCCACATTTAAAAATGGCTAAAATCCGTACAGCACACACCAAGATATCCTGATTTTTTAGTCGCTAGTATGAGTAAGGCTCCCAAATTTCTCAATGCTACAGTTCCCATAATGCAGCATGATGGCATCTTTTGTTAGAACGTTGCTACAAAGTCAGCAGACTGCCCCTTTAAAAGGCAATTTAACATCACTATGAGAACAGTGATTTGCCGTTCTCCCTGGTGGACAGTCGGTCTCACCTCTGAACCTACCCAGGATACCAACAGGTGTTGTGAGAAGTGTGCACCTGTAGCCACACCCAGCCAGTGATGTCACAGCATCCAGGAGTCCACCTGTACGTCACTGCAGCCAGGTGAGCGCTTAAGCCACTGGATGTCAGCAAAGACAAGATTTTCAAGCTCCTCTTCAAGCCTGCCTGCTCTCCTTCATCAGCAGGACAGTGACTAAACAGATTTCTTTTTTTTTTTATCTGGATCGCTCACTTCAGATGGGAAATGACTGGCAGCGCGGTATGTAGATGGCGTGTCACATCTTCTAATGTGACTTTGTGGATTTTTCTCTCCCTCTAGCTTGTGCTTATTTGGTCACTCTTGACACTTTGCGTGATACTGAGTCGCGAAAAGCTGTGAAAAACAAACTGCGCAGCTCTCCCTTTCCCAGGCAGAGCTGCCGATTCTCACCTTGCGTGTGCGTGTAACCAAATGTGTCACGACACATTGTTGCTGACGGAGTGTTATGTCAACCCGAGATCAAACAGTAGACCTGAAAGCTAAAATGTGATAGGTGGTATTCCAGAAGGAGTTATGTCGAAATTCATTCTTTTAGCGTTTGAGATTGAAAAGCTTCAGATAAATGTCTGTAAGAGACGGAACTGATCTATACTTGTTGTTTTAACTACATTGGCCTCGGTGTAACACCTTCATGTTGCTCCGCTGTGATGTCAGCGTCTGATTGTGAGCCCTTTGTGTCACTTGCACTAATTAAAGACTGCTGAATAAACCGGTTGACACTTCAGACATCAGCTGCTTCTTTAAGGCGTTTGTGTGCGACAGTCTGACATTCACACCCACTTCATGCTCTTGTGCTCATGTTGTCCTCGTCTCTCTTTCATCCTGTGTGTGTGTGTGTGTGTGTGCACACTTCAGCTTTTGTCTCCTGTGTGTTGTTTGTAGTCTGTCCTCTTTTCAAGTCTCCGCGGTGGAGACGAGGTCGCGCGGCTCCGGTCTGTTTGGGGACGCCTGAAGCTCGCGGATTCATATTCTTCTGATACGTTCACAATCTATCCATCATTTTATTGTCTTAATTACTGTAATTTAGATGTTTTTTTGTGAAAGTGAAATTTCTTTAGTTTTTTCTCCGTAACAGATTTTGTGTATGTGTGTGAGTTTTTCCTTGTGAAAATCATGTGTCTAAAGCTGCTTTTGAATGAAATGAAGACAAGAACCAGATAAAATAACCTTTTAGTTCATTGATAAGTCATTCCTGGGATTTTAAGTTCCACCTGGAAACATGACAGTTGAGTTTGCGCGCCCACTTCAGATGGGATTTTGGTTTAAAATGGATCTAAATAACAACTTTTCAATCAGGTTGGGACTTTGGGGCTTCCGGAGTCAGAGGATTAGGCTGAATGAGCTGTATGGAGCCATTTTACGTTTTATTTTTGCAAACTGTCTTTTTTGTTTCTTCACACAGTCCTGCCACTTTAAGTATGTGCAAAGCAGGGCAACACTACGGATGCCTTTGAGAAGACACTGTCACACTGGAACAATTAGCACATCTCATTTTGCAGACACATCTTGCTCGGATCAGCTATTAACAGTTTTTTCCTGCCGTAGTGATTGTATTTTTCTAGCTGCTCCTGGATTTTAGTATCGTGGCTCTGAGTTTTAGTTTGGTGTTTTCCTGTTTTATGTTTTACTTCCCACATCCTGTCTTTGTCTGTTTCCCACCGTTTTTCCTTTTGAATTCCAGATTTTGGGGCTTTTGCCTTTTGTTTCTGGTTGATGTGACATCATATGGACACTTACAAGAGAGATGTATTCTGAGCTCACCTTGTTTCTGTCTGAATTGGTGCACACTGGGTCCTCAGCAGCCAGCGCAATGCTGCTCGCCACGATCACAAGGAGGATGGTCATCTCGAAGTAGCGCAGAGTGACCACATAGTGGCAGATCCTCCTGATACTGCGAATCAACGAAGGGGAAGGTGTCAACACAAAGAGCCAAAAAAAGATAACTCTATTGCCATGGTAGATTTCATCGTCTCTTACGGGTTGGATGACTTGAATATGAACATGCTGTCTGGAGCAACACGTTTGGGAGGAGTGGGAGCAACTTCCTCCTCCTCTGTCTCATCGTCTCTCTGGTCAGAGCTGTATGCCTCCAACTCCTTACTGTTCCCTAAAAGACATATAGATAGGGACAGCCGGGGATGTGAGAGAAGAGAAGAAAATGTTTGAGCTGTACAGGAACAGTTATGACAGATAAAGAACAATGTGAGTCACCGTGCCGGTGCCGGTGGATTCATCTGAAAAAGACTACAGGAGTGGCACTCTCATCAGATGTCAGAAACACCTACACAAGGTCACCCAGAGTGATACTGATGATAAATCCCACTCTATGATGATGTGTGACTGCAGTGAGAAGTGTTCACAGCGCTACCTGTCATGGGTGTGAGCTCCAGCAGCGGTTGTGCGGACATTTCAATTGCCACGCTGCCCTCCAGGTTGGACTTGTTACGTTTGATGGAGACCGGGCGGCTCTCAGACTCGATGGCCCTCACAGTGGACTCTGTGGCCTCCAAGGCGGCTTCCACTGGGACGTTTTGGCCGTCGTACTGGTCGGAGTGCCCACCACCCTGCTCGGACCAGGTACAGTCCAGCAGCTGCTCACATTGAGGAGGGTCGGGAATGTCGCCACCAGCTCTGAAAAGGGGGAAAAAGATCATAGAGGGTGAAACAGTACGGGTTAAGCTTTGGTTCATTTAACTTGCAGGGATCCCAATAGTCCGCTGAGCAATAAAATGGTCCTCAAAACATTTTCACAAATAGCCCACTCCCCCTGAATTTATTTTGCCCTAAATATTTTCATGTTGAGTTTGGGTTTGGGTATGTTGCTCGGTATATGGCCAGACATGTAGCCTACTGAGGGCAAAACCAACACTGATTCAGCACTTATACAATTCTAATAGAGGAGCTGTGGGACAAAATCCACCCTCCATCTTCTGTGCAAAAGAGGAAAATTAAAGTGGAGCACTACATGGCCTCAGCAGCAAGACAAAACAAGTCGATATCTTTGAACGTCAAACTCCTTTTTAGCATTAACACCTTTTCTTGCGTTGCTAACATCATCCAAGGACAGAGGAAAGATTAACGTCTAACACTGGAATATACACAGCTGACTTGTTTAACCTGGACTGTGGTGATGTCTTGCATGAAAGGTTGACCACCTTCATCGAAGGATCTCTTCTTATCCAGGATGGACAGGTAGACAGATTACAGCAGGTAAGACCTTTCTAAATGCACATGTAGGCATGTGGATAATGTTTTGAGATGGATTTTTAATGTGAATCTCTCCATCGTAAGAATAAAAGAGAGAGACGACAAAGTGCCATTCTGACTCAAAAATATCCACTCACATTTCAGATGATTACATACAACGATGACAAAATACGGGGACATTTCTTTGGAAATCTCTTCATTCAGGGGAACATGAGAACAGCCTTACCTCCTGTAATCTTCTCCCACTTCTGCGTACGGGTTGACGATGCATGTTCCATCATCTTGGACTGATCCTCCCTCTCCTTCTGTTTTCTCCCTCTCCTCTCTGTCTTCCTTCTCCTCTCTCTCGTCCAGTATCTTCCTCTCCTGGCTGAGCGAGCGTCTGACTAGCGGCACCTCATGCGGCGCCTGGGCAATGTCCAGACTCTTGGCTTCAGGACGAGCTTCACGGTGGCGGTGCCGTCTGTGTCGCGCCCCTTCCTCTGGCCCCTGACTGGGTCTGAACTTGCGGGCCATCCTGTGCCTGCCGCCGCCTGCGTTCCTGTGGTTGGCTCCTCCTGTTTTCTCTTCGCTCAGGTTGACCAGAGGCTCTGCCTCAGGAGGCTCGGGGATGGGGATGGAGATGGACATCGGGGGCTCGGGGAGGGGCATCCCCACAGACATGGGAGATTCAGGCAGATGAGCCGGGCTGGCCTCTGGGGAGAGAGTGGTGGCATGGTGGGTGGTGGTTGGAGTTTCGGCGGTGTCCTCCGTAGGGCTGGCAAACAGCTCCTCTCTGCTCGCCATCTGGCGTCGCTTGCGTAGCTGGTTGGCTCTCTGCTCCCACACAGACATGTTGACCTTTCTCCTCCTCTCACGGCGGTTGGAGAAGGCCTTGGTGTTACTGATAGGCTGTTCTTCCGCTGCCCCTGCTGGACCCTCGGGTTCGTCTGGGAAGGTCGGTCGGCCTCGGTGGATGGCTCGCTTCCTGTAGAGGTAGGGTCTCCTCCTCCCACTAAGGACCACAATATATTTCACATCAGTACAGGACAGCAACAGGCCCAGATTTAAGGAAACTGGTGACATAAAAACATCAAGGCTTGTGCCCATTTAGCATACCAGTTATTTAAAACATATTCAAACAAATCAAAAATTGCAAGAAAAAGACAAACCTTTTTTTTGTGAATTTACAATGTTAGTTGACAATTAACAACAAGCAAAATACTCCCATGATAAAAATGTGCAAAAATACTACAAGCTACAAAAATAACAAATACATCAAAGAACTGAAAAAAAATGAGGATACCTGAGAGGTAAAAGACGGATCAAAAGAAAAACCACTATGACAAAAATAACAAAGGTAAGGTGCAGGATTTTAAGTGCAAACATAGTTTAACATCAAGAAAATAATCTCAATAATTGAGCAGGAAAACTCAAGGGAGAAATTCTGTGAGACAGAGATGCATACAAATATACTTACTGGCGTTCGGACTCTTTTGGTGTCCATGTAATCAATGAGTGATTATTTGAAAACAAGACATTAGTGTTTTACAACATACACAGAACATTTGTTGTGACACAGAACAAAATGTGCAAAGGTGGTTCTAGCATTTAGTACAAGGAAGGCCCTCACTTACGTCTGTTAACAAAATATTACTCTTAATTTAAGGGTTCAATATGATTCCATAGCTACACTTACATTTTGTTCAGTGTCACGTAACAGGCATAGAAACAAGACAACGTGATGGAAGCAGCAAAAACACTGTAGTACACGTCAAAATCGGCATCTTGGTAGCTGCAACACGTACATGGCTAACATTCAAATATGTAACAGACAAATGATACATTCAGTGTTCAGTGTTATCTGTCATTGATGTGGGTTTTTTTTTTCTTTTTACATTTTTACTCATTTTCACCTTTACTCCACAAAAACTGAAACTAAACTGAATTGAAAACAAAAATTAAAGCGAAATAGCCATAAAAAACTAATGAAAAATACAAAAATGTAATAACTCTGGTCCGGCTGACATTAACTAATAAATAAAGGTCCTGCACATGAGCAGAAAAAACACGTTTCAATCTTTAATCACATTAAATATTTTCAAAAATCAACCTAGTAGTGGAAACAAATAAAAAATTGCAGTTACTGGTGAAACTGAGCCAGGCCACTGCTCTCAATAAGACACTTGATGTGTCCCAGCAACTTTCTCAAGCACTCTTGAGCCAGAGCCCATTTGGAAATCAGCCACTCTGATGTGTCACGTACCACAGAAGCTTAATGGCACCTTCAATAACTCCATTGTCACACTGGCATGATGATCAGAGTCATTCTAAGTCGGGAATCTTGGTCAAAATGTGACACCGCTCTAAAATGTGCCTCCTCCCAGTAGAGTGACACGTTGAGACTTCCCGCTGTTCCCAAAAATCCTCCTCCCGACTTACTGGATCATTAGGCCTGTGCGAAAGCCACCAGGTCATCGGAAGGAGCAGGAAATGAGTGACGGATTACTCTCGTTAACGAGAAGAGGCTTCCCATTATACCAATGACAGGCCGAGATAATTATAGGAGGAGTTTCAGTGATGCTGCAACATCAGTCTGTCAGGGTTCATGCTTCGAAATCAGGCACGTTCAATCAACATGTCGTCGATGCTTTAAACATGCCTTCGCTAACTTTGCATTCACCATGCAACTGAGCTTATCTTCAGAGAGCCCACATCCAGTTACATTGTGGATTTCTTCATGAATTGCTTTTTAAACCTTTAACAGAAGCAGCAAGACGATCAAACTCGGAACTACCACCAGTAGTCCCACAGCACCCACACTGTCTCTTAAGTAAATCTTAGTTTGATTTGCTGCTGCAAGACAAACAAATTTGAAGAATCGTGACCAATTTTTTTGAGGGGCCAATCTGACGTGAGGAGTTCTGATCGAAGACACAGTCAATCACTCCCGACTAAGAGCTACTTAGGAGCTGTGAATGCTCTGGCTGTCTCGTATGAAAAAAAAGCAATGCAATTTTGTTAAGAATAACGTACTCAGATATCAGGCCGTCTCTGCCTCTGGCATATCTCTGGTTGAAGAACTCCTCTTCCTCCTCTTCATCCTGACGAAGACAAACGATTTATTGATAATGATAAACTTTCTTGTAGGGCACTTTTCAAAACAAAGTTAGAAGGTACTTTACAAGACAAAAAAATGGTTGACAAACAATGACTAAAGGCAAGAAGTGTGAAGAGAATGCCTTTGCATAAAAATAGTTTGAATACGACACTTGCAATGTAGGTGACTGAAGGTGTGCGCTATATAAATACAGATATTTTATGGGAAACAGTACAAACCTTTGTCAGTTCCTGTGCGTTGGCCAGATTATCCACAGCGATGGCCAAGAAGACATTCAGCAGTGTGTCTGTCAGGAAAGCAGTTAAGAACAAAACCAAACTATGGGGACGTGTCGAGGTTGGTGCCCTCCTCGCCCTTCTCTTAATGAGACTGAAAACAGATTTCCAGTTTGTGTGACAGAATCATGTAAATATAATCTCTATTTTCTCACATCTCATGGTCTCATGCCGATGTTAGCTTTACGTTTGCCTCACAGACATCAGAATGGTATCCTCTTACAGAACTCTCTCAAAGAAGCCAAACTATTCCTTTCAGTTTCAAAAAAACCTGTAATGACTGTAGAAGAAATATAATGGGACGTTATGAATTTAACTTCCCGACACTAAGTATTTAACAAGAATATTAAATTCATTTAACCTGACTCACCAGATGGTTTGTCAGACCATCTGGGACGTTGTCCTTTCGAAACTGTTTGGAAAAGGGCAGGCACTTTCAAAAAATACTTGGCAGTCAATTGGAAGAACCATCTGTCAATCACTGTTTATGAGCTGGTCCTGGAACTGGTTCCCTCGAAAAAAAGCCCATGGGATTGGGTTTTGGATTATTGCAAAAATTAAGCTCACATGTCACTCAGCAAGATAATCTTCATAAGTGAACGTTGCTTTTATGATTTTTGTGTGAAGTGTAAATGCAAACACCAAACGCAAAAAGATAACGTTAGGCTTCAAACAAACTACATTTGGAAGACTTCAGCCTCACTAACACTAGACGCATTTTACTAAAAATTATAATACACAAGACGGAAAGATAGAGCTTCATTGGTTGGGATCTTTGGGCACATCTCATGGTCTTGATCAGCAAATACAGGTGGCTCAATGGTCATCATGTTACCTGAGCATCAGTAACATCATGTCATTGTCATTAGCGTGGCAGGGGCCAATATGTTTAATGGGCCGCACAACCAGGAAGTAGACACAGAGGCCAGAAAACATTTTGGGCATATGCTCTAGACAAACAATTGTCATTGGTGCTCAAGCGATTATCTTGAGCACCAAGAAACAATAAACAATAATAAAAAAAAATGATATTATTCTGAAAGAGGCTATTCTGCTGCTATTTCTGCCATATAATGACTTTTCAGGACTTTTAACTGCACTGAGGTATTCCTGCACTGTGTTCGTTCCACTTTTACTCGAGTAAAATATCTGAATACTTCCAACCCTGATCATGTACAGATTTAACCACTATATCAGAGCTCTCAGAATGCTTTAAAAGAGTCAGTAAGGATACAGTTTCCAAACAAGGTGAGCACTATGAAGTAGATCGATGACCACATGCCATACTGGACTCCACCCTGCGAACGGATCCCGTTGTACATCACCTCGTTCCAGTCCTCACCCGTCAAAATCTGGAGGCAAACCCACAGAATACGTAGCACGAATAAATTACATTGCTCGCGTGCGGTTCAAGAGATCACCGGCCTTAAAATACATTAATCAGGAGATGTATTATCGTCTGTCTGCAACACCAGTTTATGATATGGTATTAAAAGTGACAGCAAGATCAGTAATTACTACGTGTGCAGATCAAAACAGTCTTTCACAGTGCGGTTGGTTTTTGCAGCCGATCTGATGTGCATTCGTTCACGTTTCACTCGTCTCAATATTCATGCGCGCATATGTGTGCATGGATGTGTGGGATGATAGCGGAGGCAGGGGGGTGGAGAGCGAGTGAGCAGAGTTGTTTAATCTGCGCCTGGGGTGAGAAATATCCCAGGGTGCAATGTGTCATGGAGAGCAAGCAGAACGGGGAGGGGGGGAGGGAGGGATCTGTGGGAGCCAAACCTGAAACACTGTCATGATGGCAGCTGGAAATGTGTCAAAGTTGGTGGGAGTGTAATCTTCAAAGATGAACCTAGAGGGAAGGAAGATAGAAAGCAGGGTCAGATATGACCAAGGAAAGAATAGGAGGAGGAAGGAAGAGGAGGAGGAGGATGCGGAGCTATTTTCATCCAGGCATGTAATTTCCTCCCCTCTTCATCATAGACGCCATTGAGAGAAAACTGCTGATCGCTTTGCGGGCCGTAGAAACCGCGTCAGAACTGCGGCACGGTCAGATGCCGAGGTTAAAATGTGAACCGAGGAGAAAACTGGCCCTCGATAACTGTGAGGACGTCGCTCACCTCCCTCCAAACAGCTGCATCCCCAGCAGAGCAAACACCACGATGAACAGAAAGAGAAGGAACAGCAGGCTGATGATGGACTTCATGGAGCTCATGAGGGACACAACCAGGTTCCTGAGAGAGGCCCAGTATCTGACAGAGAGAAAATCACACGCCGTTTGTCTTTTTGAACACAGCTCTGTAAAAATATACACAGACAAATATGCTACAAACCAGGCCCCCGAATCAGCCGGAATGCGTTGTTTTTCATGCGAACGATCTCGTTGTCCCACTTACTTAGTGATCTTGAAAATTCTCAGAAGTCTCAGCGCCCTCAGCACACTGATGCCAAATGACATGCCCGGCCTGAAGAAGCCCCAAACCACCTCGAAGATGCTGCCGACGATGACCTGCAGAGCACGTCGAACAGCAGAAAAGATGATTTGATCCTAACTCGAGACATAAAGATTATTAGAAATTAATCTGTGGGGTTTTTTTTAGTTTGATTGCCAGGAAAATAAATTAATTTGACAATGCGCTTACTGGACTTTGATTCAGTCACCCATACTAACTAAAGTTAAAGCTGCTGTAAGCGGTAAGTGTTGAATAGCTCTGTATTCCAACAGTGATCGCTGTCACAGAGTGTTTTGGTCAGTAACCCACATCACTCCTTCCCCTGCTCATGCAGCGTAAGAGAAAATACATTTTCTGGTATCCCTGCCCACTTTATCCAATCAGGACAGAGAATTACACAAAGAGGCGCTCCTGTTTGTCGGTGACAGGGCAGAGAGCAGGATCGTCCTGTCTGCTGCCATGTCTGATGATTACCGTTCTGCGTTAGTGGGCTGACCGAGAGGAGGGAGGGGATTGCTAAAAGCTAACTAAAATGGCAACACTTACAGCAGTTTCAACAAATAAATGTAGTGGAGTAAAAATTATATTATTTGCCTCTAAAATGCAGTAGAGTTTCAGTATTTAGCGGCAGAAAATGAAAATAAGTTAAGTACAAATACCTTAAAATTACACTTAAGTGCAGTATTTAAGTGTCATTACATTCCATCACTGGTTATTCCAAATTTAGACCCTAAGCTTTCCATTTTTACTGCACAGGTACATTGGTTCCACATATTGGTTACCGGTCGGTTTGATTACTGAAATAAACAGAAAAGGCAACAACAAATCAGTCAATCCTTAATCCTGACCCTCTGTCGTCCACGCTCACTAAAGATTGACTTCTCAAGGATCAACCAGGAGGTTTGATTCAGCAACTTGAATAAGTCTGTAACTCTGAAACTAAAATTGGACTAGTCTTTATTAATGTAATTACATGAAGTTTTTACAGTGTACGTGTAAAATGCCCTCCCCTCAATTTTTAACACTAATTTCCCCCTGATATTCTACGTATTGTATTTATGAATGCGGTGGCTACAGGCTGGTGTTCGCGTGTGCTTAATACATCTGTCAGACTGGTTTACTTCCTGATTTATTGGCTTCCACACCAGAAATCGACTTTTTTCCTCTGTGATATAAAACAGAATTGCTTTGAGTCAGTTTTTCTTTTTCTAGTGCAATATGGAGTCAGAATGAGAGATGAAGGACCTCACCCCACAGTCGAAGCAGTTGAAAGATGAATGGAAGTAGAGCCGGAAACCCAGGCCATACATTTTCAAAAACATCTCAGCCAAAAACAGCCCCAGGAAAACAAACTCTGCATAGTCTACAGATGAGGAAACAAAAACAGCAATTCAATCAGAGGAGACGGAGGCAGACATGACACAGAAGTAGTAAATCGAGAACAAGATGAGAAACCTACAGAGGAAGATGGTCAGCCAGTCGGGCTGGTTGTGGTGGACGATGGCCACACAGATGGTGTTGAGAGCCACCAGGCTGAGCACCATCAGGTAGAAAGTGTCCGTCTTCACCATCCGGCGGATGGAGATGCGCAGCATGCGCTCTTTGCGGCGCAGGTAGGCAGCGGGGCCACGCCGGCCGCTGCGGAAGTTCATCCTCGATCGTGACATACCTGAGAGAGACGGGTGGAGAATCACAGGTTCAAGTCGAAACGTGACGCAGCAGGCGGGCGAGGACAGAACAGAGGTGGTGAAGCTTCACTCACTGGCTGTAGACGTGTCTGTAAACTTCTCGTCCCCTGGCGCTCCTCTCCGTGCACCGGTCTTCTTACTCGCTCTCTTCAGCACTGTAAGTGAATTTCGATACATTTCAAATGGAAGAATATTACGTAGTGAACTGCAAGGTCATCTTAGAATTTTGTAGGCAGCGTTATTACACCTTTCTGTCATGGTTTGAGTTTTTGTTTTAGTTATTTCCTGTTCATTTTGGAGAATTCGTCCTCACGTGTCTTGTTGTGACTTTCCACTTCCTGTCTTCGTCTCTTTCCCGCCCCCTCTTTGTGATCCCTGTATGTTTACGCTTGTGTTTCTTAACCAGACTATCTGCGTTTGGGTCCTCCTCTTTTTTTAACGTATCTACATTTAAAATAATGATGATGTCAATTCATTCGCACTTAGATTCACTTAGATCACAACTTTGCAGCCTACTCATATGGGGACACCAAAAGAGCAAAGAGAGGCGGCGCTTGTGGTCAGATTAACCCTCAGGTCAAGCATGTAACATTGCCGGTGCCATGATGCAACGACGGCTTTTTACCGTTCAGGCGTAGGTATCGGTTGCGTAAATGCCTGTTTATTCAGAGCTCTCATGGAGGTGAGAGCGAGGTCACTGCTGAAGGACAGATATGAGATGAAAAGTTTATTTATACGAGGAAAGAAAAGTGATCTCAGTTATCTAACAGGATGAATCGGTGAAGGATATTAAACCTTTATTTTGCCGCTGATTCCCTGACCTAACAAGTAATCAGCTCTCGCCCCCGCTCCTCACTCATCGTTCATTAGTTTAGTTCATAACTTTAATTTGACTTTACTGCCTATTTCATTGCAAGGAATCATTTATTCTCGTGCTGTACGTGGGGCGGGAGGGGAGACTGCTGATTGTGTTTAAACATGACATGAAAAGGATGGTTCTGACATGGGAAGAATCTCCTCATCACCTTGAAACAGACTCATTCACAATACTTCAGGTTTTACGCTGACTGACTTCATTTCCTTTTGCACACAAGAAGTGATAATTAGGTGATAAGTAATATAGTTGAACACGACGTGAAGCGTCTCAGGCGTATCTCTACTGCGATTTTTTTTTTACGTAAAAGTGACTCATGAGACCGACGTGTTGAATTGCCAACATGTTTATGTAACGAGATACATATCGGAAAGAGGCCGAACCGGTAAAAACAAGCATTGGTGTTGTTGCTATGGTTACCTGCAGCTTGCACAATGAGTTACAGTTTGGGTTGTGGTTAAACTTGACCGGAAACAAGGCTTTGACGCGTTTCCACACATGGATAAACAACGGAGCATTTTCCCTGCGGCCGTTATGCAACATGCAATAATCGTGGATCCACGTGTGATGAAGTGTAGGTGTATTTAAAGTGTGCGTGCGAACTCACCGTCTAACGGCGATCTCCCTGAATTTTTATTCTCCTCTGCCAGCATTACCTCCTCTGTAACACAATGCAAACTGGAGGTTATACACAGATTTATTTTCATACTGCACAATTCAAACCATCAGACGTGTAAATACACATTTCAGGCTTGTGTTCTTTAGGCTGTCTGCGAACGTTAACAGGAACTGAGGCCAAACTGATGTAAACGTGTGCTTTGAGAGGCCAGCATGACCTTCTTCAGAGAAAAAAGCTCTTATTATCTCTTACATTCTCCCAATCTCTCTCTCTCTCTCTCACTCTCTCTCTTCCCACTCTCACCCACATCCATGCACACATAAATATGCACCACAGCTCTCTCTCTCTCTCACACACACACACACACACATGCATGTAAACACACACACACACACATGCTGCACACAAATTTAAGTCAGTGAGTCAGTATCACCTTTTTCTCACCCTCTCCTTGCGTGGGAGACCAGCAATGTAGATTGCCATTGCCATATTGTGTGTGTGTGTGTGTGTGTGTGTGTGTGTGTGTGTGTGTGTGTGTGTGTGTGTGTGTGGCTACTTTACTGTAGGTCCAAACACTCTGAAAGTGTCTGTAGCATAGCGAACGCTTTACAGAATCTGTAAACTGGAGATAGACCGACCGTTGAGCGATTGAATTACTGTAATCCTGAAGTGTCTGTACATTTTAATTAAGTCTAACATTGATAATAATGATCAGAAATTTGTCCTAAAATAAAGGAGTAGTTTCACTTTTGGTAAGTAAGCTTTCTTGCCTTTAAAGCGTTCAGTGAGGAGATTGATACATCTCTCATATCTTCCTGCAAAACATGAAGCATTGCAGGGCTCACGGGTTCATGAACAC
Source organism: Acanthopagrus latus (assembly GCF_904848185.1). Classification (NCBI taxonomy): domain Eukaryota; kingdom Metazoa; phylum Chordata; class Actinopteri; order Spariformes; family Sparidae; genus Acanthopagrus; species Acanthopagrus latus. The sequence continues at coordinate 17,396,864 of NC_051059.1, read as the reverse complement.
TAGAGACTTTAGCCCTCCGCTAACTTCAACCTCTGCTAAACTTTCAAAATGAAATCTGACCAAATGGAGCAAAATCTCATTCTGAAATGAGTCATTTCAAGGGGGTTGTGATGCTTAAGTGGCTAACTTCCAGTTTGACCCTCAACTAACTTGAATGGGAATAAAACATTTTAGAGGCGTTTTAAAATGTGCAAATCCTACTCGACTGTATGGATCAAATTCTGAGAGTGAAATGGTTCTGACAGTCTGTTTGGGTTCCTGTGCATCACGGGCCTTTGACACTATGTCAGATTGGCTCCAGAGCAGCCAGTTAGCTTATCTTAGCATAAAGACTGGAAACAAGGGGGGAAAAGCCAGCCTGGCTCCGCTCATCGACAACCAAATCTCCCTACCTGCACCTCTAAAACTCACTTATTATGAAAATATAAATAACGTACATATTCGTGTTGTGCTTCGATACCTGTTCACACTAACCATAGACCGATGGAGTCCGTCTGTCTGTTTATCTGTTTCTCTGTTTTTTAACACTGACTATTATGTAAAAATGGGCTGGGGGTGGTTGGGTGGGTGTTGGTGGAACGTGGGAGTTTGTTTATTGTTTATTTGAACTCATACACTTTGTCTTTTTCCTGGAGTTGTTACGGCATTGAATCTCAAAGAATAAAGAGTTATCCTTGTACCGAAAAGAAAGATTCAACCACAACCTGTTAAATTCTTATCAAAAGTAAACTATACAGTTATTTCAGCACCAGCAAACATTTTCCTTCTCGGTGCTGTCTGCAGGAAAACCAAAAAATCATCTGGATCTAAACTGCATTACGCGGGACTGACAGCACTTGACCAAGGGATTAGGGCAACTTTCCCTTAACTAAGAAGATCGCAGGTTCGCCCACGTGCATCCATAAAACATCTGCACTCACTGTGTCGCTGCATACCTCCGCACAACTCAACAACAGGTGTGTGTCTGCAGATGTGAAGTTCTTCTGCTGCCCAGTACCTGCCCTGTCTATCCAGGCTCGGTAGCCATTCAGTTCTCGCTCCACCTGCTGCTGCCGGCGTAGCTTCATGAAGGCCCGTCTGTTCTCCACCCTCTCCCTCTCCTTGGCGAACTCTCTAAAGAGAGAAGCATTAAAAACTGGCGTCATAATCCTGGTGGAGACACCAGCGATATGCACATAAGAGGAGTCACACTCACCCCGAGAGGACACCCAACACCAGGTTCAGCACAAAGAACGAGCCGATAATGATGAGAGGAATGAAGTAAATCCAGTTCCACGTGGGACCCAAGGCATCGTTGGTCTGAAAATCAGTCATTCATTATTACACATATACAACAGCTGTTCTGTGGTTCGACCAGAACAGAACTCACGTTGTAGAGCACGGCCGTCCATCCCTCCATGGTAATACACTGGAATACGGTGAGTACAGCGAACAGGATGTTGTCAAACTGCGTGATGCCGTCGTTGGGCCCGATCCAGGTGTCGTTGCAGTCGTACCTCTCTGGACACTTCCTGACTCCGCAGGCGAACGCCAACTCCGACGAGTCAACAGTCTCATTGTCTACGTCCAGAGACAACAGCAGTATAATGTGGATAAATATCCATTCAGCTACATTAAAACAACGTCCACATGACTAAACTAATATTTAGGTCTAGGCAGCTGAGCACCGCCACTAAACTTCCCTTATATTCGAAGTGAACACTATGAATCTTCATATATAGAATCTGTACCACATGCTGTGATGATGCATGTGGTGTACATTAAGAGCTCACACAAAGTCATATTATGGTTTTCGAACCATCTGTCATATGCTTGAAACCGCAACTGTAAAGATTTATTTAAAGATGCCGATACACTGATTTTGTTACATTCAGACGGAGTGGGGTGAGCTTTTACACACTGTTTCCAGTCTTTTTGCTAAGCTAAGAAAATAGGCTTCTAGCTGTACCAATAAGAAATCGGCCTAAATGCCCCGTGACATCAGCCATCCAGCGCCAACAGTGCAGGGCAGTAACTGTAACCTTCAAGCCCGGTGTGTTAGGGGCATTTATGCGAGTGTGATGTGGACACGAGCAGTTAAACTTTTAATGAAGAATAACAGACACAAATTATTATTCAAAGCGGAGTATTTCCAAATGTTTTTAAATGTGTCTGGAGGGCATCTTTACAGAATGAATCGCTTTATAATTAGGGGATAGATAGAAACTATCTTTTCCTGCTCTAAATACTGTGAACCTACTCGAGTTTTTCAGCTCCGCGTTGCGCCTGGTAGTGACAGTAAATGCTGTGGTGTGGCGTGTGATTAGAGAGGAGTTGTTGACTAATTAAGCAGCAGCAAAAGCAGCCTGCAACAACTCTAATAATACCTCCTGAGCTCGCTGCTACTATAATCTGCGAGCGCCTCAGGTTCTCAAACAAAGATGCTCACACCCTCTGTTAGAGAAGTGTGAGTGACACATGAGGTGTACCTGCTGGGAGAGCAGGGTTCTACCTGCTGGTAGAAACAAAGCGTGACAAGGATCCTCTATAGACAATGGTATTGTGATAAAAGAGGATGAACCTCAGGACAGGAGGAGCCCACAGATGGTGAGGTGGCCAAGCCAAAATTTATGCTTATACAGTCGGTCTGTTGGATATCATAATGCCTTACAACGGTTAAAACTAGCTGGTGAGAAACTTCGGGAAATCACTTACACTAGCTATCTACTTACTTTACAAACATAAAACAAAATTACATTTGGTGCGTGGATTGACCTTTTGGCTTTAGAAATGAAAGAGATTTGTGAGCAGTGTGTGCGTGGACCGCACCGAGGATATCCACAGATGGCAGGCAGGTGTGATGAAGCTTCCCGCTGTAGAACTCCAGACCGATGATGGCGAACATGAGGATGGCGAAGAACAAAAGAAGGCCGATCTGGAGCAGCGGGATCATCGCCTTCATGATGGACTTCAGCACAATCTGCAGGCCTGAAAGTATTCACAAAGAACAAGACAGAAGACCAAAGTGTTTAAAAGAAAAGGTCTGAGTCCATCAGTGTATTGGAGGCTGCTGATTCAACTAAAGGTTGAAAAGAAATTGATTTTAAAACATGTGATTTTAAACTGTGTGTGACCTGTTTTTTTTTTCCCTAACATGAGTTTGCATCATCACAGAGATGTCTGGTTAACTAAACTGAGATTAAAGAGAACACATTGAGTTTTGCTTTTGCACCTCACAAGATGAACAAAGCAGAATGCAGTCTTGTTACTGTAAAGTAATTAGCTGTTGTGCTGCAGTTATAGATTCACGCTGAAAAGCAGAGGTGTGGACATGTCTCAATTATAAGATACATAATAAAACACACTGTGATGCAGAGAGGTGGCATAATCGAGAGCCTTGTTTGGACAATAAAGTTTTAAAGTTACTTGCGACATGGGTAGCATAGATCAGTCAGAAAACACCAAAATCAGCCAAAATCTCAGGCCACTTGTTGGTTGTTTTATTTCTATGTACAGCGGGTCACACAGATACTGGTATTGGAAAGATCCAGCTTTGCACTACACTGTCATAGTCTGATTATCAGAAGGACTTTCTAAATAAAAAATAATAATGAATAGGGAGTTTTGTGCAGCCATGTGGAAAATTGAGGATGCCATACACTGAGATGCATTCAAATGAATCGTCATCAAATTGAATTGTGAGGTGAGAGAGGATTCACATTCATGAAGCCCAGTATTAGAATCACCCACAAAGAATATTCATTTGGAGTACTGCACCCGTTTCGTTGGGCCTTACAGCGCAGCTTTAGAGGTCAGTAAACGGACTCACTGGGGATCCCGGACACAAGCTTGAGAGGTCTCAGCACTCGCACGGCCCTCAGAGTCCGAAGGTCGACTGGGATGTTCATGTGAGCACCAGCAGTGGCCAAGATCCTGATGGACAACACAGACATTAATCGGCATGATCACTTGATTTAGAGGCGTTGATTATGTTTATCTCGTTTTTAACTTTTTGTTGAGACAGTTAAAATGAATATGGCCCTGAAAAGGAGAAAGACATCTGGGTTAAAATAGAGAAAATGCAACGGGGACATATTAAAAAAAAACATTAGTAGCTAAATCTGGCGCCGAGATTGATGTTTCTCGTCCGTGGTGTCTGACAAATCTAATGACGAAAATAGGTAAAAGGCAACAAAAGGATGTAACTCAAGGACATTTTGGGAGTTGAGTCATTTTAAAGGGAACAAAACAAACACGTTTTAATGCCATGCAGCGTTATAGTACATCCATTTAGTGCACCAGACTCGTATGGCGAGGGACAAAGAATGCACAGCCACGTACACCTGGCAGGCATCTCTACTCACATCTGCCCACGCACACACACTGATGTCCCTCCACCTACACACAAACACTGAAAAAAAACAGCAGCAGGAGCAACCGACAGGCAATCTCTATCCGGCACACACACCAGAGATCACATCTGAAGGTTTCTTGCAGCAATGGAAAAAGCAGATTTTGTGCGTTTTTTCTTTCTTTCTTTTTTTTTTTTTTAAATTAAGAGAAGATAATGTTGTGACAAACAAAAACAGGAGTGCCTGCCAGAAAAAAAACAAAAACAAAAAAAAACAGAACATTTTCATTTGGGCGATGTTTTGAACCTCAAGGCGATACCAGCTGAGCCGATTTGATGTCCTGTAATCAGTCAATATCCACCGCTAATTTGCTAAGTAATATTCTGAGCTGTGAATATTATCCTAGAAAATTAGAATTAATTTCCAGATTTGTCTGTCTCTCTCTGTAACACACAGAGACGCAAATTTACAAACTCATAAAATCTTTGGCCAGCGTTCGGAAATGTGGGGGAGGGTATATGTGTGTGTGTATGTGTGAGCAGGGGGTAGAAAGCACATGGCACAAACTCAAGTGTAAGCCCACGCAGAATCTCTCCTGAAAGCAGTAGGAGGGAGAGAGGCCGAATGAGCGAGTGAATGAGCGAGGCCCGCGTTCACACCGCTGCGGATAAACCTGAAAGCGCCGTTCAGAGCGGTGAAAGCTCACCGTCCACGCCACCGCGTTCGACAGCTGCGTGCGTTGGTTACAGGTGATGTGAAAATCCATATCCGCGCTGAAATGTGAGCTGGCGGCTTCACGTTCATGCAAGTGCGGGTTGAAGAGCGTTCTTCGCAGAGTTTTTGGCAAAGAACCTGCTCCGCTTTATAGGTAAACAGATTGTGTTGTATGTGTAATATTCAAACCAACCCCAAACATGCTTATAAAGGCAGAGTTGTACATTTTCATCAGGTAAAACTACCGGTAATCCCGGTGATGTTCTGTGCTGGACCAGCTTTGAGATTTTGGAGCATCAGAGCTGTGTCAGTAATGACCACTCATGTTAAATTTTCCCATCCCCTTTAAAAGCAACACTCGCTTTAAGGACCTCTTAGACTCCAGGTGTCTCTGACAACGCCGTGTTGAACATCACAATCAATGTTGCAGGACCATTATAGCAAATGACCAATTATGATTCTGTAATGTCAAAGCTTTGCAACCCCTGTTGGTGTTGTTCCTGGAACATCAAAATATTGCTCCAGGACCATCGTATCGATTAAGGATAAAGCAACAAAGTCCACATCTTGAGTCAGCCATTGTGGCTCAATCAACTAAGTATAGAACTTTCACCCAGGACAGTGGAGTTCATATCCCATTTGAACATTTTATTATACTGCTCACTCACTATTTTTTATGGTATGTTCATGTATTTAATTTCATTCTTTTTCAGTTTTCCATGTGGTTAGGTTGCGGCAACAGAAAATCAGGTCACAACAGGCCCTTTCACAATGTTAAAACACGTGTTTGAAAGGATAACTTTTCCCATGTGCGTATTTTGGGGGTCTTTTTTCGGGTCACTAGGCTACAACATTACAAAAATGTGACTGATCTGTTCCAATGATGGTCCTGGAGAAACAATAATTACGATGTCCCAGGAACAACAACAACGCTGGGATCTTTGGGGGAGACTGATCAGTTGTTCATCACAATTAGCTCATAGTATACAGAGCTGTAAGTGTTTAAGGAGAAGTAAAGCTATTTACTTTTCACTCCCCTGAAGTTGAGAGACTCTTGAGAACCATTTTTAAATGAAACAGTCAAACGACTATATGACTGTATAAGTCAAGCTTACAAAAAAACGTCTGTGGAATATTATCTGACATCAATGATCAGTTTATGACTAAATATGTGACATACATGACATTTCCATAAGCCTCAGCTGTACTGTTAATTATTAGATATTACTATGTTAACACCAAGAAATGCTTCACCACTGGACAGACAACCCTTGCATAAAAACTCGGCTTAACATCAGCATCTTAACACTGTCACAATTATCAAGTATGTTAGCATGCTGAAATTCTCATTCCCTAAATCTTCTTGAGGTTGAAATTGGAGCAGACCGTAACCTAATTAAAGAATTGTATATTACATGTAAGTCTATCAAATCACTGTGGCATGTCTGGCTTTATTTTGGCACATGCGTAAGAGGAGTTGTAACGACACAGCCAGCGTTGACGGACTATCAGATCCAATTAATGCACATTCATTGACAAGACAAACACAAAAGAAGTCTTTTTTCTATTTGTCTTCCTCTTATTACTGTGGCACTAATGAGGACACAAAGCAATCACTATGACTTCAACATGGTTAATAGCGTGCACACACTGTAACTGTACTGAGTGAGCGAGTGAGCGAGTGAGTGAGAGAGTGAGTGAGCGAGTGAGTTGAGTCAGACAAAGAGACGACACAGTGAGAGACACTGAAACGGAGCGGGAGCAGAGGAGTGGGAGTCTGTGGAAATAGCCTTCAAACCAAACACGCTGAACAAAGGCAGGCAGCAAAGCTCCTTCAAGGCTGCACTTTGAGCACAACAATTCAGTGGAGGCTCCCTCAAAATTAAAGTAAATGTTCTGTCTGCTTGTGGTAGCTCATGATTCATCCCTATGCACATACACACACTGTGGCCGTTTTTCTTTTCGTGTAGTTTGGAAATTGGTTTCTTGCAGAGACAAAATTCCCCGGCACAGTCAGTTATCATGCAAAGCAAGCTCATTGTAGTCTTTCAGTGTCCAATATCATATCTTAATGCAGTTAACTGGAGATGCTGCATGGGCAGATTTGCATCTAACCCCTTTAGGAACACATTTTTGTTGGATAAGTTCAAAAAGCAGGCAGTGAGAGCAGTCCTAAACTGATTCAAAGCCCAAAACTGTCTTCACGATGCACTAAGCTCGTCAGATGACATTTGATTTTTGGATTCCGGATGTTATACAGTGTGGCTGGTCAACATTGTCTAGAAAATAATGCTGCTTTATATGACAGGTCGAGATTTTACAAATTGCCTCTCATTCTGTCGGTTTTGTTTAATCTCTACATGCTTTCACTCTTATCCGCAATAATAATGTTTCTCTAATAACAACAGCATGCAGATGATGTTCAACCCTACATATCGATGTTCTGATGATTTAGTACACTGACCAGATTTATCATTGGATACCCTGATTTCTGAATTGCTTTCACAATAGCAATGTCAGCAAATCAGTCCACTGCTTTAGTCCAAACTAAAATGTCTCAGTTCCCACAGTGACATTTTTGGACTTTAGGGAGCCCAGGGGATGAAGCGTACTGATTTTTCTACCAGAGGAATAAAAACGTGAACACATCGGATTCTGCTCTGTGTTGGAATTCACCTAAGGAGGAATTAGCCTGACGACCTGCGATAGGGCCCCTGTTGTCGGTGTTAACATAGTGTGTTGACTTCTGATTGGAGCTGGAGGGAAAGTGTACTTCATATCATGAATGTACGTAGGAGACGGGGAAAAGAAGAGGGATTCTGAGGCTCTGGAGAGCGCTGGGTTTATTGAGAGGCTCAGCTGAATTTAAATCACACTTTGCAATTTTACTTTCTTCAAACTGTTCTATACAACTGAATTCTCCTTGCTCTGCCTGTCCGACATGGGGCCGGCACCCTACAGAGACAGGCCAGGTTTGGAGGAATGAAAATTCACCCAGCACAAACACTAACACAATCACTTCATCGGGGCTTTCAGTACAGTAAAGAGACACTAGAACACACAGGGCAGCTACACACATTCACATGCCCCTCTACAAATTCAACTGTAACAATCCAGCAGCGAGTTAATGTGCAGAGTGAGAGGCTAATCTCTTCCTCGTTGGCTCTTTAAGTGAAGCACTGTTGCACAGTATTGTACAAAACTGGCTCATGAGAGGCTGAATTCATTACACGCACAGAATGCAGCCTCTCCCACACACCTCCACCTACACTCGGAACACCACCAGAATCTACAGTAATCAGCAGCATCACGTTGCCGACCGTTTCAACACAGCTCTGCATATGGTAATGTGCAGTTGACTCAACATCATCATAGTGCACAAACAAATTAAGGGCTTTAAATTAAATCTGGGAAAACATAAGCCACGCATGTAACGGCAACATTAATCCTGCTCAGTTGAATTGGGAATGCGTTCAAAAAAAAGACATTTATTCACTATTAGTCACTGAATAAATGACGGGGTGTATGTTTTCCCAAAGAAAACCCACCGGGGACTGTAAAGCTATTAAGCAAAACTAGAGCTGAGACCACTGCAGCCGTCCTTTAAATCTACTGAATATATGCACCACACATGATGTTGACGAGATCTTGAACTTTTACTCTCGATTTCTGGATCGGTTTTGTGGGTGACTAATATGGCTGCAAACACTTTTGGCTGCAATTTGTATTTTGACCCAAAGTTTTGAGGTTTCAGATGTGCTGGTGCTTACTGGTGGGCTGAATTGCAATGCCACGAATGTGCCACATACAGAGAGATCAGACTGATTTATAATAGAGACACAAGGATCAATTACCACTCCGCCCCAGAGTCCAAAACACAAAACCTCCAGGACTGGGTTGCACCAACTGCACAAATCCATCGCTTAGATTTGTGTAAAAATCATTCAGTTCTTTGCATTCATTAACTAGTTATTTTCTTATCAAGTAATGAATGTGTGAATCGCTTAAAACATCTTCAGCCACCAAAAAACTACAGAATGTAACACTGTGGCTGTCCAGTGAAAAACACTTATCTCTTAATTTGGTGTTTTTCCATAAGTGGTTTTCACTGGACAGCGACGATAGGCTAGCTTTCAAAAACAGCAATTACAGGGGCTCATGCAATGTTTTGAACCAAACTGTTAATGACTTATTTAATGTGGGTATAGGAGGGACATGATGTTTGTTTCAGCAATGGGCCTTTTTTAGCTCAGTGAGCGGGAAATAAATCTTTATGCTAGTCTAACTGACAGACGTTTAACTTGATGTTTTTAGCAAAATGCTTTAGAAACTAAGGTGGAGTATATTGTGTCATTTTTCTAAAATATGATCTTGAAACTTCCAAATTTAGTTTTCAGTTCTCTGCTTGTATTAGTCTATACTGCAGCAGACTCAGGCTAAACTAACTTACAAACAGCTGCAGCAACCAGCTCTAAGGGACCAAAATGACCCCCAGGTCTACTGAGTGTTCTGTGGTCGGCATTGTGTCAAAATCCAATCGCTTTTGTTTGTTTACTTCAATTATTTCACTTTGGCCTCTTCCTCCGTTTCCCTTCTTCTCTTACCCTGGTTTCAAATTGAATTTGTTGCTCCCCTCATCACCTGGACATTTTGAGGATGGAACAGTATTATAAAAGTTCATCAAACTCTCACAAATTAACACAGCACACATTAAACGTAGGAAGAAGTAATCAAGCACTGGTTGAATTTCGGCTCATAACAGGATTGCCGTGTACAGCTATGTGCGCTGGACTGAATGGAAACTACGAGTTGACAGGGTCGAGGACGGTTGCCCGCGTGCCCCCTCTTAGGTTAATTTGTCCATTTATGCACGTACACACACATTAAATGACACCGATGCAAAATGCTTTGACACGCCAAGGCCGACACGCAAGAGTAAGTCTTTTTCTCTCTCCTGTGTGTCTGTCTTTGAGCCAGATGGCTAATGAATCACTCCAAACTCCCACCCGGTTGTATTATTCATCCTGTCTAAAGAGCAACAATTTTAGCAAAGTGTCACACTCTGTGAGAGGGACGGGGGCAAAAAGGGAAAGCTGATACCGCTCATACAACATGATGGGACGCTGACAGCCTGACACACACACACACGCAGGAGTATATGTGCAGGGCAGACACAGCTGGGGATCAATATAATTGAGGTCTGATGGGGGGAGTTTGTCAGGACTGATTTAACAACACGAGGGCAACAGGTTCGCTGGCAACAATCTGTACCTGCAGCCTGATAAAAGGAGTAACAAGCACACACGCACACATTAACAAGTCATTTGGGACGCATTTAACTGCTAATCAAAGCATCAAGTCCACCTGAGCCGATCTGTTTGCCGCGGGATATAATTGACCATTTTAGGAATCCCATTGAATTAATTTGGTTTGTGGGTAAGTTGTTTTAGCTGTGGTGCTTTTTTTTGCTACACACTCTTCACTCAGATTAGGGATTTTAATTGAGCTCAGTGTCCCAGCAGATTCGCTTCTAGCAATTCATTAATATGAAATGGAATGAATGCCGCCAGCGCTGGCCCAGTGGCCTCGATTTTTATTCCCAACCGGCCACTATGACACATGTGTGTTTTCTTTTAAGTCTGACTTACTTGTGCTGTGCCACCAGAGTGAGGGAGAGAGTCAATGTGTGCATGTGTGTGTGTTTGTGTGAGTGAGTGTGTGTGTGTGTGTGTGCGTGTGTGTGTCTATGTGTATGTGTATGTGTATGTGTGTGTGTGTGTGTGTCTGAGAGGGAGGGAGAGAGAGGAGAGCAGCATATGTGCTACCAGAAACTGTGTCAGATAGGTGGCAGGAAACCAGGTCGTCAGTTACCAACCAGCTGTGGCTGGAATAAGGCAAGATGATCTGTGGGCTACAGAGAGCACACCGACAACTTTGTGCGTTTCACGATCTAAGTTAACTGGAATCGGATGTATTAGAAGAACTTTAACTTAAAACGTTGATAAAACCCAACGGAGTTTCACACCACAACTCATCGGAAACTTCACTGTCAGGTGTAGTTACAGGTGCAACGAAACAACACTTCAAACTACGATGAAATACCACTTTACAGCCTGCAGTCACATCACCATTTAAACCTGCAGTCACTTTTTTTTTTTTTTGTCAGAGTGACATTATCCTGCATTTGAGGCCACGGTTATGGCCACCTGATGAATTTAAGTCCAATATGCATTCTCTTTTAGCTCCAGTTTTGGTCTCTGCCAGCTCCTCAGGGTAATTTCTGGATCTTTACTGGCTAAATGCTCCACTAAGTTCATAAGCCTGCTCCTACCACCTCAAACGTCTGTCTGCTTCAACAGAAACGACACCATGAGAGTGGTGTGGATGAACTAAAGCTCCAGAAAGTTGAGGGGAGCTGCAGATTCCGGTAATAATTCTTTGTAGGTTCATTACAACCCCTATCGGAATATTTAATTCATGTCATTTTATGATTTGGAAAATAAGAATTACAGCCTATTTGAGGTGCAAGAACACTGATGTCTCTATCAAAAACTTTTCAAATCTCCAAACACTAATGTATAAGCTTTTGCCAAACTCCAATCCCACACAAGCCCCACTATTAAAAACATTATTGGACAATTGTGAGTCAAAACATATGCACTGTAAAGCGCCATAATGTCTTTACTATGAGCTCATTCTGCTCAAATACATACAGTGTTTAATCACAGTACACACGCAGTGGAACAGAAACAATAAGATGATTCATTTAATGTAAAAATGAATATTTTCTGTTGGCTGACAAACTGGAGATCTGAATATGTCCACCTGGGTACGTTTAGTTTCAAACCACACGTAGAAGAGGGGATGGGAGATAAGAAAGGATTGGGTATTCCTGGGCAATGTGAAATTCTTGTTTTTGCCTGACAACAAAAATCAATAAACGCTAAATTTAAAAAAAACATGTCCACCTTGGGAATTTTGCCTTCAGCTAGAAAGTTATTTTTTTTCCTGTGTCCATTTGAATGGGGTTTTTTTGGGTTGTCTGTTGATTTTTTCTGCAGGTTTACACAAAAAACTACTCAATGGATTTCCACAAAGACTCAGATAGAGGATGGGTCTTAACCTTATATAAAAATCCAGGAATTAATTCTCACTTTCTTCAGCATTGCTAGACATTTTTATTAAATTCTCAAGGAATCATATGGATCTTGATGGGGGATACAGGTACTATAGAGTTTGATACTGGATTTAACTTGACGGAATTAAAGGGGACTTCTGGTTGGGCCATGCCGAAGGTATGAGCTTGACAGATGGGCCGTTCTAGTTTGGACATATTTCTCCTAACAATTAATGAGGTGATTGTGAAAATAAGTGGGTTCATGCCACAACTCGCTCTGAACGCTCCTGAACTCCATCAAACTGTTACATAACTTGCACCACTGGCCATCGAGTGACATCCTACGCTAAATCTCTATTTTTGGTGCCACTTAACACTTTGGTAGGCTTTACTGGTTCACTGCTAAAAAAAAAACAAAAAACAGATTCCTTTTTTGGGAAACTGTAGCTGCCGTCATCTGATATCATCATAACTTATTGAATTAAGCTTCAATAAAACTACAAACTAAAAACCTGGTAGAAAATTTACATTAAATGTGTCATCTTTGTTTTTTGATGCCAGTGGAGAAGTCACGTTGTTTAAGGTTTAAGTCACAGATCTGCCTTTGAAGACAAGAAGAAGATCATCTAACTGTTGCTCCGGCCACATGTTGGGTTTCAAATCCACAACTAGTGAAGGTCACGTGAATAATGAGCTGTTCCTTTGTACCAAACAGAGCTCTGCTTCTTTTAAGCTAACGAGCCGTCGATTGGGAAACCGAGAGCAAGCGGTTTTGTAGCAAACTTTGACAGATGCATAATGAGAGAATTTCAAAGTATCCCACTGAAGCAAACAGCACTGCCGAGGTAACAGCTGTGCATAATGGATTATTAAAATCGACTGGACAGTTTAACCCTTTTGAAAAATTCTATGGAAATGTGTCTGCAACACAGCTGTTCAGCTGTTGAGTCCGGCACCAACTGGTCTGCGAACGTGATGCTGATTTTGTGCCTTTTATGTAAGAGGCAGAGAAAGGGAGAGAGACAGCGATATAGAAAGACAGACAGTCAGAGAAATAAGAGATGCTGAGAAAAATAAAGATGTGGGTGTCAGGTTGAAATGAGATGTCAACATGCCGACAGCAATCTTCCCTGAAAGCTGAATACTGTACACTTAGCCATCAACAGTGGTAACAGTGCTTAACTCCGCCACAATTAATTGACTAAAATCCCCAGTCGTAAGTAGAACAAACAAAGTCTGTCATTATGTTTTTTTCTTTGGGTCTGCCGCTCCATCTTCCTTCCTCCCCCCTTGTTTTCCTTCCCCCTTTTCTTCTCTCTTTCTCCGCCATCCATCCATTCTTTTCCATGCTTTTGCATAACATCTCCAGCGCTGCATTCACATTTAATTCACAGAGGTCCTGGGGGCGAACCGGAGCAGGTTTTTAGACACAACTGCCAATCCACTTATCCACCCACATATTGCTGACTGTAGAGCCTGACTGTTCCACGGAAACACACATTTTCCTGCATTTATGTGCTTTTCTTGCGGTTTGTGGTGTTTAAATGTATGTGTTTTATAGAGAGAAAGCACATCAACACATAAACAATAACACTAAAGGGTCAGCTGTTGCCTGCCATTTGTCAGTCACAAGGTGCAGCACGCAGGGATTAGAAAAGCCTTTAAAATGCGGTACAAGCACGCATGGCAACAATAATGATAAACGTTGACACAAGCAGCGTCACACGCGTGAATGCACCAACATAACTTGACAATCAGTGTCTTGGAATTAATCTTTTGCTTCACCAGCCACAGCCGGGGTAGAGTAAAAATGAATTCTGTCAGAATTAATTGCAGAATCAGTTGCTGAGCATTAATTTAAAAACTTTATTTCAGTCTCTCTCATACAGTCAGTGGAGTTTGTAATTCATCACGGAGTTCAACCAAATTCAAAATGAACAGAGGGCAGCTGGAGGCATATCTCCAAAACACACACACACACACATGCGTCTATATATGTACACAAACCCATTCTGTTATTTGTGGCTTTTTGATAGGCTAGTAAAAGAGTCCTCAGCTGACCTTTAACCAGACACACCGAGAGGACAAAAAAGGCCAAAATCAACAATGAGTTTATCCTACTTACAAGTAGCGTCGGTGTGGCTGCACCCTGATATATATAGTTTATTTCTCTGTGCCATAGACAATCGATGACCCACACTGTTGCACTGGGTGAAATAGATAACAAAGGCTACTGCAGTTTATTTTGAGTCCCACATACGCCGTCCTGCTGCTGCAAATACTCACTAGAGCACCAAATAATCCACAGCTGAAAATAGTAACCCAAAAAATACACTACATCCTACGTTCATGTAACATCTTCTTAAAACTACAGTCACCAACTATTTCAGGAAATTCCTGCCCCCTCTTTTTTTAATGAAACTGTACTTGTGGCCCATTAACATCAGATTTATGTCTTCAGTGTAAGGATAATGTTGGGGTTGAATGCCACAGGAGACTAACACACCACTGATTTTGGTAATATCAAATAAAACATATTAAAATTCCACCAGATCCAGATTTTTATTTGGATCTGCATCACATTTAACTCACTACTGATAGTCAACTGAATATGACAGTTTTTTTTCCTCAAGAATCATGCGTTATTAAATATTGTAAAACATAACTTAAATATAAACTGGCATTAGGCTCTAAAGACAAAAAAAAGTGTATTTCATTTTAGTTTGCTCACTTCCATTGGAGACTGACCTGTTATCTTGTAAGCATGTTTGTGGTCAGTGCTAACAAACTGTTGCTCAAAAACTCAAACACATCCTGTGACTGTGATGATATTAAGTGCCCGTTGCTGTCACATATTCTGAAACAAATCTCCCATTTATCTCTTTGGACATAAAAAGTATATATTCAGCTATATTGGTAGGTCGGCATGCCACCAGAAGTAACTGACCTGCTACTTTGTTGGCTTGCTAGCTTGTTTATGGTCAGCCCAAAACTGTAGCTCAAGGACTAAAGCACGATTACTGACAAAGTTACATCAAGTTACAGATGCAATCAGATGCCAACACCAAAACAAACAGCAGAAAACACAGTCAAAGCCATGGACCTCTAGCTAACGTATTAGCAATGCTAAAGAGTCTCATGGCTAAATGAAACTGCAGAGGTTGTCGGGGACATTAAACATCATCACTGCGAACATGGAGGCTCATCTACTCACTAGTACATCTTTACAAACCGACATTAGTTACGAACTATTCTAACGCCAACTTCATAACTTGTGCGTTGTTCAACTTACAGGAAACGTGTATAGTAATTGTGTAGTAAGATACTAAGTGGTGATGATGCTTAAATTACACTTTGCAATCTCACTTGCAATCTCTCTTGCGATGTTCACCTGTTAAGATTATTTTACTAAACAAAACACGTAAGCACCATAAACCGCAGAGCTCAGCTTTTTGTCGAGGGAACCAGAGCGATGCTAAATTCCAGGTTAGCCTAAAAAAATGTGTTGTCGCTACATCACTCTATAGCCACACATGTGCATTAGCAAGGCAGTGAAGGATCAGACATGCAGTAGAAGCTGTATTGTAACTTACTAATTCGTAATTCATAACATCTTCGCTATTAACAGCACAAAAACACAACAATAATAACAGTAATCTAACATCATTTTCACAGCAGATATTTTTTCACATGCTATAATAAGAAAAGTGCAGGTGTAGCTGCTAATCTTAACGATGGCTGCATTCCATTTAAGTGAGCCAGCTTTATGGTCCTGGTATTCTGCATACTGGCTCATTTACATGGACGCTTGGTGGAACCGAGCCAGTGTTAATTTATTAGTCACACCTGTGCTTTTCCCAGCTATGACCGCTTTGAAGATTTATTCAGCATCCAAACAGAAATAAAGGAGGAAAGCCTCGACAGAAGTTGATGTCGTAATTTCATATCGGTCTATCCCATTTATTCTAACATTTAAAGGTGTTTTTTTACCCCCCTCATCCGAGTTGATGGTATCGGGATAGTGGGTGTTGAAGCTGTTCAGATTGTTAAGCACCATTAGGAAAATTTGTTTGACTTGACTGCCGCCAACCCAAAATCTAAAAAAGTCTTCTCTGATTTGATTGGCTAACAGTCAAAATGTTTGTTAGTTAAGAAACTGAAATTTGTTCTTCCTCCGTACACACTCTCACCACAACGTTTGGCAAGAAAGTCAGAGAAACTCAGCAATCTGACAATTTACAACAAACATTTTCTCACTTTGCGAAAACTAAAACTCAGGTTCTCATGGAGACTGATGTCACTCACCCGCTGAGCACAACTATGAAGTCCATGACGTTCCAGCCGTTCCTCAGGTAGGAGCCTTTATGGAAAACAAAACCAAGAGCCACCAGTTTGATCCCCGCTTCGAAGCAGAAGATCCCAATGAAGTATGGCTCTGTCTTCTCCTGTGGAAATAATGTACGAAAAAAAATGGTCAGTAGTGTCTGAACTGTAACCTGCTGGATTTGATGCATATTCAGTTCAAAGCCACTCGTATACTAACCACTATGACAAGTCCTATATACAAAGTGAGATATTTCCCCCTAAATTGTAGTGGATGAGAAGTATAAAATAACATAAAATTGTTTTTAAAATAGGTATTAATTGCTTTGGAGTAAATATACTTAGTTATTTCCAAAACTAAAGGTACATTTGTATGTGGCATGACTTTTAAAAACAGTGTATGCTGTGTTATTTTAAAACTGCATACACTCATTCATTTCAATGCAAATATTAGCAGTGGGATAGTTCATCCACCCCCAAATTAAAAATGTTTGTCCTCTTAGCTGTAGCACTACTTATTCATACAGATTGTTTTGGTGTGAGTTGCTGAGTTATGATATATCAACCATAGAACTATCTTCCCTCCCTCGACTACAAGGGAACTAGATGGATTGTAGTGCTCAAGTGCCAAAAAGTACACATCTGAAAAACTCAACAATGCAACCGTGACCTGTTTACTGAAGATAATCCTCAGACATTACTATGAGCAGTTTCATTTAGGAACTGTTTTCTTCCCATCAAACTACACCTGCCAGCCATGTCATGGTGCATCGACTTATGGGATGTAAACATTGTTAGCTCGCTGAGCTGTAAAGCTGCAGGTATAGTTTGATAGAGAGAAAATAGTTCCTATGTGAAACTGCCCACAATAAGCTCTGCGGGTTACCTTGAGTAACTATTCATGATATCTAGAAAGAGACAAATGGACAAGCTGAGTGCCATTTTCTTATTTCATATTGACGAGGAGGCAGACATCTCTATCTCCATGACCGATATCTCACACCAAAACGATCTACATGGATAAATAGAATTAAAGGTGAGAGGAAAAATTAGCATTTTTTTACTTTTCTTTTTGGGTTTTTCTAGAAATGTTTTGGTTTGATTCGTATTATGTGATTTCATTTCACATGACCTCACGCACGACACCGTGTATGCATCGAGGATGTGAAAGGGAGATTTTGTCCTCACCAGTCTCTTTGCCATGGGGGTCTTATCCTCTCCGGGGAGATGCTGCTCCAAGGCCAGGACAACACAGTTGGCGGTGATGGTGGCCAGGATCATGTACTCAAACGGTGTAAAGGCCGCAAAAGTTAAGGAAAGTACTCTCAGCGCAACGCATGGACGAAACCAAACAACAAAAATATGAGCAAACAATGCCAACAAAAACATGGAAAAACACAACTAACGCTGCAGCTTGTAATGTATCAAATCTTTCTTTGTGGATCATTAAGCATGATTAAACATGACAGAACGAATACTAAACAGGTTAAAATGTCCAATATGCTAACAGCAGTACTTTAGCCATACAAACAGTCTCTGTGTTAAACTGTAGGAATATTCCCTGTGTGGCTCAGCGGAGAGGGTAAAACAACATAAACGGACGGATGATTGAATGACAGATGAATTATAGCATGGTTCATATTCTCTGGTATTGGAAGCAATCTGTGAGAGAGATTGCAGTATCCATGGCAACCTGCTTTTAAAAGTCCTTTTCATGAAGAGAAAACGAGAGCAGAGAGAAAGATAGAGACAGAGAGAGACAGAGAGAGAGAGAGAGAGAGAGAGAGAGAGAGAGAGAGAGACAGCTCTGTGAAGTCACCTTGGCCTGACTGGTTTAACTACACAAACTACAGCAAAACAGTTGTCGTAACTCCTTTCACTGCACACAGACACCAAACACAGACCACGGGCTGTCGATTCCAGTAATCTTGTAAGACAAAACTCTCGTCTTCAAAGAGTTGCTAAAGAAAGGTTTGCGCTTGAACTTTTCGATTTGTGAGGCTTCATAAAGCAGACAGTTGTGAAAGTCCAGCTATTAAAGCAGGAGCGACTAAAAACATTTGTTCATTCAGTTTCAGCATACGGAGAACAGATTCTAGAGCTTTTGCGGCTGTGAGAATGTTTTGGCGCTTGAAAACAATTATTCAACCAAAAAAACTAATAACAAACAAGTTTGATAGCAGCTTGATTGTTTGGGTCATATTTGAATAAAAAATACCAAATGATTAGAATTTTGGACTGTTGTTTGGACAAAACAATTAAGATTTCATAGGTATCATTTTGTAGATTAACGGTTAAACATAACTGACAATCATCAATAGTTGCCTCCAGAAAACAGCGCAAGAGCCGCAGAAACTAGAGAAAACTGGAAATGTGAAATATTCTTAAATGCAGCCCAAGCCACCAGAATAAAATGTTTGCATGTTACGTTGAAAGCTTATCAAATGTATCATATCAACATTTCCCACAATGTGTGTCACATTCAGATTACATGAGCTGACTTCCATGACGGAGACGGTGGTGGAACACCTGGGCAAGACTGCTGACGTTCCAACATTCGTAAGTGTGAAACCACAGGATATTTTTTGAGGAGACATCAGACATTTGCCAACTGTTACTGGCGACAGAACCTGGTATTTTAAGCCAAAACATGATGGGTTTTTGATGATGTCTAACCATGTGGTTTTTGTGCCTAACGAGACAACATAAGACTGAAACTGTACTTAAAGAAAATTAGAGTTGCAACTTTTTAAAGTTTCTACATTTAAATATTTGAGGTTTGCAGGAATGTAAACTGCCAACATTGATTTTGGCTATTGTGTTTGTGGTTTCATAATGAAATAGAGCTGGATAATATTGCTTTAAAAAAATATTGCAATGTATTTAAGCAATTTCATGACACTCATACATCTTCATATCTTGAAATCTGCTTAAAAGCACTCGGACTGGAGTGAACGACAAAACAAATACCTCGATACTGATATTGTGACAGTCTGATGAGATCAGAAAGTTACATCACCTTCTAAACTGAATATTTCTGGATACTATTCGGCCAAAACAACAATGTGATGTCATTGCCTCGGGCTTTTGGGAAATGCTGATGTGGATTTTAGATCGGCCAGATTAATCAACGATGAGTTGCAGCCTTAGATCACAAAGCTGCAGATCCAAAAAGAACATGAACACGACTCCTGACACATTTCTGACTCATTCGCGTAACTGCAACTTTGGAAACGAGATACATTTCTCTTGCACATTTCTGTTTTCCTGTCAGGTTTAAAGTCCCCCCCTACTTCCAGAAGCTCTTGCAACATTACTTTAATTTCTCAAAAGTAGCATCTACCCTCCTGCAGCTGAAACATCTGTATGTGTGTGCATGTGTGTGCATGTGCACGTTTTGGCCCCTCCCAGTGTGTATATGTGTGAACCGACATGCAGGGCCTCTGACTATATTTGCCCCAACACTTGTATGTGCTTGTGACTTTGAGTCCCTCAGAGTTCCCATGAGGCAGCTGCTTCTTGTTATTAATTTTCCCTGCCTTGAGAGAAATGGGGTCACTGACTCACAGAGGAGTGCTGTGATGGGGGCCTCTGGGACCCACACTGACTCACATTGACAAGTCCACGTTGTTGCCATTGAAAAGCAGTTGAAAATAGCTAAAGTGGGAAATACTTCATGAACATCGCCCACCCTGTTACTACCTGTTACATGTTTCAGACCATTTGGGATGAATCATAAAACCATTTCACTGAACAAACCATGCTTTTGTTGCATTTTTAAGATACATGGATATATTTAACTGGCTTCTGACACAGCCATTGAGTGTCGGAGTATCTTTATCTAGGCTCTAATCTCTAATCCTTTTCTTTTTAGCTTCTTATGATCCTTTCAATGTGTTTCACTTGATTGATGACTGATTGGATATTAAAGGATACAAACTCATCATATGGTTTAATTTGATTTAACTGAGCAACATTTTAAACAATGGCTGCAATGTTAATTAATCTGTCAATAATTTATCCATAAAATGTGCTGAAAAAAAAAGAAACACTATTTCCTAAAGCACAAAAGTGTTTGTTTTTATCCCCGACCAATAGTCCGAGACCCAAAGAGATTGTGTTTACACTCGAAAAAGACAAAGAAGGAAAGCAAAGAAAAAAATTATTATCCGTCTGTCAACTGCTGTACGACACTCTCCTGAGATGCGCAGCCCACTGCAGGCAGCACCAACTCTACATTTATTTTGTCAAAGTTACTTTCCTAATGTAGCTGTGACAGTAATAAATGGACTGAGATGGATTACATCACAAAAGAAAGCTTTAGGACGTCTTGTGTCATATGCAAATAAATGGAAACTAATGGCTGTCTGGGAGCCAGAAAACATATTTAAAAATCTGAAACGGTACAGCTCACAACAGCGCAATCTTTTTAGATGTGCCTCATGATATCACTAGAACGACATTGAATTCCTTGAGCACTGAATTCATCTGTCCGAGGATCGGGCAGATCACTTTATCTGTAAGAGCCTATCAATTTTTCTCCACAACCACACAGGATTTCTTCCATGGCAGCTTTTCCATCTCACCTCCCTCACATTAATTAAGCTTACTGCTAAGGTGCCCACAGAAATTGCTAACTTGAGTTTACAGCACTACTGACGACAGAACGTAATCCCAGAGACTCTTGCAAGTTGCCCTGCAACAGGTAGCTTTCAACAAGCTGTTATTACTTGTTCATGAGGACTCGCACATTGAGAAACTACACACTACAACAGGATTATTTTCACTGATAATCTTTTCTGGTGAATACTTTCTAAGTTAATCAGCATGTCTATCATTTAAACTGTACAACAGAACAACACAGCCCCCTAACCCCTGAACCCTCCTAACCGTAACCCACAGCACAAATAACCCGCCCTGGTTTCTCAGACTCCAGGTTGACATCTTCAAATGTCTTATTTTTTCTGACCAACAGTCTGAAAATCATCCATATTGTGATACATAACTTGGTATTTTGAACTCTCCTCTAAAGCATTTCATAAATGCTCGGACTGGGTGGCAGAATCAAATATCACAATATTTTTCACCAAATACCTCAAGTGGGGGTTTCACAATACACTGATAATGATTATAATCCTGATATGAAATTAAATATGTTTGGTATCATGATGACTTTATTTGATAACGTTAACCTCTCTAGTTGCAATAACTAGCTAGCCACTACCGAATTGATGAGGGCTACCGATAATGTGGGAGAATATCATGATAATATTGTTATTGTGAATTCTTGGGGCCATGATGATCGTGTAGTGAAAATCTAATATCACGAAAGCCGTCACCTCAATATCAATGTGGTGACAATATTGTAGGGAAAACTATTGATACTTCCACAGTATGTTAACCTGATAAGATTTCTGATCAATAATGATTAGTAATGTGGATATGATGACTAAGACAAGTATTAGAACAAGCGGAACAGTTTGGTAAGTTTGGGGGATTACTGTAATGCCGCCTTTAAAACCAGGAAAAGACAACACTTACGTCATATTATCAACAATCCAAAATCAAAGCCTGATGTCACGATAATGACATATTATCAATATATTGCCCAGCCCTACGAAAAGGACAATGAAAAGCAGCAAATCCTCACATTCAAGAAGTTTGAAAGTGATTAATCGTTTGTCAATATAGTTGCAAATGAACCTTGAAAATGAATCAACTAATCAACTAACAGCTGCAGCCTTTAACTCCATGGTGCAGAGACCTTGACCTACATCAGCCATCATGAGTCCCAGCATATAGTAAACTTGTGAGAAAAGCCATACAGTAACTCTCCAGTCTATTTCTGCACGGACATACAGTCAAAGAAACACACCATCGCTATGAATTCATCTGAATCTGTAATCCCACTTGCGAGCTCAGAACCTGGACGCTGTGTGCAAAAAAAAAAAGAAAGAAAGAAAGAAAGAAAAATCTGGGTCTCACCCAGTCAATACTCTGACATGTGCTGCTTTTACAGCCCACGATCCACCACAGTACTACTGGCCAGCTCTCTCCCACATACCTCTGCCTCTGTGATACCGACAGTCACATTTACACTGCTGCCGGTGGCCAGCTAGTCTTGACCACTAGCCCCACTCCCACACACCACACAGAGCCTGTGGTTAGGTAACAGTGGGAGACTGGCACGCTGCACTGCAGGGGGGTGTAAGACAGGAGGAACTGTGGGTAGATATGGCAACTGAGGGATGCTGTTGAGCTGATTATGCTCCGAAAAACATCAAAATATGTACGTGATTCAACACTTTAAACACGGTTAAGGTAAATAAAAATACATTTCCATGAAGGGGGAAAGAGCAGCACTCTTGTGTTATTGATCTGTGTCTACCTTATATTTATTCGCTGGATAAATAACTTCCCTGCTCGGGTTGTTGTTCTTTCGATCCTGCAGAAGTTGAGCAGAAAAGAAACTGTTTGGCTGCAGCAGGAAGCGGAGAAGCGCTTGCCTGGTGGATTTGAACTGACACCTACTCATGGCCAGGTTCATATTCCAATGAGCACTAAGGCAGCAGAGATGTGCCTACATGCCACCCCCACAGTGAGCTGAGCTGCGTCTAATGATCACCACATGCTAACTTTCTGTCTTCTGCCAGCACCGGAGCACATGGATGAATCGAAATCAGAGGCGAGTTACTGAGCAGAAACATGAGTGGAGGGTTAAAATCTAGGTGGTAGTGGTGTGTGGGGGGGGGATTAGTGAAAGGCCAGTGGACCTCATGGAGCAGGTTATGCAGATCAGATAAGAAACCACTGAGGCAGATTGCTAGATGTGAAAAAAGCATTAAAAACACTGAGGAGGAGCTTTTAAAAAAGGCATTTTTTAGACATGGTTTAACATGCAGGAGTGAATGTGAAGGGTCAGACGCTGCCTGCAGCTGTCCATGGTGCTGACCTGACGTCAGCCCAACATGCACTCACTGTAACAAACTAAGGAAAGCAAACTTAACACACAGCTTCTAAAGGTTATCAGTATTATGGAAGGATATGGCCATTCAATGATTCGCCGTGCGTATTTCCTAATGATGTTGTCCTCTGCGAATATGAAGAGCGACCTGTTGACGGTGAGGCAGTTCTGCCGGTGGGGGACGGGGTTGTACAGAGCCATGGTCCGGGCCCGCTGCGCCTTGGCTTGTTTCATAGAAGCCGTGAGTTGCGCCGCCGCTGCGTCCTGGCCGTCCCCGCTGCCGCCGCGCTCCAAGTCCCCATCCCCGGCGTCCGCCGCGTCGGGAGCGGACTCGTCTCCAAACCGAGCCATTCTACAAAGAGATGGGGGAGACCACCCGGCTTAGATAGAGTGTTTTGTTTTTTGTTTTATTCTTACTACAGGACTTCAAGCAAAGAAGGAAAGAAAAAACGGATCCACCTTCAATCCACTGAGAGCTTTTCTAACGCCAAGAATTCCCTCCCCCAAAAAAGTTGCAGATTCCTATCACTCCATATCCACGAGAAACAAACGATTATATCATTCAGTTGGATTACGGGTTTTTTTTTTAACGCTGCAAAAAGCTCAACATCTCTCGTTATCCCATCTGTTTATCAGCGCGTAAAAAAAATCAGCTCCGGACAACTTTTAATGTGTAGCGCGTCTCAAAGTCAAGCAGCGGAGAGGGCTTAAAGAAGGAGAAGAAGAAGAAGAAGAAAAAGAGGATCCACTGGGTTTCTCTCTCACAGTTTTTCCTCTCAACATCCAAGCTCGTTCTGATCTGCCTGGCCGAGAGCTACTCTGCGCTCACGAGCTGGAGAGATCCGGGAAAAGTCTTCGCAAACTTTACGCATCTTCTCGACCCGGCGAACTTGACAACAAAAAGAAGAGAGGAAGGTCTCGTGTGTGGAAAAGAAGCCCGTTTAACACCTCAAAATCAAGGTTCTTCGTAAATCTGCCCGTGGAGTTATTCTATGAGAAGCCAAAAAAATAAAAATAAAATGTGTCACGAGAGCCGCTCGAATCGCCAGATCAAGACGGAACCTTACAAATCTGATCACCTGCTGGAAAACGATCACGCAGCCAGGAGCGCATAAGCAGCCCGGCGCCACCCCCTCCCTTCACCTCCCCTTCCCACAGTAATATCTCATGATGGCGATTTCGAAAAACGCATCTGAATGAAAGCCGGTGGAAGAGGAGGGACGTGCATTTTGTTACCATAGCAATTAGAGTTTGCTGAGGATGAACAAAAACAGTTTTGAGAGAGAGAGAGAGAGAGAGAGAGAGAGAGAGAGAGAGAGAGAGAGAGAGAGGAGCCTATATACAGCAGGCTGTGTGGGTTCAAAAACAATTATGTAAAGATGTTAGTGGGTGCTGTGGCAAAAAGAAGGGGATGTGAAAATACATTTAACACTGGTAGGAGTGACAATGCACAGGGAAAAAAAAAAAAAAAGGCAACAAGTGTGTGGACAAAGAGGACCTAAAGGTGATTCATTTAGAACAGGAGCCTGACTCATTTCCCCTTATCCAAACGCCATTTGATTAAGTCAGACAGCATTGCCATATTTTCATTAATGGAGACAGACTATTAAAACATTTAAAAAGTAGGCCATTGTGCTAATACTGGAGTAAAAGTCAGGAGTAAAAATAGAGCATGAAATAGATCTTAGGGCTGCTCCCTTTTTGAGGGAGAGGAGAAGAAAGCAGGGTCTTTTTCGCACTCAGTGCCATAAGTGAGACCTCATTAGGCAATTGGGCTCTCTCACTCCATCTGCTGCTCTCCTCCCTTCCCCACTATCTCCCTGAAGATGACCACTTCAGCACCCACCGACATTGCTTTGATTTCTATTGCGTATTTCAAAACCCCAGGTTGCTCTTTGTCGCGTCAGACAAACGCAATTAAAATCCAGCACAGCAGCAGCATCAGTCCACTTGAGATCCTGACACAAAATATCAGTGTGCCGCTCCTCCTGCTGCTGCTGCTGCTGCTGCACGGTCGTCATCCAGGCAGCAGCAGAGGCACAGTGCAGGTGTCACAGTGTTGTGCAGACGGGGTAGGGCTCAGGCAGGGGATTGAGAACGCAAAGCCAGGAGAGAGTGACAAATTTATGCTTGGCAAACAAGTCGAGAGATCTGGGGGAGAAGAGGAGGATTAAAAAAAAAGAAAAGAAAAGAAAAAAATCGATTTAACAGGATCTATGAATAAGTCCCAAAAGCTCTGTTACCTCCTTTTCCTCTAATCTGCATGAGGCGGGCGGGCATGAGCAACAAAAGGCTGACCTACTGAGTGCAGAATGTAAAAATAGCAGGGCCATACTGCGTGATGTGACATGTCTGCAATCTGTTTACAGATTGTTTACATCTGTATATCTGTATGTTGAAAAAAAAAAATCACACATTCAACTTCACTTTTTTAATTTAAAAAAAAAATGTGGTACATCATTACCACAAAAAAAAAACAACCCATAATCTACTTGTCTGATGCCCAACAAAAATATTTGTCCATCTCTGCAAACAGCACATATCTGTCTCTATCTCTGCGTCGCTCGCGCTCTCTTTTGCTGTTGTTTCCATAGCGACATAGCTCTCTCGAATTCATTTCTGCCAACAAAAGCCATGTTGCACAATAGAGCTCTTCCTACAGAAATCTGTTTCTCCCAACACACCATTTCTCATTAGTTTAGTTTTTATTAATTGCAGTATTCCTTCTTTTTTTTCATCATAATTTAGGGGGTGTTTGTCAGTGGCTTGACTTAACGAGTTACTCCATCAATTTCATGCATTGAACTGTGTTTGCAGGGTCTTGGGGAGCTGGATTGCATATGTGTAAAAAGCAGTGTAAAGCCTTTTGTGGCTCAAGAGGAAGCTGCACACAATCTGATCAATTGTCTCCAGTGATGTCACTCAGAAGTTGCATTGTGGGTAATGTAGGCACACTCCTCTTGCAACGCTGTTGGACTCATCGTGGAGAGTTAAAGAATAAATACGGTAGAGCCAGAGTCAACACCTTTTCCTATTCCAGGCCTTCTTCCTTCTTTTCAAAACATGGTGACTTCATTACCCATAATGCAACGGAGCCCCTGGGAGGCAAAAAAAAAAAAAAGCTTTATACTACTTTTCACATATTCAGTAGTACGTAAATTGGTGAAGTTACCCATTAAAGAGGCGCTATGAAGTTTTGGAGAAGAAATTCAAACTCAGCATTTTGATATTTATATAATTAATGAGGTAATAATACAAACTAATAAACAAGCTGTTCTCTGAGGAAAATAAGCTCCCCAGAACACTGTTTGAAGCTAGAAAGGTGGCAGGGTCCGCCAAATACAAACAACATAAAGCAGTGTGATATTTTGTTGTCCTTTAAGGTCAGTTTGTTTATTCTGTTAATTCAGTCATAACTCTTTTATTTGGACTAATTTAACTGGACTACAATTTCAGTAAGTAGTTACACCATGACAGAACGTGCAACTATGTTTCTATAATAATGGATCTAAAAGCAAAAATCTTTGCAGATCAGAGACCCTGGGATCTGATAAACTCATGAAAATGTCCTGCAGTTTTGCATAGTACACCATATAATATACTAAATATAACCAGCCCATAAGCACAACATTGTCAAAACATAAAACAAATACAAAAAAATTAAACCAAGTTTCAACATATCTGCGGTTTGCAGAAGTTTACATTGCCAACATTATTGTGGCGATTGGGTTGAAATGTCCCCCCTTTCCAAAGATGTCCTCGCACTGTTGATTAAAAACTTCAAGTCCTCACTATGTAGGAAGTACATGTACACACATTCACACACACAATCACACCTCCCTCCATCAAGGTCATTGTACATCCTCAGGAAGCTGACAGCCTCCTGCACAGCACCATCACTATACTGATCATGAATTGTGCTGTATGTATGACCAGATGTAGTGTGCTTTAAGACTGTTTGGCTTTTGTGATGCTCCTGCTCACAGCCTACTCAAAGCCTTCTAAAAATAGCTGCGTGAACTGTTCATGGCAAAAGTAGAAAAGCTAACATCGACCTGCTTCAATAAAATGAACTTAGCAGCTGATCACAGGGTACATTAGTGCCTTACATAAGGACAGGAGAAGTGCAGCAGTAGCTTGCAATTTGTTTTTTGTTTGTTTGTTTGTTTGTTTTTTTAACATCTATTGTCCAGCAAAATAATATCTTATGAAAAATCATATAGGGGAAGATGGATGGAGTGAGGCTGCAGGTGACATGCACTGTGAGTTAAAACGTTAATGGGCGTACTTTGTGCCAGAACTCTGAAGAGCATTTATATAATTGCAGACAGGCTTTCATCCAACGTTGACTGGAGTGGTTTTAGCATTTTATTTTTCTCTCTGTTCCCTAGCAACAGACATCCTCTAGTACTGAGATATGTCAGATTGATTGGACCAATAACTGGCGCTTATATCACCGCAGATTACCTTGAAACATGTCTACATCATGGCTGTGGTTTCAGAGCCTCACCTCCCTGCAGATTTGCAGCGAAATAAGATCAAAATGTTAATAAAAAATCATCTGTGAAGCTGAAGTTTCTGTTGCGAGAAAAAAAAGTTTTTCTCTTTTTCTGAAGTCATTATGTAGAAATTAAACTTCTCTCTTGATTTTGATCTGTTTTTTAAATGTCATCATGCAGTTTTGCAAAACATCATTCATGTCTTAGTGCTGGAGTTGTGCAGGAAAAAGTCAACAATGTCCAAACTCTGCTGCTTAGCTCTACAGACATCATGTGCTGCCTCCCTGCTGCTCTTCTACTTTGATTCCCTAGCATCCCCTAATGGACAAATAACCACAATACATGTAAAGTATAGCTATGAAATCAATGTTCTGCTCATATCCTTTGTTCCCTCATTGAATGTTTTGTACTTTTATGTAATATAGTTGATTATACACTCAACATTTACAGGTTGAAAGTAAGAAATACTAAGTTGTGTGTTTCTGTGCCTGTGCACGAGAGAAAAAGATGAAAAGCTGGAATGACAGAATGACAATTTTCCGTATGACAATACACTAGTTAAGATGATGTGGAGTGGGTGGTGGAGGTACAGTAAAGAGAAATCAGGAGATGGGGGAAGGAGGAGGAGGAGGAGGAGGAGGAGGCGGGAGGGGGCTCGATGGTGGGCTGGGGGTTACGCCGATGGAGTGCCACTCCACATTCAAGTGGTGGGAAGCAGATAATCAGAGCAATGCGGCTCCGGGGTTCAAAGGTTCATGCGCAAGCACCCTCAGCGCCGCCATTAATAACGCTATCCAGTATCTGATTACAGTAAACCGCCACAACAATGTGACACAGGCATTAAAAAAAAAAAGAGAAAAGAAAAAAATCAACCGATGAAAGCAGTGGGAACTGATTTGGTGATTCATTGGTGGAGCTACAACAATGCTGGAGACAAAGGCCTCGGCGTATGCATTGCTGCTGAAATAAGCACTTCGTAGCTAAGCAACAAAACAACCATAAAAGCGCTATACTTTAGATACGGTAATTATTAATCATTTGAACCCTTGAACCTTGAATATTGTGGAATTTTCTGACCACTAGAAGCACAATGGGGCAATGTTTATAAGAGTGGGTCACAAGGACATTGGTGAATGATGTGGCACACAGTCCCGTCCATGGTTTGACATCATTCCACTGATCAACGATGTAGAAATGTTGCAACGCGCCAGTGAATGCACATAAATATAAATGCAGAATCTAAAGACATGAGGTCTTGGCTTCAGAAGCTTTCTAGTCAGTTATGTTTGAGTGGGCTTTGGTAGCTTGCAGGTAAACAATCCGTTTGAAGAGAGAAGGGGGCGAACGCAACAACGACTTATCTTGTTATTAAACATTCATAAAAAATAGTATCCATTCTACTTGTGAACCAGTTTCATCATGGAAGTCGTCTCTCAACTCTCAAGTTTCTAATCAGCCTGTCACAAAAATTAAGAAAGTGCTCTCTGAATGCAAAATTGGTAATACATTCCCCCAAGTGCAGGATGAGTCATGAATCGAGAGTCTTCGTTTTTTTTTTTCAGGAAGAGAAATACTCTAACACAAAATACCTACAAAATACCTTTTTTTGCCATTTTGGGGCCTGATACTGAAATATAGACAAGGGATAGACAAGATCTATGTGATAAAAACACTTAAACATCAATTTTTACTTCTTGGGAGCTTAAATTTTTTTCAATAGAGGTTCACTTTGTGAGAAAGTTGATTTTTAAGTCCCCTTCCCAGCTCTTCACATACTAAAGCCTTAGGATTAAAGATCAGGCACAAAATATTTCATATCTTTAAAAGCCTCTGGACCTTGTTATACATTCAAAGTAAAGTTCTGCAGCTTCACAGTGTGTGTTTGTGATAACGGACCCACTGAAACGGTTCAACAGGTTGAGCAGTTATCCAGTATAATGGTGTTTGTCCTCCTTCGTGGTGATTTATCATCTTTAAACTAGACTCAAAAAACTTCTTTCTCGCAGATTGGACTTCTAAATAAAAAAGCAGTCTATGAGTTGAAAGCAGCATGGCCAACCCTCTCACATCATATAGTATTAACTAGACTGACATTCCAAGTTAAACCTGCATCGGTGTGTTTATTTCTGGCCACTTGGGGGCAACAACTTCAAAACAAAAAACGGACATAATATCATCTTGTAAAGATACATGCCGTTTGCCACAGCTAACGGTTATTATTTACACCTGGAGCACCATTACCATTCGTTTGGATGTGTGTTCTCTGTGGGCATTCTTCACTCGAGTCAGCTCCAACAACTCATCAGGCACTTTAGCGCCTATATGCCATATCCACTATAGGTAAAGTAGGTTTACCTTAACATTTTTGCAAAAGAAAGAAGAAAAAAGAAAAAAACATCTGCCAGTTGTGGCTGTAAACAAGGCTGATGAGAGCTGTGAGAGAGAATCAAAACAGTAACACTGTGGGCCATTCAACCAAAACAATGGGCTGAAAGAAATTAAAACGCTCCATAGATCTGCCGGCTGATAAATCTTCGTAGGTTAAAAATTTGACCCATTGAGAATTTACTGTAGAAATACTGATTAGTGCAGCTTTAAATTTGTCAATTGTGTCAGAAAACTATTTGTACTGAAGAAGCTACAGTGTGTCACAAATCCACGGGTCATTTTCATGATAGACGGTTGGCATCATAGCAGGACAAGAACAGGTGTCATTAATAACATTAACGAAGGCTAGACGGAATTGAGCCATCATTAATGTTATTAATTACACCAGACGAGTCAAAGTGTCTGCAGGAAAAAAAGGTTTATTGATTCAAATAATGGTAATCGTCACCGTCACCATGTCAAAGGGGGAAATTCTGCATCCTTTTGCATCACTTTTGTCACTGTTCCATAAGATTCAGCATGACATATTTCATATCTTTAAAAGCCTCAGGACCTTGTTAAACATTCAAAGTAAAGTTCGAGTTGGTAACGGACCCGCTGAAAAGGTTCAACAGGTTGAGCACTCTTACTGCATAATGGTGTTCTTACACTGATGCTTTCATCCTCCTCCATGGTGATTTATAATCTTTAAACATACAATTTAAGAGGAATCATTTGCCTCTGAATCTCTTTTATACTCACTCCCACTCCTTCCTGCGGGCCTGCGGCGTGCTCTGGATTTTGTGCGCCTGGTGCGCCATGATGATGTCCTTCTGCTCCACGAGTCCTCCCCGCCGCCGCTGCATGCCGTGGGGGCTCAGAGACCCTGAGCCCTGATCGGACGAGCCATCGTCCTGACCACGAGGCACATCAAAGCTGGCTGCCCGAGGGGGCAGCCCCAGGTGCTCAGGGACAGCATGAGGGACCTGCAGGGAGCTGGAGCGGGCTCCTTGAGCCAGGCCGGGGCGGGTGGTGGAGCTGGGTCTCCTCCAGGGCTCAGGCTCGGGGAGGGACAGGGAGGACTGGATGTGCCTGTCTCCATCTGGACCACAGCTGGATGGAGAATGGCGTTTGGGCGTGAGGGAGAGGGAGAGGGACTGGTCTGATCTGGTGAGCATCTCTACAGAGGAGTGGCTGTTTCACCATAATGCTACAAAAAAAAGAGGGTAAAGAGGTAGAAAAATTCTGCGTGAAAGGTTTTCAACACACTCATGAAACACAGAAAACGCTTCACATCCTCATCACATACACATCTGTCTCTCTGTCTGTTTTGAGCCATGATAGTGGCATGGCTGCAGGGATGGCAATATCAATCAGGTGGTAATCAGAATGAATTCTCTCAACAACTACTAGACGGTCTGGTCATGAACTTTGTAAGGTTGGTCATGGTCCCCAGAAGATGACTCCTCGCTCAGCGTATTCACAATCCATTAAAAAATCTTCCACTGGAACAATTGACTCCCTGATATTGTACACTAATGACTTTGGTGATAATTGTGGTTTTTGACTTAACTATTTTACTGAGTGAATGAAATAACAAATATCTGACAGATTTGAATGACATTTGGTTCTGACACTCTCGTCCCCTGAAGAATGAATCGCAAACATCACTTCTGTTTTCTTCTACCGACATCATCAAAATATCAGTTTGCCTAACACTTCAGTGTTGGGAAAAATACCTGAATAACATCCAATGGAGGGGACAGATGTATCTTTAGTCACAGGAAAAAGATGTAGAAGAAAAATACAGTTATCAACCATTTAAAGGATAAGTCCACCCAAAACAAATGAGAAATCAGTTATTATAACAACAAAAATAAGGTTGTAAAAGTGCACCACATGTCTGAAGAGGGTGCACAAGCTTGACAGGCATCGAGGGTTTAAGTAACATCGTTTCAACTCAATCTGGGATCTTGGAACTTCTGGAAACTTAGATTATCCCACATAGAGATGTTTTGTACGTTTCTATCTACTCCAGTTGTTCATGAGAATGTGACTCTGCAACTCTGTTTTGCTGTGAAGCTCAAGAAATTTTTTCTGGACTACAAAACATAACTTGTAGTTTCATTTTTGCATGAATTTATCCTTTAACGATTTCTCCTGAATCACTTTGCAGACGGTTGTTGCATAGTGTCCACTGCCGTCCTTCAAAATATCATGTAATGCAAAAAGTTAAGTTGATTTATATTACTACTCATGATTTACTTTGTGATTTAATAATTGGTGTAAAAAAGGGTTAATATGAGACAACCTAACAGAAAGAAGCATCTGAGTGAGATAGAGGCGACTCTTTTTAGTCACTTTTCCACCTGTTCCATTGGCACATATTCGTTAAGTTACTCACAGGCAAGTAACACCTTGTTTTTTTATCAGTCGTTCCACTTTTTGAAGTAGCATTTTTTTTGTTCCCGGCACGAACTCCGTGCGGTTCTCTCTTTAAAGCAAACTGCAGGGTGATTATGGAATATGGATGAGAGACACGCAACAGATATACTGACGGTTCCTGGAACGAGAGCTAGACTCTCCTACGTAACAACGCGTCTTTAAATTCAGAACCGGTGCCACCCTGTTCGACTCCCACTGTGTGATCTAAATGATCAGCTCAGCCAGAAGGGATCTTTTGATGCTGGCAGTGCTTGTGACTGGAGGGAGCAAAAAAGCTTTGAATCAGCAGCCGTGCAGAAATAGCACCAGTAATTGTACTGGTGAGCAGAATAAGACTTTGTTCAGAGAGTGGGTGTTGTATAAAAAGTAATGAGGACACATTAGGGGAGGTGAGATTTTCCTTTCTGACCACAGTTTAGAGACTTTTCTCACTGCTCCAATCTGCTCCTGTGGATCCAGCCCTGTTCAAACCACCATCCCCTTGTTGCTGCTGCTGCTGCCATTTAAGCATAGACTTGTGTGTGTGTGTGTGTGTGTGTGTGTGTGTGTGTGTGTGTGTGTGTGTGTGTGTGTGTATGTGTGTGTGTGTGTGTAACCGAGACAGAAGACATATGAGGGAGATGAAGTGGCAAGGCTGGAAAAAACTGCATCTTTTTCTTTTTCTTTTTTTTTTGTCGAAGCGAGCCAGTCGGAGACAGACGAAAACAAGGCTGTTTCCACTGAGCCGCGGCTGAAAGGAAGATGACTGAGTGTGGGAGAGCTGAAGCAAAAGGCGCAGTGACTCACTCATCATCAGCAGGGGCCCCTCAGACATGAACTGGACACAGTCTGAAGCTCTGAGCTCTGCCCTTGAACGCAGCGCAGCCGCTTCGCCCCTGAAAGCGCGCGAGAAGGGCTCGCAAGGTCAGCGCGCGCATTTTTTTTTTTTTATAAGCGGGTGGCTCCATGCGCACGCTCTGGCACGCGGGCTTCTTCTTCTTCTTCTACTTCTTCTTCTTCTTCTTCTTCTTCTTCTTGCCTCCGGTTTTAGCAAGGTCAAAGTTCAACACATATGTGATACCTTTAATTGCAAGGTGGGTTTTTGCAGACGGAGGCTGTGTGGGGGGAATTAAATGTCAAGGCACTCAAACGGGCACACCTTGGAAAGAAGCAGCAGGGGCGGGCGGGCGGTGTTGAGGGCAAATACACGGCATCTGCGTTACTTAGACAAACAAATGAGATTAATCAGATCTGATTAGAGATTTGAAAAAAAAAAAAAAAAGCATCGGTGTGACTACAAGAGGCGTCCACCTCGTCTGTATGATTCATTAAAGTTAAAAGCACCCGTGTGAAGACGCTCTCCCATTTTTTTTGTTGTTTTTTTTCAAATTCAGATCATCGCTGTGATCTTCTTCGCTTCTAATTAGTGCAACCTTCTGCAGGGCTGCTGGAGACAACAGGCGGACCTCATCACCCCCCCCCTTCTTTTTCCCTCTCATGTGCGCGCGTCAGGCTGCAGGTCCGCGATGGTTTGAGAAATACACTAAGTGGGCTGCGATACTAATTAGGATTGCTTTTCTTTCTTCTGGTGGAGTTAAGTGTTTGACGCAAAGAGTGAGCAAAGAGAAGAAGAAGAGAAAAAAAATACGCGGAGCGGCGGCAGCTGTTCCACAACAAGTGGAAACAATAGATGCTAAAAATATTCACTGCGAGGGGGGGGATAAAAGGGATGGATGAGGCGCGCGAGACAGGAAGAGAGAAAAAAATAACAGTATCAATTAACTAATGACATGATTAATGAATTTACCTTGAGGCGACGCGCGCTCCTTCATCGTCAACGCGGATGAGATCAGATCAGATGAGATCAGGTGGGATCCTTCAATATTCTCACTCGGTCCAAGTTGAGCGCGTCTCCTTCCAGGTGGATTCTGCGAGCAGGATTCCTCCGCGCGCCGATCACTCAGCTGTTTTGGCCATAAATTCCCGCGAGCCGGAGAGGAGAGAGCTCAGCTCGCACGAACGTAAACAGGCACGGGGACCGGAGAGGCATGGAAACGATCCCAATCATCTTCACGAGCCGGCGGCGGAGAAGTGAGTCACTTTTATGTGGGTCAGCAATGAATGGCTCCCTCCTCCGAAACTTCTAATCTCGCAGACTTTTAATTTGGATTCTTCTCTTTTTTTCCCCCCTCCGCTCTGAGGAGGTGGTGCACCTGTTCCTCGAGGTCCAGGTGAGTTTCAGACGCAGGAGGGTGGATCAACAGGCTCCGCACGCCGCTCGGATGAACCGGTGAGGCTGCTGAGAGCGCAGACACACTGAGCTCAGACACGTTTATCCACTAGATGGTGGACTACAGCTGCGTACCTGACGCCCAGCGGGGCTCAGAGGAGAGGGGACCGCCGTTTCACCTTCACCTCCGTATGACCGGGTCATTCTGTGGAGACATGTTTCTGTCCTCAGACTGTGCAGAAAGATTTTATAAAACATTTGATCATAATTTATGCTTCTTGTTTATGTTTCACAATAAAACAAGAGGTTATTTGAGCTCTCACTGCCTCTTGGGGCATCAATTTGGCAGTATTTGTTCAGTTATTTTACATTCCAAGATCCCCACAGTCATATATAGAGGGAAAGTGCAGTATTTTGATTCATTCTTTCCACCATAATGTATTCATAACAATCAACTATACGAGAGAAATTATTTTTAAAAAAGATACAATTCCAAATTATAATGGAAGTCATGGTCCTCTAGAGTGGAGTCACTGGTGTAACCAGGTGACAAAAGTCTATTATTTTGAAATCAAAATCACACTGATGACATCACTTCACTTCCTCTGACCTGTTTCCTGAAGAACTATGACGAAGTGGCGCATTTATGTCAGTTATAAGACATTTGTCACATTCGCCTCCAGATCTTTTCTTTTCCTTCTATTTGTTTTTATTTAGTCTTGACCACTTCATCGTGGTGTGGACTACAAACACAAAACCATAAGATAGAAGTAAACAGCCAGAAGAGATTCCCAGCACAAGCCAGGTTAGGACAGGTGAAACATGACTCAAAAATGTTCAGAGTTTACACACAACACAGAAGAATGACTAACAAAGTTTATTCATATAAAGCGCTTAGTTGACATCACTGCTGTGACCTTCTTTATTGGTCAGGAATGGTAAAAAAGAAAAAAAAGTCGACAAGTAGATCGACTGACAAAAAAGTGGATGTTTATGCAGAATAACCCTACTCTTTTTATAGATTTCCCCCAAAGTGCACCTGTTTGTGTCATAAAACGTCTTTCCTGAAATTACATAATGCACGTTTAATGTGTCAGTTGTACTGTAGTTAAGGTACAATATTTGCCACTGAAATACAAACAAGTCAAGTGCGAGAATACCGATATACTCAAGTAAAGTAAGAAAGAGTGCATGATTAAACTTATTGCCATACAATAGTTCTTTAGTATTATCGTACGTGACACAGTGGACTGAAACATGAAAGACAGAAGATGCTGAAACAAAAGAAACCTCACAGATTGTCACTTCTGATTAGTTTTGTTGAGTTTAAAAAGCGGTGCGTTGACTTCTGGAGAAAAGAAACGTCTCCTCGTGACCTCATGCAAGTCTTTTTTTCATGAACATATAATTGAAAACAATTTTATTCATATTATGTTGAATTGAATACATGTGTGTAGACAAACTGCACTTTTCAGTCGCCGTGAAAACTCTAAACTAGGTTGAGTAGTTTGTAATGAATCACTTAAAAAAGTAACAACTGAACTCTGTTTGGCCAACAGTGAGAGCTGAATTACATTTAGGATGTTTACAACAATAAAAAGTAAATTCATTAACCAGGACTTCTGTACTTTCTTCTCTATGGGAATTAAAAACATGAACATTTAAAAATAATTAACATGAATAAATAACAAAATTAGCAAAAATGTCATATTCTTTGTTTTTAAGTCAGTTGTCAAGAGTATCGCCCCAAAAAGAGGCTTATACGCATGTTGTGTTTGATGTTATTTATTGATTTCTTTGTGATAAAACCTGTTCTTGCATCGCACATTCAGAGTATAAAAGGTGAAAAGAAGAACTGAGGAGTCTCACAGCCTGAGGAATGGAGCCACTCTGTAGTCTGGTGGTATGGCAGCAGAAACTTCTGTATCTGTTTCCCAGATTAGACGCATGAAAGTGCAAGTACAACATTTTCACTGTCTGTACACTACTGAAGATGAACACATATTGTCACGTTGCTCAGTTGGCTGACCAAACTCTGTTCACTGAGCAAGCCCTGCATTTTGGGTAAAAGGCATGATCAAAAAAAAGAAGAAAAGAAAAGAAAAGATACAAGGATGCTCCGTTCTCACAGAGTTCATCAAGAGTTCGACTACAGTGCATCTCTGAATCTGAATTTTTTTAATTGAATAACTTTTGTGCATGCTTAGAAGAAAAAAGTGGGCTCACAAAAGGTTACAAACACAAATAGATACTAAAAACAAGATGCCGGGGTAGGTGAGGTACAACAGGATTAAAGCACAGAATCACCCTGCAGGGGTTTTTAACATTCTCGTTAGCAAACATGAAAAAAAAAAGACTGAATATGAAAAGAGGCGCCTGCAGCTGCTGTACGTTGATTTGGCACCCTTGCAAGAATAGATGGAACATAAAAGGTTTCAGGATAAAGAAGTTCATTTCTAAAGCTAAATCCATGTTCTCAAAAGAGACAGATCACACGGAACCTGTCATGAGTGAATCAGATAAATCGTTGCTATTTTGCATGGGGAAACTCTTTATTCCAGCACTATCCACTGCGATATGATGCTTGTCTGCTTCGTATGTTTTCTTCTAAAAATCTTTAATATATTCCTGCTTATAAGATATATGAAGATAAAGGTTTTCTCCACCTTCCCTCCAGGCCACAAGAAGTGAGTCCACGTGTCTGAACTATTATGAAACCAAAGCCAAGGACAGAGAATACTTTGTCTGTGATTAAAGCAGAGCCATGATGGTCCATGTACTTAATTAAAAGGTCGTCTCTGTTCATTTTAACCACTCCTGATATTCCCCAGGCTGGGGAAGAGGTGTTAGCAGTGGGACTGAGAGTGGAGCAGAAACCATCTGCCTCCACCGGCACTGAAGGGTAAATGGAGATTTTCAAATCCTCACCAGGCTCCACACTCAGCATTTCTCCGTCCAGACCTCTAAATGTTTGTCCTGGTGTGTTTTGTTAGTGATCGAGTCTCCTGTGATTCGACTGACCAGAGAGGAAAAGCGTTCAAATGCCTCCTCGGTGGGTTGTTGTCTGACATGTTTCTCTCTGAGGATTTTTTTTTTTTTCAGACAAGAGGAACACTGTGTGAGTATTTTCTGCTGTCCCGCTGCCATATTGTGTGAATTAGATATGGATTTATGTAATCTAGCAGAATCATCTCAGTGAGGAAATAATTGCCGTATAATCCTCCAGGCACGTGGCCAAGTGGATGCATGAAGTGGAGACGTCAAGCAGAGAAACTGCTGCCATTGAGAAGAGGGGGGGAGGAGAAAAAAAAAAACCGAAATGCTGGAAATAAACCACCAGGTGTATGGCGTGCGTGGGGACGAGCATGCTGCTTGGTGCTTGAGACAGTTGGTAGTAAATGGTTGGCAGATCAAATCTGGTCTGGCGTGAGAGGCTGGCCTGAGGGTAAACATCAGGTTCGCTTCCCATGCTTGCTGGTTCACATTTTACAGAATCCTGCTTTTTTCTAATGCTGTGTCTCAGTGTCAGATTTATCAATAATCGTAGCTTCTCCAGGCTTTATTATCTACGACAGTCAGTCTAGGAGAGGCTTGAAGTGAACTGCAAGTTGAATGAATCTCTCTTTGACTGACATCGACAAGTCAAGTCAACTGTAGGAGGTGGAGGGATCAGATAAGTATCGAGGTCTGGCTCTAGTTTGACACGGCTCCAAGTGGAGCGAGCAGAAAGGGAAACTGTTCCTCCTGAAAACATTTTTAATGTCCTTATGAGCTGCGAACACTTGGCTCGAGTTGTGTCTCTGAGCTTCATTCATATCAAAGTGTGAAGTTGTGTTTCTGATCATGTAGATGAGTTAATAAACAGATCTGTCCCCCAAACTTTTGGTTCATAACTCCAATTTAAAGCCATCCCTGCTCGATCGGGTGAACGGCTGAACCAAAGAATGATTTTGCCTCTTTCCGTCTGATTAAATTTCAGGCACAAAACGATTCCAACAAAAATACAACCAAGACTGGCAATTATCTGTGAATGTAGAAATACATTTTCCTGTGTCACAAGTCCATCTCAACGTCGGTTTTAGCAAATGTGAGCTACAGTAGATGGTTAACATGCAAGGATATGACCATTCATCATCCTGATGATCCTTGCCAGGATATATTTTGGGACATCATCCCAGTAATCATCAAAAATATGCTTTATACTCTTCAAATGGCACGAACACGTACTGGAATCACTTAATCTTACCATCCCCTTCGTGGCAATTCAAAATAAATCAGGAAATTGGAGGTCAATCATCACTTGTGAATGTTTCTCATCACGATTCACATTAAAAGCCTTTATTGTCCCATCTCTAGAGACAACTTTGGCTTCATTTGAGTTAAAATATGTTGAATTGTCTCCCATCTCATCACTCGCATTAAAAACCACAAGAAAATCTGCTCATATCCTGTCTCGAAAAGTGGAAGAAGAATAAGGAGGAAAAAAAGTCAACAGATGCTATTTTAGGCAATGTAATGGGGGACTGTATGAGGTTGAAGTAGATGTTTACATCAGGCTTACAAATTGTATCGTATGATAACATTTATTGGTGCTAGTTACTTTTGGGACATTGTTTTTATAACAAACTAGAAAATGAATTTCCTGTTGAAACTGCAGTGTGAACACCATGATGCAGATTGCTAGAAATGCAGGAATTGCATCACACAGCCTTACCAAGAGCCAGGATGCGACCCAGTGATTTTGCAGTGGAGAGCATGGAGATGAGCTCAGTGCTTTAACCTCTTGGCCACTGAACCGAACAGCAGAGTCAGCGTCACACTAATTATCTTTTTAAAAAGCATTTAGGACGTGTACCCAGCGTCCCCGGTATAAACCACACCTGTGTCTAGAGTGTCAAAGAACTGAGAAAGGTGTTTTAATCATCAAGAGTCAATTTATTTTTCATATTCTAAAATGCAAAGGACATAACAGGATTTGAGAATAAATCCAAGGTCGAGTGCACAAAAATGTTTCACTGCAAGCGATTATATACAAGAATGAAATCAACAAATCTTTACAGAATTCAACAGGTACTGCATCAATATTTAGAGTCAATTTTTTTTTTTTACCTAATAACGTATACTAGACTGGACTCAGATTCATTTGCATTGAAGATATTTAGCACATTAATCAATTTACATGTCAGTGAATTAAAAGTGCTGTATTAAAAGTCCACTATTAGTGCATTCAGGGCCACTGTATGCTCGTTTGTTTTCAATACATTAAAGATTAAAATCGAGGTAATGCTACGCAGCCTCATAAACGGGCCTGTTGGCATCAACTTGGGAAGGAGGACAAACCAAACGCGCGTCCTCTCATCTGTTAACACGCCACCAATAAATACATCGGCTAGCAATTACAATTTGATTGTACCATCACTGTATTATTAATGTGAACATTAGTGCGTCAGAATAAACAGCAAACCTTGATTTGTTTTGCTTGCATCATGAAGAGCAGTGGCCACAAACGTGTGGCGAGCAGGTAACCCGTGAGGAACTCTCTGTTCATCAAGTTATACAGAAACACGACTTCAGTC
The DNA here is from genome assembly GCF_904848185.1 of Acanthopagrus latus. Lineage (NCBI taxonomy): Eukaryota > Metazoa > Chordata > Actinopteri > Spariformes > Sparidae > Acanthopagrus > Acanthopagrus latus. The sequence continues at coordinate 17,356,319 of NC_051059.1, read as the reverse complement.
TGGATGTAAATTATTATCAAGATAATCAGTTCAAAATTAGGGCTGGGTGATATGAACACACCCTCAAAGACTGGTGTGTAACTGCGTCTTTTCTTTTTACAGTATTCTGGTTTTAGTTACAATGTGAGCTTAATAATGACAACCGCAGCAAGGGAATGTTTCTGAAACGACACAAAGATATGTTCATTTTTAGAGAGAGACAACAGAACAGCTGCGCTATGATCCATCCAGGTGATGCTGCGGGATAAGTGCACAATCCACCCAGAGAGAAATGAGTTATAATGTGAGCCATGAAGAATATTTATACACTTTGATCATCACCCAGCCCTAGTTTAACTTGAGTTTGGGACTGATCACCTTTTTCAGTCCATGAAACAACACTGCATTTTGCTGGAATTATGCCTCTACTGAATACAAGATACAATGGATTTGAAAGCTATAATTCAGTTCAACACTATGCGTGCTATAGAAGAGAAGCCAAAAACACTTACTATCAGTTTAAATTAAATCAAACATGAAACCGACCATTTCTCAGAACACAGATGAGTTTAAATACATGAGTTACACAATTCCTCTCCTTCTTCTTCTTTTTTTTTTTGTCAAACCTTCAGCAGGGAATAACGAAAGTGCTCTGGTCAAACCTGTAAAAAAATAATTTATACACACCCCCGTCGTCTGACCGGAGGGTTTGTCACAAAATTGTGGACGACTGTTTTGCTTATCAATCGTCCTCCCCCCATTCACTCTGCTGCTTCTCGCCCTCATTCGCCAGTAGTTGTCATTTGTTAAAAGGAAGGCAGACAGGCAGTATGACGTTGGAACAGGCTGGGCCCGCTAAAGGCTCTGCCACCTCTCCCTCCAACTCTGTCCATGTTCCCTTCTCTGGGCTGTAGCAGATGGTAGAAGACTTATAGGCCCCCTGAGGGAAAGAGGAAACCAAGTTACTCTCTTCAGTCATCTTAAGAAAACACGGTTTTATACAAATGCATGTAGTCAAAAAAACAAGTGGGACAACTTCAAAGATGAAATCTGGTGATTTTCCATATTCTTTTGTGAAGAAAGTTCTTTAATATCACAAAAACAGACAATAAACCCACTAATGAACATTGCTTGAGTATTCGAGGATTGATGCAGCTTATTGAAACAGAACTGCACTGTTCTTTAAAAAGCACAAGGTGTCACGTTTGGTGATGATGATCCTCCATTATAATCAACATATATATCCAGTGATGGAATGTGACTAAGTAGATTTACTCATGTACAATTTGGGATGCTAGTACTTTATTTGTCTATTTCCATTTTCTGCTGCGTTAATATCCACTCAAATATTGTACTTTTTACTCCACCACATTTATTTAATATCTTTAGTTACTAGTTATTTTGCTGATTCTTTGCTGCATCAGAGCTAAAAAACAAAAACAAGGCACTGATTCTGATAATCGGAAAAATGCTGAATACAGAATCCAACAATCAATTGACCCCAGCATACAGTATAAACATGCATGTCAATATATATGTAATTTACTTTTCCTTGTACCTCTGATGCTTGATTACATTTAAAGGGGCCTTATGTAGCAATTAGTAGAAATTTATATGTATTAATTACCTTTATATTAGCGATATGTGAGCATATAGTAACACTACAGGAAAAAAAGAGCCCTTCCCCATCTCTCTTGGTTGTCTATACAAGCCTGTGGGTGATTTGTTTAGGTTGTTTCTTGCTGCTGGACTGTGGATTTCTTTGTAAAGGACACAGATTTTCCACGACAGTCCAAAGCATGTGATGTATGTTTTCAAGTGCATCGCCTCAGTAACTCAGTAACAGAGCTACAGTTGCTAACGTTAGTACGCAATATAAACTAAAGACCAGGTAATACTTTAACACAATATCTTTCTTTTACTGTACTTCTGGGAATGTTTTCCAATACTGCAAATACAATAGTGTTATAGATGTAGATATATATGAATCCGCAGCTGAAAACAGTCCCAGAAGAATCCACTATTTACTCCTGTTTGAGTGACATTTGCTAAAAAACTATATAGCCCAGAAATTTAAATTTATTATTCAGCCTTTTTAAGGATGGAAAGTAGTCCCGACCCATCGAGGCAAAGCGGAAGAGAATTACAACAAGAGCATTGTAGGTCTTTTCATGGGATTTGTTCATAGTAATACAAATGTGTGAGAATATACCATGCTCCAGCTGTAGCCTCCCACAAGAAAGATGCTGTCATCCAGAATAGCACAGCCTGGGCCGCTGCGACCCTCAAGGATAGGCGTCTGCAGGATGTTCCACTGGTCAGCTTTTGGGTCGTAACACTCCACCAACATGACGTCTAGATGGGAGAAACCTTTGTGAGAGAGGAAGAAAATAAGAAATAAGCCACTTATTTGACTTAAAAAAAAACCCTATTTTCCTACTTTTCACTCTTCTTACTGGTTTTTCAGTGGGTGGGACCCTGTTAGAAAGGAAAAAAAAAGCCTCATGCTTGAGTTGTGGGGTTGTTTGCACTTGCTAGCTGCATCTAAAAATAAAATCAAACCATCCAGTATGTCCAGTTTAATCTATGCCAGTTTTCTTTAAACTGTTCAGTCAGTATACACTGATAGTGACATAACAGCCACACTATACACTGTATATTCAGGTAAATACAGGAGAGAAATAACAGATGACACATTGACATTGTTTGTTTTCTTCACTCATTTCTCTCAGGGCCTCTGAAGCCTTGTGGATTATATTTCCAAGCATCTGCTTTTTCCTGAAAGTACCTGAATATTGCCACATTCTGAAGCCAAGGCCATTTATTAATATCTCCCATTTCACTACATATAAACTGAATGTGTTTTACACTGAAATGGACGTACAAACGCACAGAGCCACAAAGTAAAGACAGTAAAGAAGCCATAAAAGCAAACCATGGACAAAGACATTAACAGTTATGCACAGACACACATGCAGTAATGAATCATATGCCTGAGAAAATAGAAATAAAAAAAACAAAAACAAAACAGTTTGCTTTTGAATGTGGATACAGTTGTGACAGATCTCAGAGCACTTATGGAAAGTTTTTACAAGCTGAACTTGAAACAGTGGCAGCGAAAAGCCAATTAAGTAAGTGATGAAAGACAGTATCTCTGCTTTTATTATTCCCATTAAAATGATTAAATACAAACTGCATGAAAGAAAACAGCAACTCAGTTGTTTGTCCTGTTTTTTTCATTTGTATCTTGAATGATAAACTCTAAAAGAGAAAGACTGCTTATAGGTCAGAGAGCGTAATAAAGTTCATTGTCACGCTCACAATGGCAGCATCGCTGTCACGCAATTTTGAAAATATAAATTATACAATCTTGACCTGTTTTTCAGTTCATTTCCCGAAATGCTCGGGTACTTACCTTTCAAATGGTTTCCACCAATAGCATATAGGCGGTCGTTCATTCCAGCTAGGGCATGAATGGCACGCTTTGTGTTCATATCCTGTTTCCGAGCCCACACATCCATTATAGGGTCGTAACAGTAGAGCCAGGACACGTACTCTCCATTGTGAACTCCTCCTGCAACAGGTAGACGCACAACTGTGCCGTTAATGCTGTGACTCATTGGCTGCTCTTGTAACACAGGCTGTAGGGCAAACTTGCATATAAGCTGATCAATGACAGTCCTCATTAAAAAAAATGTATTGATCTACTGCTGAACCTTATAATTACCCGGGTTCTCATGTTAAACCATATCCTAACATTATCTTTAACATATAAATTAATACCTTCCTGCCAGATGTGCTCACAGAGAAAATTACTGGCCCATTTTTTAAATGCTATCTTCACTGACTAGATGTCTTGTTTTTGTCTGATGGTTAGCAGTGTGTCAGCGTTAATGGCGCTTTCTCCAACCAGCTCTATTCAACCACAGGTTCCACTCAAGGTTAGTGCCTTTATTCCTTCTTTCTTTCAGTTTCATATTCTAATGTCTGCTGTGTTGCATAATATGGTACAATAGCCACGTCACAGTTCACTGATGATTCAGGGATAGTCAGCTTTTGGAAGAGGAGGATTTGGTCTTACTTTATGGCTTACTGCGTCAGTGTCATGAGTCTTTGACTGATTTAAATGTCAGTAAAACAAGAGGTAGCATTACATATTTCAGACAGTGTTACTATTGTATAGAATTCATATTGAAATCATGTCTTCAGGAATAAAGATGCCTTTCTTCTTTGTTTTGCTGCCCATCATTCTGAGAGAAGAGTTTGAAATGTGCTGTTGGGTACCTGGAGACAGGCAGAAAAGATGTAACTCCTGATTAAAGGGAAACTGATTTCACACATCAAAGCCTGTTTACAGGTCTTAAGGACCGCTACTGCATATGTGAAATAAAGTTGTAAAAGTTTGGGTGGCTAATGTAGTAATTAATGTAGGAGTTGGACAAGGAAGCAGAATGTGTGAATAAACAAAGATATATCTCGTTCTGAATTGATTTTGATCCTTAAATTAAATCTGTTCATTGTGAGTCAGTCTGTTAGAGGAGTACGATTATAAATCAGTGCTCTTTAAACACAATATTATCGTATTACTGTTGACACTTTCGCACTTTGTTTAAATGGAGCTTGTGAAATTTTGGCTTGGTTAAAGGTGTTATTGAGTACATTCAGGCGCTAAATGTGGCAATCCACCCCCTGCTTCCATTGCATTCATGAGCAACACCACTGTTGTATGAATCATCTGCCCTCTCATGTGGTTGCCAGTTTGTTGTACTAGCTAACGTTGCTAATGCTAGCTAGCAAATGTTGCTGCATTTCTGCTTCAAAACTCCGAAAGTATTATCAGTACAAGGAAGCACTTCCGGAGCTCTTAAAAGTAAGAGCTCATTATGGAGCAGAATGACTGTGTTAGCAGACTTCAATGTTGCAAATGGTTTATCTTTAATCTACAGAATATAATCTATGACAATGCAGTGTATTTTATAAACTGTTCACATGTTTCATGTATTAAATCTTATTCTAGAAAGTCATTAGTAACTGTAGCTGTCAAACAAAAGGAATTGTGTAAAAGCCTTTCCGGAGGTTGAATTGATGTTTATAGTAGCAGAAAAAGGAAACGGAAAAGGAAATCTATATTCTAATGAATAAAACTACATGAAGTTTGTACTTGGGTTTTGTACTTAGTTACCTCCATGCTCTATTTTGTACTCTGTATGTGTTCATAATTGTTGTCTATAGTCATTGCTGTTCTAACATGACTGCACATTATCCATCTTGATAATAAGAATTATAAATATTCTTAATATAAGCAAAATTCTTATGTGTGTATTTATCTTTTTCATATGCTGAACAATGAACATCAGATACCTTTTGTATATTTTACTTATATCTACTTAGACTGCAAAAAGTTAACTGGGGTTTTTCCATGACAAAGGGTGACAAGACAATAACTGTGACTGAGTGACGGCTTCTCTCCTGACCTGATATGTAGATCTTGCCGTTGTGCACTGCTCCTGCATGGGCAGCCAGAGGCTGCGGCAGAGAGGACACGTAGTTCCACTCATTGGTCTCCAGGTTGTAGGACTCCACGCTGGAGAGGTAGCCACTCTCGTTCCTACCACCAATCACATACAGGTGCTTATCCAGGCGGCAGGCAAAGAAACTGGCTCTCCTGAGGAGGGAAGTGTCAACCAGACAACATCATTAAACCAGCAATGACGAGATATCATAGGACTTTCCAGTTTATTTTTCTGGGTATACCAAGTTTTGGATAAGGTTTAGGAAATATAATGACTTCATATATTAACATATAATAAACAGAATTGTAAAGATTGTAATCTAGAGAATTATACAGTGTCTTTAAGCAAACTGATACAAAAAAATCTGAAGAAAAAAATGTTAAATCTATTAAATCACTTTACCACAAAGTTGTTCTTGTGTTTGTGTTTCTAATGTTTGTGCAGTTCTCCCAAAACCCAATTAAAACCTTCACTCTCTTAGTGCATCATCAGATCTAAATGTATATACACAAGAACAATTCTGTATGCAACCACAAACAGACTTACCTCTCCTGCATTGGAGGCAACTGTATCCAACTGTTGAATCTGGGATCGTAGCGGCTGACAAAATTAGTGCTGTGCTTTCCTGTGAAACAGATAAAATCAAGATCAATACCACTGGCTACTTTAATGACTTACAGTAGTTCAGTGAGTCTTGCAATGCAGGCTATGACAGTGCTCGGTTCTAATTCACTAGCTCTTTGCCAAAGTCCTGGATTCATTACTTCCAGTACTTTAGACTAGACTTCCAGTCTATATAAATGCCAGTTGTAAACAGCGTTGATGTTTACTGTTATATTGTTATGATAATGAGTGTAATAAGAACAACAGGAAGGTTGTTTTTTTATCGTTTACTGTCTTTGTTTCTTTCTACAGTGTGGCATTACCAGTGTTTTCACAAAAAGCACTCAACACTTTTACACCACAAATATTTCAGTGTCAGTAACAGTTATTTTTCATTGCCAATTATTTACAAGTGTTGACTGGAGTGTTGTTTGTCCACTTAGAGCTGATCTGGCTCTGGGACGAGTGTTTGAGACTATCTGAAAGTGTTGCATTAACTCTGATGGCTGAACTTGCATCAACTCTGGCGCAGAGGAGCGCTCTCTAAATTAATTAAATGCTGACGAATTTGCCTCGTGAGGTCACTGGCAAAGCGAGACATTCAGTCTGTGGTGTTACTGTACCGTTGGGGTTCCACTGGTCCTCTCCGCCCAGCAGCAGCAGGAAGTTCTCCACCTCCACCACGCAGTGATGGGCACTGTTGTAAGGCATTACTGGACGAGACACAAAAATCAAAGGCATCAGTCATGAAAACATGAAAGCTTTTATATGGTGTATTATAAATGCACGTGTTGTAGAATATCCCCAAATGAAGGCAGCCCTGACCTTAACCCTAACTAGGGTTGTAATGTTATGACATTTTCATGGAATGATAACCTTCTCAAAAAAAATAAACACGCAATTTCATGGCAAAACAGTTACACAATTATTATTATTATTATTATTATTATTATTATTAGCATCATCATCATTACATGTGTCACGTATAATACCGTATAGTATAGTATAGTATATTGAGTTTAATAAACTCTAAATTACCCCATGAACATAAAGTTTAATTTTAAAAACACAGTAAGTTGTGGTTCTAACAATTAGGGTGCTGAAAATATTATCTAGGAATAAACAATACCACTGTTTATTTATGGATAAAGCTTTATATTAGGTACATATAAGATTCTTATTAATCTCAATAAGAGTATTTAAGTGTTAGTAATAACAAAATAAAACACGTCCATTGTCAGGTAAAACTTTTGCTTACAAAAGTTTGTAATCTTTTGAAGTTTTTACAATTGTTAACTGCATTACAAACTCATATATTGAGTTTTACTATCTTTCCTATTATGTTATTGTTACACCTTTACAAAGCTTCATAGTTGCTTTATTAAGATTAATCATAATGTCTTTAAAATTCATTACAAAGTCACTACACAGCTTCCAAATCTAAAATGAGAACAGTGCCCTGTTAAGGTTAGTAAGTCCTTTATAATGCACCTGTTGTTTCTCTAAAGATTATTTTTATTGGCTTTTGCCTTTAGCACAATAGCAGAAGTGGAATTGAGCCCTAAGAACCAGAGGGTTTAATAAGTTTTGTGTAAGTGCATCTAATTGTTTTATAATGTCTCATGATGTTTCAACTATGTCATTATTAACACATATATAGTCTCATTATTACAAGGACCAGAATATAAAGCTTTACCAATTTACATATTCAGTCAGGCAACACAGTACATAGAATTTTGTACACATTGAAATCTGATATCTTATATTTTGTACCTTTAGCGCCACAGCTAAGCACTTTTTTCTCTATTTTTTTAAGGACTTAACTTCCTACAAAAATGAATGCCCTCAGATAAAATCCTAAAAAAAATGTTTTCCTTCAATGAATTATAATACAAACAACTACATTGAAGCTTTCAAAAAAGTTAGTCACAATTAAATAATTCATATAACATATGAACATACAAAATTATTATCTTCACTACACAATGCAGTATTTGTCCTGGCTGTGTTTGTCATCCAGGGACTATTTTTATTTTTGTCATGCTGCATGTCCTATTGTTTAACGAGAGTGCTCATGTTAATGTCAAGATTGATTTAATTTGCGATGTACTCGCTACAGCAGGCCGACAGTCTGGTTACAGTGACACAGGAAAAGATCTATTCACAATTGTCAGTGTGAGCCAATGTTATGGGATTGATTTCTCCTCTTCATTGCTTTGGTTTTGTAAACTTCCAGTCATCCATCCACAGGAAGTGATTTCTTGTGGGGAATCAAGCCTGTTGACTCTTAAGCTGGAACAAATGAAAGTATGAAGCAGAGTAAACGGACTGCTGTTTCTATCCATCTTTCTATCTGACTAACTGTCTGTTTGTTTGTATCTATATATCTGAGAAGGAATCAAAGTTTTTATTACACTGCAACACTTTTCCTTTTCTCATCCTCTGATATTAAAATATCCCAGAGCAGCTATTTATCTCAAAATATGTTGCGCATATTCAGTAAATACGATCTTTAGTGTATCATGCTCCTCATTCTATGTTAGCACACGTTAGCATCAATGGCTACAGTCTCACAGCTGCAGCAGAGCTCTGCGTGGAGGATTTCCCCTTGTGTATGTTTTTGTGCTCCCCTCCTCTCCTCTCCTCCATCTTCTTTTTGCTGAAGTGACCCCATTGAGATGTAGAGAAATGGTCTTAGGTGACAGTCATAATGAACATGATCGTGTTCACTCAATAAATCTCAGGCCCGGTGCTTTTTGAGCACAAATCAGTGAAATGTTAAAGCCCACCTGTCTGTCTCCATCAGTCATTTCCACTGTCACCCCCCCAACGCCTGATGGATCACAGTTGCTGCAAAATTAGACAGCCTTGAATCTCATTTCTTTCCAATTGGCCTCTCCCTGCAATCTCACTCTGGCTGCCTGACATGTGCCGGTCCTCTATGGGAGGGGAGTCTCAGATAGGAACTAATACTACATACACTAAACACAGCTTTATCTCGAACGAGGGGATTAGGTTGCCTGCCTCCACTGCACCTCAAAGACGAGTGCCATATGACTGCCAAATTCCCTTACATGCTATTTACATTATCATTCAGTCAGCAGTATATAGGACACGGATGGGCGGCTTTTTATTTGATGTCTAGCGACTTGTACTCATACTAAAAATCATCTCGCACCCACGTGAAAAGAAGATTACCGCTTTACAGTATGTCACAGGCTACAGTGAGAGGAGCGCTGTAGGAGGATTTGGGACATTTGCCCTCCCTCTACAGGTTTCTCGGATACCTCTGAACTGCGGTATAAGTGGCAGGCTATAATAACTAAGATAATAGTCTGGTGGGAATAATAACATTAATTATTCTCCCTTCTACAATGTGCAAGAGCTTTACTGAGAATATAACCTGAAAAAAGAGGGTGAAATTCATCCACCTATCTCCCTGAAATCTTCCACTAACCCCAGGGGTGAACAGCCACAGGAGGGCAGGATGAGCACGTCCTCTTACGAGATGGACGCCATCACTCCAGTCTACAGTGAGCTCTAGGGCTCACTAGAGGGAGTCAGAAACCTCTGCATAGAGGCACAGTCGGGGTTGGTTGAATGACTCCACAGCTAATGCACCACTGCTGCTCGAGCTCTGACGTGCCTTTAACACCATTACAATTGCATCCCGCTGAGCAGAATTCCTTTGTTCTAAACCACGCTGCGTAGATGAGGTCCATTTCCAAGTGAGAGATTTTAATATCAAAGCAGGAGATGGTCCAGCATTGTGACTGAGCCTGTGTCTGCCTTTGTCTCGTGTGTGTCCACGCTGCTGTGGGTACACTAGATGGCAAACTTTACACTGGAATCAGCGAGCAGTAGATATATCAACGTGGAGGGATCAGATTCTTTCCCAAATTGTGTTGATGAATGTCTTAATCAAAGGCTGTCCCTCTCAGGTTTCGCCTCATTGAAAAGTTATGATTGAATGTTAATAATCTTCTATTCCACATCCATTGTGTGGAGGCTACATCAGATGGTCACTGATGTGTTAAGGGGATGATTTTGCAGTTTTGTCCTTCCACTTGGCCACGGACCATTTGAGTGTTAACTTTTTAGTTCTGAGTGATGGAAATCCCTGTTGACCTTTTGCTTGTTGCAGTTTATACCCATGAGTGTGAGCTAAATGAGAAAATGACTACGTAAACAGCAGTGAGTTTCAGGCTGTTATGTATAAACGGCTCCTTTGGTAAAATGCACCCTGATAGATTTGTCCAAACAGGAGCTAAAATAACAAATGGCTGCCAAGAAATGTTCCAGCAGAGGGTGAGAAAGTATCCAAAACTGCCTTTGAATTTGAGACACAACAAGAGAGACACCACACTGGATTCATGAAAAACTTGTGGCATCAAGTGCTAACAGAAACTGCACAATGATAAAAAAAAAGACCCTATGGCTAATATGTACGAATGAAGAGACACTGCTGAGATAGGGTCCCAACCAAAACAAGAGGACAAAAACTCAATATATCCGGCAATGATGATTCAAAGCACAAATATGGTTTCCCATTAGCTCTCACTTGACCTTTGCAATATGGCAACGATGTAGTGGTGAGCCTCAAAAGGTCAAGGAAGACAGAGAGAAAACGGAGCATAGGACACTTTGAAGAGGTGAGTCCTGCAGCGATGTCTTCAAATGTTTTCTCCATGGACACAACATTTTTTTCAATAGAGTAGATTTTTTATAAAAAATGAGTGCAACTTGCTTTCAATATGACATCATGAAATCAATTTCATAAACTGTACCCTAGTAAAAATCCCTACAGATTACAGGATATATCTTTTATCTTTGCTATTTAGTCAATAAATCATACAATGTTTTTGGATGTTTGCAACATCATTACAGCAGCTGTGCTGCACTAACACCATCCATCTCTCGATACTTAACTCATAGGTCAGCAGGGTAATTCCATGTTACCTTTTAGTACAAATGGGGTAATTCAATCTCATGTATCGATCGCTGTGAGTGACTAATCAAGCTACATTTAAAAGCTATTGAGGAAAAGATGGCATTCATTATTGTTCTATCTCTGCCACAATAGATCATTAGATTCAAGTAAATCTCATCATGCATCCTGCCAGCATATTTCAGCAAAAAACAAGGGAAACCGGGCATGACGCTCCACAGTGCTGTGAAGTCACGCTCTGATTAAAAACTTATATTAAAAGTGATAGTGATACATTATTACCTAAAGGATTTAGGGAACTCCTTCCCCTCATTTTCTGTTGGAAATTAACCTGTGTTAAAGTCATCCATAGGAACAACTTCCCCTCATCATAAAAGCCATGAACACAAGATGCCTCGGGTTAAAAAGGAAGGAAAAAAGAAGAGCAGCAGAGCCTTTTGCTACTCACTTGTGAGGATCTTCCATGTCTTTTTCTCGTCGTCATAGTACTGGACCAAATTGCTGGGGAGACGATCAGGTCCAGGAGGCAACCCACCCACCAGTAGCAGCATTCTCTTATTGGAACGGATTCTGTAATGTCAGAAAGTGTGGGTGTGTGGACAAGTGTTAGGAAACAGAGAACAAAACAGGTATTAAGGCTTGAAATAAAACCCCCGAAGGAACACTGAAGCTTGGACACCTTCAGTTCCTTCATTTACATAATTCCTTTGATAGAATTAAAAGCACTTGCATGCCATATTTCTTATTTTTCACTGTGAAAATACTAAATGTATGAATGGAGTAATGATTGAATTAAATAAAGAACAAATGTATGGTTAAATTAATAACTGCTTATTGCCTGTGCACAAATCCTGAACTTGAGAATACTAATAAAGCAATATGTGGTCACGTTTATCATGATTAACAAAACAAGTGCTCAACAGAGTACTGATGTGTTATTGAATGGTTATTGTACTCTAAAGATATCTTTTCAATTAGCTGTGAAGCGAAGACGGTCATGCAGGGTGCCATGCTGGAGGCTAAAAGCGCAATTGAGTACATAAACCTGCCTATACAGTGTCTCCATTTCATTGGCTGAGATGATTCATGTGACATCTCTCAGCCAGTCGTGAGATATTTCCTGCTGTTTGTATATGATATATAACCCAAAAGCCGCACACTTTACTGTACATTAATGACCATTATCTGGCGCCTAATGGATTTTATAACAAATCCACCAATTAATCACAATATGCAGTAAAAAAGATTAAGAGTAGCTGGCCTTTATATTCAGTCACATTCACCTTTTTTTCCCCTTTTTCATATTTTCTTTTTTTATGCTTGGGTAAATCACCGTCGTCTCGGTACATTCTCTCGGCTACTGGCCCACTCTGAAGTGTTTTGGGGTTATTCATATGCAAATGAGCCCCTGGACATAGATAATGGTGATTAATTGAGAGAGGAGAGAAACAGTGGCACGTGAAACTAATTATGAGGATTCCTGACTCTTTGCTCATTTAGGTCCATATGTGGTGATAGATATGTTATTGGGATAATGTGGTAAACAAGACACATGGAAAATGATTCCACTTGAAGATTCTTTGTGCTAAAATTGATTTTCAAGTTTGGAGATTCTCAGTGTCGGGGCTCTAAATTGCTCCTTGAAAATATGAGATTAAATTTGAATATTGAGGCCATCGCCACTCAAAATAATTTCAGCCTTGACTGTACAGCCAGCACTGTAAACACAATCTGACAACAGCACTGTCAATCAATCAACTCACTGACAGTGTCTGTCTATTTACCTACTCCTCAAAGTGCTGATCAGGACAAAACCGGAAGTAAGACGTGCAGTTTGGCCTATTTTTTAGTGAGTGAGACATGTGTGTCTAGCCTGAATATAGGGAGCATCGTCAGATTGCTGCTTCATTGATAAATGCTGCATTTTCTATATAATATACACTCAAATATATATCAAATTGCCTCTGACTATATTTTTGCTTACTGTGGCCTCAATAGCTCAAGCATTCTTGTTATGCAATTACCATGTAATTTTGGTAACAATTCAATTACAGCATCTGAAATTGTATTCATGAGTTGCTACACATCAAACGCAAAACCTTTATCTAGTTTTCTGCATGTTGTCTACACTGATTACAGAGCAATTACACAGATGTGTGAGGAAATAAAGATTTGTTTTTTTTCTTCACTAAAACGTGAGGTAACCTTGTAATTGTGGATACGGTGTAGCAGAGAGTAGATCAAGCCCCCTGACAGCTGGCATTCTTGTACAGGAAAACCCCCTCAACCCTCATTTACTGGGCCTGAAACCTCACAGCTCAGACTGACCGCCTACATGGTCCAGACTACACAGGCGGTGGGACCAGTGCTTGAGCAAGTGGGCAATACTTGAGTCGGCAATTTGTTAAAATTTAACAAGGGGGAGGCATTTAATTGCCTTCCGTCCATTCTCAAACAGCTCAGAGCTGTGTGTGTGCTTGTGTGTGTGTGGGTGGGTGAACTCATGTCTGTGTGTTTTCCTCTTTTTGTGTCTGTGTACATTTTGTCTGTCTCATCCTCACCTGCTGGCCACGGTCTGCCTGCAGTGCTGCCTGAAGGGCATTAGGTGGTAGTTCATGGCATCCAGGAGTAGTTTCTGGCACACGGGGTCACTCCTCATGAAGTCAACAGACTGCACCCTCTCCACCAGCTCTGGAGCAGGTATGAGGGCGAAGCGCAGCCTCTTCATAAGGTCCGGCGCATAGTGCATGCGAGTCTCCCGGTCATGCTCCAGCCAGAGGACTGACATCTGGAACAGAGCCAGCTCTGACTCCACCGGAGGTGGCAGAGCATCTAGCATGGCGCACATCTCCTCAAAGTTCAGCAGCAGCACATCCTCCACCAGGTACTTGTTGGCCAGCTTCTTGGTCTCATCCAGTCCATGGAGTGCGGCAATCTTGCAGATCTGCTTGTAGTTCTGCACTGAGATCTGGTCGTTGAGGAACTGCACGCTGAGCTTGGTAATCTGGGGGATGTTGAGGATTTTGCTGACTGACAGCACCTCTTCCACTGTGTCCAGGGAAAGAGTCACGTTGGCAGTATACAGGTACTCCAGCACTAATCGTAGTCCAATGGAGGAGCAGCCCTGGAGTACCAGGTTATTGATGGGCCTGGCACTGGGGGTCACCAGCTTGTCATCAGGAGAGGATGAGGGGGTCCCACTGCTGCCCTGGTCCCCTTTGCTCCCCTCATTGTTGATGACATTGTGAGAAGAGAAGAGAGATCTGAAATACTGGGAGCAGGATGCCAGCACAGCTTTGTGGCAGTGGAACTGCTGTCCCTGGGCAGTGAGAGTCACATCACAGAAAAGCTGTTTTCTCCATAACAGATTGAGCCCGTGCAGCAGGGTGTCACTGTGTGTTGGGTCAAAGGTGGATGTTCTATCACCCGATCTGGACATGACTTCCTGACTGTGAACGCCACCTAGGCAACAAATAAAGCATGCAAGCCATTTACCTCAGGTCATTTATTTTGCACAACACACGGTAGCCTACAGATGCGATCAGTCAACTATTACAACAGAATACGATTTCTCGAGTAAGTCATTGAACAGATCTCGCGTCCGTCCGGCGGGGAGCGACCATCACGCCATGCCTGCCGGCGACAATCTGCATCCAATACGGCTCCGGTCGCTTTCAACTTTGAGCTCTGGTCGTAAAGCAGCAAACAAAAACGCAGTAGTTCCCACGGCGTGCCACTCTTATTCATTTCTCAACTCGAAAAAAAAGACGCGTGGTGGTTTTAAATAGAGGGGCTGAGGTTTGTGAAGGGCGCTGTCAAAACAAAAAAACAAAAAAAAAAACGAGGATACGGAGATGCTGCAGCGCGTCCCCCCCTGCTCTCGGCTGAAGTTGTCGGATAAGGAAAGAGCGACGAGCCGCCACGGTGGACGGAGAACATGCAGCATTCAGCGTACACTTATCCCTTCTCCTATCCTGCTGCACACCCCCACAATGAGGACATTACACATCGCACAGATTGTAAGGGAGTCATACAAAAAAAAAGCAATTAGTTTGTCTCCGAGCCTTCAGCAGCAGCAGCAGCAGCGGTACGGGCGCGTTTTCGCTTTTTTTTTCTTTTAGCCTTCCCTGAGTTACGCGGACGTGAGTATTGAGAAAATATTCGCCTGAAAATGCAAGCTTTCGGCAAAGTTAAACGTAAAAATGCACATCGATCGTTACTTCGGCACTACACGAAAGCTATTTCTATGTGCGTAATGTGTGTAAAACTTGGCACAAGCGTGCTGCAAACGTTTGTCGCCGGATTCACTAAAAGCGCCTGTCACAACTAAATGATGTGAGCAGCTCGCCTGAGAAGGAGCCAAACTTACCTGACTTCAGCTTCTTGACAAAAAAACAGAAAGTAAGCTTCAGGTTCCCCCAAAATAATCTCCCTTGAATTTTTCCTTTGTTCTCCTTTTCTTAAAAAAAAGAAGTGTCCTCTTTTCTTTAAAGTCTATAGTCGGTGGTGCCTCAGAATAACCATTGATTCCAACTCATAAAGTCACTATTTCAGGTTATTTGTTGACGTTGATCATTTGTTCTTCTGAATTAACAAGAAGTGTGTGAGTGTGTGAGAGGGAGCTGTGCTTTCTGCAAGAGAAGAAGAAGAAGAAATATACGTGTGACAAATTATGCTACCAAGAAACAACACATCATTATCCTTGGGCCTGGGGCTCAGTGAGTCGTAACGAGAGTAATAGGAAATCCACGGTTGGGGAGAGAAACGGTCGTGCATGGCCGGTGGAGAGAGACCATGCAGGGGTATGGATGCTGGAGAGACTCGCAAAATTATGGCTCAAGGCTATTGTAAAAACTGTCGAGCGTAAATGACTGCGATTTCAAACATCTATGGAAGAAAGAAAAGAGAAAGGGGGAGAAAAACCGAGTCTTTCCCTCGCTGTTATAGAGAGAACCGTCAAGTTTTAGTGCGCATTGCTAATTAGTCAATTTCTCTCTGCCTTCACAGCCCGACGACTTTGCTGCTGAGCTGAAACTGCTAATTTCTGGGACCAGCCTTTTTTTGGCTGTGAACTGGATGGATGAATGGCTTGTCTCGCACAAATGACAAAAAGCCCCTGCCTTAATCTCCATCGCCAAAATAACCCCTCATCTCATTCTGCTCCTGCTAGTCCTTCAAAAAGAAAGGTGCTCTATGCAAACTCAAGTTTTGCATCTGTATCATAAATAACACATGCACTATAATGTACACACATTGTTTATTCTATAGAATTAAACACATAAACCCCCCACCTCGTTTTCCCCCTATCTGTGTGTGACAAAAGCATCAGCATGAAAACACAACACATGCACAAAGTCAGGTAAACTTATAAAAGCAGAGAAAAAAAAATAAACAGTGTTGTCATCAGGTCATTGTGTCACTACCTGCAGGCCTGAAAACACAAAGGGTGGAAACCTAATACACTATACATCAGTGCACAGTAGTGTTATGGTGTATGTGAGAGTCCTGTTTGGATATTTAGATTCAATATACCAGCACACTTTCACAAGATCGGGTGTTTTCCCATTAAGTTTACTGATAATGAAAAAGACTCTTTGTTGTCTTATATGTAATTAATAGGACTTTACCAAATACAACCAATAAACAAAAAAGCCCCGAGGTACTTCCAGTCCTGTATAATCTAGTCAACGTCTTAATACGTTGAGGAACCTTCGTTCACGTCAGCCGCAGTGAAGTTTGGGGTCTGGATGTCTTTGAAAAACTTGAAAACAAAGCTGTCTAATCTCATCATCCAAAATTAAAACTCCCTCCCCTGCTATGACCCTTTTCATCATGAATAATCAGGCAACAAGAAAACCTCTAATCATCATCATCATCATCAGGTTCACACCAAATGGTTGCAGGTTTTAAAATAAGCACAAAATAAAATAAAAAAAAATCACATTCTTGCAAAAATCCAATCAAAAACAAACAGCTTCAAATGACTTATTAGGACACAGTAAACTGTCAATTAAATAAAGAGCTCAATTAGAGTAAAAAAAACTTACATGCAGGACTCCCGTGGGACCGCAAGTGACAGATACCTCACAAGTTATGAAATGACAGATAGGGATAAATGGGTTTGTTCATGTACTATGAAATAGAGCAACACCATGCTACCGTCAAGCAATAACAGGCCACATATAGGTAGCATTTATAATAGATGGAAGCGGTTTGATGTTTGAGTATTTGACAAGCACGCAGCCTGCGTATCCCCCACTTGTAGTTATACTGAGCAATTTCAATCTACATGAACTCTTACGAGATGACTGATTAGACTGCGCTCTGCATCTCAAATAATAATCATCACTGAAGGAAAACTGTGATACTGTAGTATTAATCTGTGTTTTGCATTGTTGTGTACGGCCATTATGGTGTTGCCTTGTTTTCACTTGACACCACAGAGAGCATTACAGTAGAAGTCCACTGTATTTCACTTCGGAGCCACATACTGTTATCTGTGTTAGCACTCAGTTAGCACTACATTACCCAAGTCTCAAGCGAGCTATTCTAACGCAATAAAATGACCATTTCCAACTCTTTCAGCTCTTTGTAGCAACTCAGTCTCCTGAGGCCACTGGTCTTCAGATTGCAGGGCGTTTATGGTTGTAAGTTGTTGCAGTGTGCAGAGGGAGGGGAGGGGAAGGAGGGGGGGTCATCAGATAAGAGAAGAATTTCCAGACTAATTAAACCCTTTGAGACAAAGAATCACACCACAGTGATTTACAACTCTCTGTACCAGTTAACCCGACTCATATTTATCTGTCATATTACTCAGATACCATATCTACCTCCATGGATAAAAAGTCTTTTTGTCCTCAACATTATGGGAACACAAGAGGGAAGATATTAGAGCGAAGAAAAAAAAACAAGTTACATGAGATTTAAAAACTGTAATTCATTCAAAGAGATGCTGCAAAAAAAAGGTACACAACAGATCCCAGCACTGATTATCTACTTCATACAATAAGCTCCTTTTTTTATCCTCTGCTATACAACTTCCTGTGTAATGCTTACATGATAGCACGAAAGTCTCTTTATTTATAACACAGGAAAATTAAACTAAACAACACAAACCTAGACGTTTTTGTGGCCTTGAATAACCGATGAAAGAGTGAACGCTTTAATCTAATCAGTGCAACGGAACAAAACAAAAGGAGAAGCTCCAAAGTTGTGAATAGCAAAGTCTACCAGGCATAATTCCTTTTGCTGGCTGCTGCAGAGGGGGTATGCTAAGATAGAAAGTATTATTTTCCTAAATGGAAGGTGTCAGATGGTCACGGAAATGTGATCGGCTGTTCAAGATCACTGCTTCCCATCTGCAATTTGTGACGTGTGAAAGATTCAGCCCAAATGTGCTCACCAAGCGTAAATCCTCAGCACTTTCTCTTATCGTGGAAAAGCAAGATAACCAGCTGTTTACAGATCAGAGAACATATCATATTAATATCATGGAGAGGGTGATAGCATCTTGTTTGTAAAATATTTGTTAACTAAGTGTGGTGTGGTATGGCAACCTATAAAGTGAAAGTTGTAATTTATGTGCTAGTGAAACTGTTATAGTTTAGAGGTTTTTGTGTGATAAAAAACGTTTAAAGGGGGGAAAACAGAGGATGCTGCAGGAAGCATCTTCAAAAAGGCTTTAGTGGGACAAGACTGAATACAAACTGCAGGTTACAGTAAATACTAAATTATGAAGCAGCATTATATCAGCAGTAACATTTAAATCAAACGCCTGAACACAAGCAGGGTTCCTTTGTTTAAACATCTGCCTCAGTGTATTTAAATGATTTTAGAAGAGATCACAGTTATGTGTGAAATGATCTTATAATGTGATAGCACTGCTCTGGATATGGAAACAGGGGGTTAAGGGGATCTGATTGGGAGTTCCTGATACAGAATCTCAGCAAACTGTAACTTTAACTGTTTGTGGCAACGAATGTACCAGTTTGTCACATCCTGATATTAGCTATGATATAAAAGTGGCACAAGCTTGCACCTGAAGTAGGGTTGTCATGATATACCAGTACTGACAATAACCATGATGTTTCAAAATTAAAGATTTATATCACGTTAATATTACACATATGATAATTAGGCATGGGACAACATGAACATTTCATATCATAATTATCTTGCCCAAAATATATGTGATTCACGATAATATCCCAACAATCGACAAAACTAAAATACACTGGAATCACTTTAACCTTACATTTAGTTCAGAAACAGAAAATTATCATTGCATCACAGAGAGAACACACATCATTTTACCTGAAAAACAATCAAAGAATCTCAAGAATCACAAAAAAAGTACAAACTATGGTATCCTCATCTCCTTGTTGATTTGTTAGTTTGGAATGCATAGTATTTACACACATGATGCACACATATAATTTGTTTTAATGGGGGATACAATGCAAGCTATGCCCTCTGACATAGTGACAGGCTTACCGATGTGCTAGACAGCCCTTTCAAGCTATTATCTAGATAATAAAAAAGCACTACAATTAACTTGTGTGTGTTTTTGATCCTGATTCTCAGTAAATTATTTTATTGTCCCATCCCTAAGATAATGCAATAAAATCGCCTCTTATATAATTATTTTCGTCTCTTTCTGTTCTTGCTTTGTCATAGTAGGTGACATTAACGCACCTTTATGCTGGGTGCCACCTGGCCTAAGGGGGAGAAAATTCCCCAAAAATGTGTTAGGCACTCTTGTTGTATCTTTTGTACAGTTATGGTTACAGACTCTCTCTCCTGCTCCCTTAACTCATATTTTCAGTGTAATTAATTTGTCAAAACAGTGACAAAACACACAATACACAAAGCTGACGATGAATTTGACTGTTGGTATTCGAGTCCGACTGATACTTGATATTTGGAGCCAGAGTAAAAGATTCTGATATCGATATATCGGCCAACATACAAACTATTTTTTGCAAAGGTCCCTCAAATGTGGTTATCAAACACAAACAACGATATGTAGCATTGACAAGATATTAGACAGTTTAAACAAAAAGAAAATCTGTCCGAAACCCTTTTTCTGCATCATAATTTAAATAAAAAATTCTTACCAGTGTATATTGGTCAACATATATGCTGATACCGTTTTATCTGTCACAGGCCAGTATCAGCCAATAATATCAGACAATCGATATATCAGTCAGCATCTAGCTAGCATTTTTTTCAGATTTCCTTTCGCAATTTCGTCTTCATCGTGAACTCTTTTAATCATGATAACCATGTAGTGAAAACCTGACATGAGCCCTGACTTGATGAGTCAATAAAAGTGAGGACAAGGTAAACTTGAGTGGATGCAGTCGTGCAATTTACTCGATTCAATATTTTTGACATATATAATGATACTAAGACTGATTAGCACATGCATGTCATCTCAGATCAAAGTTAGTCAGAGATGATTCATAAAGCGTCCACGGGGTAATAAATTGGAGGCACTTATATTTGCCATTCAGGGAGTACAGGAGGCCTGCTGTTTGAAGCCCCTAGATCCCCACACATGGCGTAGCCACCACAGACACGGCTCAGAGAGTCAGCCGGCAGCCGGGAGGTGAGCAGAAAGGAACAGGCGGTGTCCCCTTCAGAGTGAGCACAAGAGCGTGTGTATGTGTGTGTACAGTGTGTGTGGCATTTCTCAAATGACAAAAAGGATGCCAGTTGTGTGGTTCATGTGGGAGGAGACATGGAGGTGGTGTGGAGACTCACCTGAGGGAGAGTCTGGACTGGTGGGACCGGGGCTGCAGTGGAGACCCATAGATATGTAGGGGCCGCAGGAGGCCACTGTGCCGTGGAGGAGGTTTGGAGGGCTGGTGGGAGAGGGGGCTGCTGTTGCGCAGTCTCCCCAGCGTGATGCATCTACCTTCAGGGTGGCAGCAGGCGTGGAGTGGGGTGCGATGGAGCGAGCACGGGCTCAGTGGCGCGGTCACCTAGGGACGCTGAAGCCGCTGTAGCAGGACTGATAGTTATTCCTTGGGAGAATTGCAAGATGAGCCCCATTGTATTAGCAACCCCCTTCTACTAAAAGTGTATCAATGTTCTCAAGCCTTTAAAGAATAAAGTTGGGGTGCATCAGAGAGGCAGATGCAGGTTGACTTAAAGTAACATCTTTAAGAAAAGACATACCTCAACAATGTTGAGGTAGTATGTATAGTCTCTCACAAAGAATAAAATGTAAAATATAATCATGAACAAGGTCTCTGTAATTCAACACAATATTATAAAGGGTATGTTTTACTGTGAATCACAATGACTATTCTGTTCTGTTGTCAGAGTTAAACTTCAGTAAATTCCTTTGGCAATGGGAAGCCAGCAAATTATTCCATACTGATTTGAAATTCTCAGACATTAAGCTTTTTAATTTCCCAGCCATACTTTTGTGTTGTGACTGTTTGAGTCGTATGTTTTAGAAATTCTCTGTGTCTAATATGGTCAGCACTCCCAATTATTCACTCCACTGACAAGTGAAACAAATGGGACCAACCAGTGCATTCTGTATTATCTACACCCCTTGGATTCCCTGACAATAATTAATACAATGGCAAGCTGCTGTTAGCAGCCCCGACGACATGAGCTCAACAACATAAGCTCTCCCTTTCCAAGAGCTCCTGAGAGGAAATTACATCCAGGGCTGAGGTCATATACATTGTGACCACTAACAGTCAGGTCATATCATGCTACAGATAAAGGTCCTAGTGTGGGGTGCTGTTAACATCACCAGGTTATTACTCACATCATTACACCATGAATGCAAGGTGCATGGAATATGTCAAGAATAATATGAATGCAGCTCTGCACACAGATAGACACACAGCCTTTAACCATAACCATGTCCCATACGTATCAGGGAAGTTCATTAACATGCCACATGATATATCTGAAGCAGCAGTGCTGACCACCTCGCTGGTATGGTCACACACCATTATGTAGTGTTACTTCATTTGCTTATAATACACATAAACAGGAAAACTAACATAAAAACTGCTTATACTGTATGAAAGCAGTCTTCAGTAATTAAGGTGTGTATTTCTCCGAAGGACAAATAAATGCAGACACATTTAACAGTTAAATGACCAATATATCCTTTTGCAGATTTGTCATTTAATCATACTAACCCCTCTTATTTTAGCCTGCAAGGATATTAACAGGTTTTTTAATTATAGAGGAGCACATTCCCCCAACATCCATTAAAGGAATGCCATGCTAATTTTAAATCCTCGCAGCAGGCATTGGCATCAACAGAAGAAAAGTGGATGAGTTTCTCTTTAACAGCTGTAATTTGTGTTTTCCAATCACCATGCTGATTTCTGCTCATTATACTCCGGTTTCACACCGGTAAGTGAGCAAAGTTTGGATTGATTGACTCTAATTAACTAAAAAATGTTCCAAGCCATGGATTTATTATCATGCTAGCTAGCCACAAATGTCAGAGACTTTCACAAATTATTATCCTGTTAAGATAAATATCTTCGAAATCAAACGAGTGTGGAAACACAAGGAACATGTATTGTTCTACTGATGAATTTGTTTGGCATGTTTTCTGCAGAGTTCCACATTAAAGACTCACCTGGGCAAACACACTGTTCCAGTGTATTGTTAAGCTCCACAGTATGACTGAATGACAGATGTTGTAGTCACCTAAACTTTTTCAAGGAACACACTGCCTAATAACTCACTGCAGTGTATAAATACTGAAGGAAGGAAGCAGTAGACAATGTTTAAAATGGTGTAGTTAAAATAAAATAAAATCTTCTCTGTAGGATAAAAGATATTAACAGTTAAGTAGTGCAGAACTGCCTGGTCCACTCGATGTTAACAGGGGACCTATTCCCTCTTGTGTGCTCCAAAACTTGGCAGCATCTCCCTCATTGATATTTTAGACACAGTAGCACCTCTCTCCACTCACATTCTTTCCTTGACTCCATCAGCTCCATGGCTCAACTCTCCACTTGCTCATGAACAAAGACAGGACGGTTTGACTGGACACCTCCGTATTTCCTGGTTTTTAAAGGATCTCAAAACAGAAGTTTGGGTTAGCTGGAGAAGACAGAACGTTGCTCTGATTCACTTGGCTTCACGTCAACGATCAGAAGCGATCACCGGGGTGAATCCAAACGAAACGGGCCCATCGTCTGCATGGTGGCGCCAGGCTGAAATTGAGAATCATGCTGCCTGTAAATCAGATTTTCCCAACATGTCGCTTGCAAAACAAGCCTTAATACCAAACCACACAAAATCATCTAAACCAGCTTTGATGTCTCACAGAATACAACAACACAGTGAGGCTTGTGCCATCCTCATCATAATGTAATAAACATGTAGAAGAAAATACATCTGAGCTGTCAAATAGCCCCATCAGTATTTCCACAGTCCACCCTCTTTTAGAGTAACAGCATTAAGGTGTGTGCACTGTGAGGCACGCCTGCAGATAAATGTGATGACATCTAGTTGTGGCTCACTTTCATTTATTTAGGGGATTGATTAGATGCAAAGAGAGTAGATAAATGTGTTGGGGAGGCACTTTCATTTGACATATTACCATATAGTCAGTAAGGAATATGAGACGACTGAACATTTTTCTTTTCAAGGTGCTTTTAGAGATCTAGTGGCATCATGGCTTTGCGAGTAGCTGATATGAGGTTAGAGCCATCATGCTTGCATTTTTGTGACTACAATTATCATACAGCATATTTAAGTAAAAAGAGCAGATAAATAACTTTTTTTGCATTCAGAAAACTATAAAAATTTTAATTATTTTATTCCAGTTGAGAGATTAATAATAATCCTTCACTGGGGATGAAATGCTAGGGCCATGTGAAGGTACTAGAATGGACCATGCTGCAGTCAATTATGTGTTTCTAAGGTTGTTGTGTTCACACTGCCCCCTTCTGTCCCCATAAGTACAAAAGGCATCCCGTGTACCAACAAAACAAAAGCATCTCTATCAACCAGACACAGACAGAAGGAAAGGGCAACACATATTTCTAAGGAGCAGCCTGAAAGCATCGACCTTGACACTAAAACTGCAAAAAGAAAATCAACAGCAAATTGTACACTTTGAAGGGTTATATGAGCATAATTATTTAGTAAATGAAAATATTTAAGTCAAGTATTGTTTATCTAGAGACATCTTACTTTACTTTAAAAGTCTATATGGAACAGGCATTAGCGTTGTGTACCATTAGTATGACATTGTTGAAACATGATGAAACAAAAATCAATTTTCCACAAGTACTAAATGTGATTCAGTTAAGATTCCAAATTGAAAACAGTGTTTCCCCAGGGTTCTTTAGAAAGCCAGTGGATAGTGCGCACACAACATCCTTTTGTGCACACTATTTACCCCTGGATTGCTTCAGGCTAATGTCTCAATAATTTTCACTCCTTTCTCAGGTCCTTCCCACAAAGGACTTAACTAATGATCCATGGACAAAATGAAGCATTTAAATTTATTCATTAATCATTCATCTCCAGCTCATTGAAAATGCTAAACTTCCACAAAATTAAGATTGAATATTGAAAAGTGATTGAGGGAGACAGCTTTCGGAGAGTGAGGCGAGTGAAGGAGTGTGGGGCGCAGTAACAATAACAGGGTCTTTCGGAGAGACAGTGGTCTTCACATGGGCATGGTCAAGGTGGCCAAGGTGCACTAAGTGCTAGTTAAGGTCACGGGGTTTCACTAGTTGTAATTAGATCTTGGAATCTGGAGAAGCGTAGAATTTCTGTCAACACTGCCTGTAATTATTCTCTTTTCCAATTAATGGTGACATAGATTAATTATCTGATGAGGCAAAGCCAATTGCAATCATTCACCCAGCTAAAATTAGATCAGTCCTGACAGCAGCATGAAAGTCACCTGTTTCATTGTTATGGATTTGCTGCAAGTAGAGGGGGGAATAGTGAAGCGTGCTAGGGTAAGTAAGTTGTCTGGTACAGGTGAATGTCCAATTACACTGCTATTTGAACTGAAGGCATCTACTCATTCGATCCAACCGCATCTGGACTGGCTTGTTTGTTCGCCCCGACATCATCGGTGGTAGTAGAGTCATCTGTCAAGGATTGCAGGAACGAAGAGATGAGCTGAATTCCTCCTGACAACCTCTCCTGTTTAAAAAAAAAAGGACAAATACAAGAAATGGGAAACAAGCTAATTAAGGAAATGCTGTTTTTTACAGAATTACTTACTCAGTGTGCATCCCACACACACAGCTGATGGTGGATCTGCAATTGTGAGAGTAAAGTTACCATCTTGTTCTTATTTTTGTGGGGAAGGAGTACAAGAGGCTCCTGGTGAACCACGTCCAGGTTCAGTGCTCTTCTGTTTTAAAAACCTCAGCATCCAGTTTTTCTATTAAACTGCCTGGCACTGTCAACCAGCTTGGGAATCTGAACCGGCCTAGCCATGCAGAAATTCTCTGACTAACAATTATATCAGCAACAGGATCTTGGATTACTGTCCCCTGGGACTGGGGCAGTGGGCGTCTGCTCCAATCATTACTGGCCATTCAACAAGGCTCTGCACTGCTCTCCACTGTTAGCCATTGTCAATTATGCCATCCCTAGTGTAAACTCGCAGAACACAAAGCTGAACTGCCAGTTCTGGCAGGAGTGTAACAGGATGACAGCCCGCCGCCCCCCACGCTCCCACCACCAAACCCCCACCCACTCCCACCCGCTCACCCTAGGGTTCCCCGGCCTTCCTCCCCTCAAGCTACTTTAGAGAAAACTGCCATTTGGCGTCTGATTCGAGCACGCCTTAGCCGTGAAAGTGCGAACCTGACCTCTCTTATGTTCTGCTTGTGGGGTTAAGTGGACATGATGGATTAGTACAGGCCTCATCAGGATTCAGCCTGGTTTAACTCCAGTTACAACTGGTATCAGTAACAAAGTGGCAATGATACTGATAATTCATGTATCATGTAACTGTGAATCTCACATACATTATCACTATCTGCATACCGTCACTGTAATTCTTTGTGCATCACAAGACCACGTTAAAGGTTTTTCTATTCATGCAATCATGCAGATTAGCTGTTTATGCCTGTTCATAAACTAATCAAGGTATTTTTCTTCTTCTCTCATAAAGGTTTATCTACACTTTTTGGAGGTTAGACCCTGAGCTGGACTGTTCACAAGGAGCCTGTTTAAAGTGAGTGTTGCCTGCTCTGATGGACCCTGTGCTGAGCTGTGACGGGTGACGGTGTGGTGCGCTTGAATACACCAGCTCTTTTGTCCTTCACACTCTGCAGCTCTCTGATAGCTCCTCCCCCCTGTGCCCTACTCCTCCCTGCCTTGAGCTGTGATCTGCTGGGGCCTTTTGAGGCTGGGCCAGTGAGACATGGCTGCTCTCTGTAATGTCTGGACCAGACCCATCAAAAAAAAAAAGAAAAAAAACATGTCAGCAGTCAGAGGAGGAGGAACTGAGAAGGAAACCACTTAATAGTATTTTCATTGGGTACTCCCCTGAAAAAACCTCTAATCAAATCTGAGCACATTTTGCCTCCAGCATATCTGATGAAGTTGAATTTGATGTCTGGCAAATAACAAAAACTACAGATTGCAGCTGACAAAGATGGAGATTAAGGAGTTTGGGATGCCCTAGTGTTATAGTAAGGAAGAAGTAAAAAGGGTGGAAGTAGTTCATAATACGGTTGCATGCCACCTGGCTCTGCGTTAATGCTGGACAGGACATTTCATAAAGATTCATCACTGTCTCTTTGTCCGCTTTGACCTCATCTCACATCGCAGCACAGATTAGATACCGATTATCCTCTAAATGAAGATCCTTACTTCTCAACCTTGCAGGATATGCCGCTACTCCTCTGCAAGACAGACAGAAGGTTATCCTACTCACAAAGAAGAGGCTGTTACACAAATTTCTTCCATGCCGTGTACTGAACTCGCCCTGAATTAGCCGTAATAGCCACAAATGCCCCTTCTAAACGGGAAACAGGCTCAAATGCTGATGTGATGTGACCGGGCACAATGTGTCGTGTATATAGAGTTATCTCAAGAGGCAGAGCTACCCTCAGACACGGAGTCACTGCATAGGCACTCTCGCAGACACATCATCCATCACACCGGTCTGCGATCTGATGAGTGAATGTATAGACTGTAATGTAAGAGTGGTGTCTTTAACTCCACCACAGCAGTGAGGCACAAAGCCTTGGTGGATGTTTGCCTGGCTGCCCTTGCTTGGCAAAGAAGACACAAGGCGACTGACTAGCCGGATGAGGCTCAAACAATGCCAAGCATAACATGGAGTTACTCTGGTATGCAAAAGAATACGCTTCCATCCGGTAGAATACCTACACTGGGATAAAAGTTGAATGAAGGGATTTACCATTTAAATGAATGGCAGTTTGTGAAGTTTTCCAGCCTGTTTTACATGTATATGTACAAATACCTGGGCTGTTTTTATTTTCTGGTCGGTCTCTTGAGAAAGAGCCTGGCACCGGTCCAGTTCAGCCCGGCTGTAGAGGCTGCGTTGTTTGAAGTATTTCACCAAAGCTTTGTGCATCCTCTTCTGCAACAAAGAGAGCTAGGGGGAGAGAAGGCAGAGAAAAGGAATTGGTAAGGCAGGAGAGGAAATTAATGGCAGTGTTCAAGAAGAATGATGGAGGGGAATAGAGAAAGCAGTCAATAGCCCATTCTGCAGTACACGGGCCTGACAGGAATTTCACAGTCTCTTGGTTTCTCTGCCCACTCGTGTGCACTCATCAGAATCCAGTCACATCTGGCTGCCAGGATGGGGGGTTAATTTTCTCTAAATGCTTCAGCAGTTTTGTTCTAGCCGAGGCAAACTCTGTGACTGCAAAGCTGATGAGTAAAATATTTCTACTTCACCCAGTTTAACTTTATACCAATCCCCTCAAGACATATTTTACACATACACACAGAGTCATGAACCCCCCACTGAAACCAGAAATTATTCCTAGTCTCTTGGAAAGACATGCTGCTTGCTTTATTATTTGAACACAGTTTCAAGCAAAGAGGTTTAAATTCTGATAGATGCCATTGCTTTTCTTTCCCCTCCATCTCTCTACTCTCCCTACAAAGCTTATCATTGCTTGGCAATGTGTTCCCCAGTGCATTGAAAACTAAAGCGAATTAGCTCAGTCATCAGCTCCTGAAGGAAAGACAATAACAAGAATGCTCTTTATGGTGTACCCTGTTAAAACCCAAGAGCTGAAAGCCTCCACATAAACAAAGCAACACTTTACATGTACAGTAGAATCAAGAGGATTTTTATAAGAGGAACATACTTGCAAGAGCTATCAGATGCTAATTTATTAGTTATTGTTAAATGTATAAATGAGAGTCTGACTATGTGAGTATATTTATACTTGCTGAATTTTGTATAAATCAATACTACATCCTGCTTTTGAAAAAGAGATTGGTAATATTAGTTAAACGAGCTGAAGTGTGTCTTGACTGGACAATTAATAAATAGGACATATTTCTTCCACAACAAAAATGTTGTGTGGCTGAAACTATTTCATTGAGTGATTTTATCTGTATCTGAAATACAAACATATTAAAGCTGCAATATGAAAAAAAAATTAAGTCATACATGTATATAAAGATCCCCAAATTCTGCAATGAAATAATACTGATGGATAATGGTTGCTTAATAGCACCTAGTGACATGGATTTTAAATGCAGAATAAATAGATGTAATTCACTACTATCAGTGGTCGATAAAGATATCTTTTATCTAATTAAACATAGTAACACTGCACTACAGAAAATAATCCATAACAAGTAAACATCCTGAATTGAAAATGTCACTTGTGGCTATTTCTATATAATCATGATAGTTACTCTTCCTGCTCGTCACTGGGTTGGATTCCCACACGAATCTAGCAAAAACGATTTACAGTGTGAAAACTACAAAGAGCCTTTGTTTTCCCAGGCAAAGTACTGCGTAATATGTTATCCAGTAAGAAGAAAACAGGAGATTTCTTTAGATAATTTCATTTTTGAATTTATATCTTGTGGTTATCATGAACAACTGGGGCAGGATCACCAAAGAGAAAAAGAAAGAATGGAAGAAGACCAAGAAAAAGTGATCAAGTCAACAGTCATTCAACAGATGAATAGGATTGTGGGATTTGAAAGGATTCAAAACTGATGTCGAACGAGCCATCTTCCTCCTAGACAGGTATGTAATAACAAGAATGCTGGTGAGTTTAGTTTTCTTAATAAAATTACTTCTCAAAATTACTCCTATCACCAAACTGAATCAGGTACCTGTAGGCTTTCATGTAACCTAGGTGTATTAAAAAAATTGGCACAAAAAAAAAGTTTACTTAGTTCCACCATCATCATGATACTCACTAAAATTCAAGGTATGTGGTTGGTAACGATTCACTCAACACTCACGGTTACTTTAGCTGGACTTCAATGTGACAACCTGTGGAAAGTTAATCATTTCAGCTTCAGAGGTAGAACTATAACCTGCATTTTGTGAAAATGTGAATGTGAATATTAACTATGGGCAGTTTGAAAAGGTTGAAATCACACTTATTAGCTTACTCTTAATCATTTATTACAGATATTTCAGATCTTAATGCAAGATAATTCATTTATAAAAACAAATTGTGTGCTGTTTAGTTGTCATCTTGTCAGCATAATAAGGGCTGTTTTTGTCTTGTCACTTGAACTATTTGTCAGGGCTGCCTGCTGTCAGGATTATATTTCTATAAAAGGATACTAAAGAGATGGTTTTCATTGTATCCCTCAGCTGAATATCATTAAAGAGATTATGGGCTCTCCAA
Organism: Acanthopagrus latus; assembly: GCF_904848185.1. Taxonomy (NCBI): domain Eukaryota; kingdom Metazoa; phylum Chordata; class Actinopteri; order Spariformes; family Sparidae; genus Acanthopagrus; species Acanthopagrus latus. Next base: position 17,326,440 of record NC_051059.1, on the reverse strand, counting down.
ACACACACACACACAAGTGGTGTGAGGCATCTCACACACGTGCACTAATGTTTGATCTCTCAAATGATCCTGACAATGTTAAATGCCTTTACCTTATTGCCTCCAGTTATAAACAAATCAATTAAGGATGATAACATTGTGTAATATGTGTACTAACTGGGACATAAAATCCAACATTATAAGGATAATTATACACATATAAAACTGGAAAGAGGAGTGCCTGGATGTTCCTGTTGAAATCAGATTAAATGTGATAGGCCTACATCTACATTTCTGAAACATGTTGGATTATAAGCTTGTTATAAAAACTAAATTCAGGCATAAAACAGTAGCCGAGAGGCTGCTGTTGTAGAAGTCTAGAGTTGAAACAAACAAAAATGGTGAAGGCTGAATCCGGAGTAAAAGAAAATCAGGCTTTGATCATGAGCGTGGAAAATCCTGTCCACAGGATTTTATTTTTGCATGCATTTTTCACTTGATAACATTCATGCAGTTAGATGAGGAATTGCTCAAGTAAAGGTATTAGTCATTTTTGGAACAAATAATATGTATTTTTCATTGCAGGAATCAGTGTGGCTTCTTCCTGGTGTTACGGTTGTCATGTGTAATTTTATTCCAGTTAAATAGTGTCAAAAACTATAAAGATTAAACAGGAAAATGCTGCTGAGGTGTCTCCTTCAACTAGTCAGAACCTCCAGTGCTATTTTAGCACTAAAGGCACATTTATTGTCTGATCCTAACCTGTGTTTGCTGCTGATCCCGAACAAATGATGTGTGTGAGCTGTGGTGAGCAGGGGCACGTTTGTAGCTTCCAGATAATATAATGTTTCACCTCTGACCACCTCACAAAAACTATAATCAAGGAAATGGAGAACGTAAAGTATTTACATGTACCATCAACCTCTCTCTTTACTCCCCTTGGTGGCAAAACTACATGGCTATCATTACATTATGTCACATCCATCATCCTCCTCCACTCAAGTTATCTCATCATTATTAGATTGCTGCAGTAACCTCCTCGCTGGTTTGACAAACTAAAACCTTCATAGAATTACTGCCCATGAAAAGAAGAGCTATCTGGTGTAAGGAAGAATAGCGTGGAATAGAACATACGATAACATAGAGGATAAGATAACGGCGCAAAAAATCGTCAGTCATAAACCATAATTAAAAAGAGAGGGGGTGGAGAGATAGTAAATTTAACAAAAGGTAATATGAACTGTACCTGAGTGTAATAATGAGAAGATTTATGTGCATGGTTTCTCTCACTCAGAGTATACGCTGCTTCCTGTTTGGCCTCCATGAGGATCTTCTTCAGACCTTCATACTCGATTGCCAGCTGTTTGTTTTCCATCAGTGCATTTTTCAGTGCTTCCTACATACACACAAAAACAAAAGGTTTAGGTCAAACAGTAAAGGTAAGTCAAATGATTACACCATCTATTAAAGGTACAGTGTTTAGGATTTAGTGGCGGTGTGGCTGCAGACTGTAACCAACTGAACACCCCTCATCTCACCCTCCACAATGGTGGCTGCTACAAACTCGAGAGGCCTTCTATAAAGCCAGTGTTAAATTTGGCTGCTGTGGCAATTCAGCATGACGGACTCTGAGGACGAGGACGCTCTCTCTTTGTTATTATAATAGCGCCATTCTAAGCAAGCAAAAGCACAATGATTCGTAGTTTCATTTGACCATACACCTAAATCCCTGTCCTTAAATCCTATGCACTGGACCTTTAAATAAACAGGATAAAAGCAGGTGCAAAGTCAGCTGCAGAGCTATATTGTACTATAACTAGTGACATACCTACACAACATTGTCACTCTGACAATCCTGTTTCAGATCAATGAAATGTAATACTGCACAAATCTCACTGGATTTAATTTAATGTAGGCTAGGGATCACTGTAACTAGAGCTAGTGTTCTTCTGTGACTCCTTAATGAATTACAAAAAACATTACCTGTATAACAACAGTAAAGGGGCTCTGTGGAACTTCTGCATTGTGCTAGAAGCCGACTGTTAGTTTATGTTAGCAGACTCCATTTAATGTTAGTTATGGCTGATCTCTGTTAGCGCAGCAGAAAGAGGCACTGAGGCAAGGCCTTTGAGAACCTGTACAAAGTCACTTCCTGTGGACTGTCACTGAAAATCGAGTCCTTCACAGGGAAATCCACAGTCCAGCAGCATTAAACGACTTAAACAAATGACCCACACATAAGCAGCCGAAACAGATAGGAATGTCAGTTTTTTTCACATCACAGTACATGTTAATTGATACAAGTTATTACATAGAGCCCCTTTAATATATAAACCATTTTTTTGTGGATCAGTCACATCATGGCTAAGGTCAATATCAGCCCCTGTTGTATCCTGACCCTAACTGTCACCATTATATTAGATAACTTACAAAGACAGGATGCAAGTGCCTCTCATTTTACAGTTAGAGCATATAGCATTTACTGTACAAATTGATTTTTTGCTGGTATGATGACTGTTTTACCAATATTTTTGCTGTATGCCACAGCCAATCCATTGTGGCGGCATTTAGTCAGATGTTAAATACATAATAAATAATCACATGAATCAATGTTTTCATAACTCACAATCTGCTATTCACATTTACCTAAGAAAACATTATAGGGTGAAGGGCACTGGAGAGTCAATATACAGTTGTAACATACTGTATAATAACACCACACTGAGCAGTTAGAAGATACTGTAGTTGTACCACTGACCTGGTAGAGTATGTGTGCGTATAATACAATGCATGCATTTCTGTATTTGTGTTGTTAATTAAATATATACATAGCAGGCACACAACAACTGACACTTTTCTGTGAAATCAAGCAAATAAATCACAGTGAGTATGTGTCTCGCTGCATGTCCTCTTTTCATTTGAACAATGGTTCCCAAGTACTGGAGATGTGGCTGGTGAATATCTCAAGTCTACCTGCAGACATAATGAAGTGTGTCTCTGCAGTAAAACAGAACAGCACTAAAGTGATGAGTTTAACCCAGCAGAAAGAGGGGCTGTAAACATGACAAATGCCTGCTATTGATTTCAGGTTTAATTACTCCATGCAGCACTGACAAAGCCCATCTGATGCTGTTGTGAAGTGTAAATGGAACAAATTACACTTCATTGCCCATAAGAAACTGATAGCGTCGGCAGTTTGCATTGTTTACTTTGTGCTCGCCAAACGACAAGCACTGATCAGATCAAAAATAGGTGCATGCATGAAAGATGGAACAATTCCAGACATGTAGGGTTGGAGGAAGATGACCAAAGACTTCACAGGGCTGACATGTCAATCTGCTTCACCTTGACATATCCTGTGTTTGTATCTTTAAAAATAACCCATCAGCAAGCAGTACATACATGCAAATTGCCATCAGGCTGCTGGCTATATTGACCCGTTTCACAGAGGTCTGCAACCTTCAGAGGTTATAAGAGTATAGTATTTGGTCAGCGTTTTACAAGAAATCTCCTCTATAAGAAATATTTGCAAGTGCCTAACCATTCTGCTTCATGCACTGTGGCTTCTGAATGCACACTCCTTATTATGTTATGCTAATGCAGACATTATGTGTGCTGTATATTGGTCTCAATGATTAAAGTGACCAATTTCCTTAGAATTTGAGAGTCTGTCTGATCTTTTTATTTGGTGAGGAGTATTGTTGTTATATCATCTTATTTCGTCAAGTGGAGAGACTAAACCCCTTTTTTGCATGGCTAACTTTTATCTGGCTAATGGGAGTTGTGTCTATGAGGAAGACTTCTAATTCTTAAATTGTCTCACGCCAACAACTTCTTTAAAGTTGCTGCACTTGGATGCATGGCGGCTTAAGCTCCATTGCCTTTTCTTGTTTTGAACTAATGCATTCTTGATCACCGTTTAATGAAACTATATACCACATGGCGATTTCACATTAGATAAGCCATGTGAAACCCCCATCAGCAAAGAGGCTCTGGCTGGGGCTGATAATCCTGCAGATGAAAACCTTACAATAAATAGGGGTTTCTCTTATAAAGGAGTGTTCAAATGCAAGTCAGGCTGTGCACAGCACGTTTGTGTTTCTACCCGAGCCTATTTCTGACAGTAATATAAAAAAACACTCAGGATTATATGCATATTTGATGTTGTGAACTGTATGCTTACAAGGAAATTAGTATTGAAAATGTTGGCCTACAGGTAACAAAATGTGCACAGCATCTCACCACGACACGCATCATCAAATTCGTCCAGACAAAAGACTATAACAACAGTGAGTTGTCATTTGTGGGAAAAGCACTTAAACAAGATTGACCATGGCTTGTAATTTTAATTGCACTCAGCTCTTTTCTCTGCATCTTAAGGGATGTATTGTGACAAGCAATGTGCTGACACTAATCCACAAACAAATAAACAATGAGATGTTTTTTACAGCTCGTCTCTGATTGCACAGTATTTGACACAAAAAAAAAGTCATGTACTTACAGAGAGTTATCCTGAACAGCATTTTGTTACCTTAGTGTCTTCCATTTCTTTTTTTCTTGCAGTAACATGAGCGGTGTGTGTCTGCATGGATCGCTGTGTTCGTCGTTGGCAGTTATTAATATCAGACTGCAAGGTGCTCATTATGAGAGCAGCTGATTTGTTTTTGAATTCCACCACATCAAAAAGGCTTCTGGAAGGAGAAATCAAACACACAAAATTAGATTATTTTCTTCAAATCATTTCTGAGTATCATAAATATATGATTACTGCATCAGTGCTCCCACTGACGCAGTAATCATAGCAGGTAGAAATTTAGATTCAGAGCATTGATAAAATAAAAATACCTGAATAAAAATTCAAAGAAATATTAAAAAAAAACATTTTTGGAGTATTTTTATTATTTATCCATTTTCTGTCAAAAAAGCTGACATAAAACAAAAGGTGGTGTTACTCCAACAAACATATCTATTACATGAAATGATTCCTGTGTATGTCTAACTTACTGAAGTTCTCTCATGATCTCTGGCATGCTATCAACTGTTTTTTCCATTTCATCTGATGCGTCTCGGTATTCTTCGCTCTTCTTCGTAAGGTCACTGATTTTGCCCAAGGTGTTGTCATATCTCTCTACAGTAGCAGTGTGTAGATCCTGTAAACAAATAGCAACGTTAATGTTTCTGTTAACCTTATTTTGTTCAAAGTGCTTAGAGCAGGAGATTATTTTGTTCCACAAAAGAATGACAAGATAAATAGCTGTGACTAGCTGTGTGCTCAATGAGCTTTGCAGAGTAAACCTGACTTAGCAACTGTTCTTTGACTCAAGAAGAATTGCTTTATGCAACCCTTAACTTTTCTTCTCTTACCTGAGCAGCTTTAAGGTGGTCATATTTTAGTTTCTTCTCCTTCTCGAGGTTGACTAATGTGTTCTTGTGTTCACACTGTATCTTCTCAAGATTTTCTGTCAATTTCCTGATTTGCTATAAAAACAAATAAGTAAGAAATACAGTTGAATTAAAACTTGAACACATTTTTAATGTAAACTGATACTTGGACTAGGATTAATCATTATTACATTCATCAGTACCTCCACTTTTGTCTCCAGAGCTTTTGTTGCTGAGGATACATCTTCAAATTCTTTCTGGAGCTTTCGGTTGGTTAGGTCTGAGCTCCTCTGCAGTCGACACATTTCTTCATTTTTATTTGCACACTGACCCTGATGCAAAAGAAAATAAAAAGCAGAATGTCATCATCTTAAAGTCTACAAACATGTACAGTGTGTGAAGACATTAATGGGAAATAATGCAGCTGAATACAGCCAGACATTTAAAACTACCTTTATGAAATGTATAATGTGCGGTTTTTATTGAGACTGTGCTTTGTGAAGCTTCACCTCTTCATGCCTCTCTCATCACAGCTATAAAGTGTTCCACAGAAGCAGAAAAAGTTTGCAAAAATAGATAGATATATTTTGAAGATTTCAATTTAAATCTACTTTGTTTGCATGACAATTTTGTGATAACATTTTTCTTAAAGTCTGACTGAGCAAAAGGTACTCAGGGTTCAGACTCACGAATTTACCTTCAGTAGTTCCAGGGCAGTCATCTGTCCTGTCAGATCTTTCCTCAGCTTTTCTATCTCTTTCTGTAAAGCATAGAAAGGGCACTGAAAGCCATTTTCCTTACAAACTATGACCCATGCAGTATACATAGCACATGTACATATGTTGTCACTGACCCTGGCCCTCTGTTCTTCCATGAAGGTGAGCTGCTCCTGCTCTTCCAGTTTAGTCTGGGCGACACTGTGCTGGGCTACAACTTGGGTCACTTCCTCCTTGGCCTTTTCCCACTGCTCGTCATTGTCAATGATTTTCTGGAGCATCTGCTTCCTCTCCTCGCGCATCTGCTTCACTGCTTTCGCACTAAGGAAAATCACACAGAAAAGTAACAGTAAACACAAATAAGTGGCATAATATTGTATATAGTAATACCAAATATAGGATGTTGTCTCTTCTGCCATGACTTTGGCTTTAACACTGTACCTTTCAGAGAGTTTTAGCTTGTAGTCTTCTACGTTCTGCTCAGACTCCATGTTCTCTTTACGCAGGGCTGCAAAAGCATCACGTTTTGAATGGAGCTGCTCTTCTATGCAGGAAACCTCTGCTTCCCCATTTAGTCTCTGTGGATAACGTAACATACAGGGCGACACTGAGTGGATGCACTTATCCAAAACACCTTACAGCGAATGAATTCAGACATTATTAGCATGCATAGCTCCACTGAGAGTCTAAATGTAGTCTGCCAGTTATGTGCCATGCTCTACCCAATGAACTATCAAGACACACATAAGTAGCCAAAGCAGCACCAAGATTATAAAAACATTCTGACACTACTGTAACAATACTTACAGTTTTCTCAATGTCTTGTTTCAGTGCAATTAGTTTCTCTTTCAATTTTTTGTTCCGTTGCATTTCATTTTCAATTTGAAGTTTCAATTCCAAAATCTGTCATAGAAGAGGAAAAGAAATGTGAATTTGAATATTTCTGTATTATGTCGACAAAAAAAACCCTTTAAAAATCAAATTATGCACAACATCAGTTACCCGTTCTTTTTCAGCTTTCAGTTGTGCCATAACTTCAGGGATACGTTGTTTTATGGCTACGCACTTTTCTTTTGTAAGAGCGACTGTCTTCTCAGCATCCTTTATTTCAGCACAAATATCTTTCTCCTCTATCTTCAGCTGGTTTAAATCCTCCCTGATAGAAAAAGAGAGAAAAAAATAACAGTTTTGTCCGTTGTTACTAAGCTGATTTATTAAAAGTAGAAATCTATAGTTAACTTTTCACTTTTGGGAATGATGAGATAACTCAACAAAATGACGAAAGGATCTCGTGATAATCCATATATTGGAAAACATAAATAATACCCATTTATTTATGTTTATGTTATACCTATGCATATATATCCAACCAACTGTATTCAAATCAGTTTCAGGTTAAATGGTCTCATTCTGTTAAATTGACACTTCATCATTAATGGTAGTATGGTTGCAGTGTTATTAACAGACACCTTCCAGCCAGACATTATGGCATACGTAATTATTGTATACTTCTTTAGTCCAGTGATGCAAAACATGTTTATTTCTAATGTTGGTAGGATAGATACTCACAGTCTGCAAGAAAGCTGATTTTTCATTTCCGACAGGGTATTTTCCAATGATGTCTTTTCATTTTTGGCATCCCGCTCCATCCTTTTAAACTCCCTCTGAGCCAGTGCAAGATCACTTTGTGTTTTTGAGTACACTTTGTCAGCCTGAAAAAGAAAGGGGGAAATCATTGGCTTTTATTCTTCCTAGATACTATTTGATAGCAGTTTCAGGTGCTGATTAAGACAATACATTATCCTGTTATCAAATCATGACCTGTTTAAACTAAATCTTGTGAATCTGATATACAAAGTATCTGCCACATGTCAACACTGAGGCCACACACTTCTGGCCTCAGTGTTGGCCACACAAGGGGTTTTTACTTATTTTTTTGGCTTTGGCAAATCTAAGAAAATCCAGGAGGCCCAAGGCTGTCTGTTAACCCTGGGCTTTCAGTAAGCCTGCTTTTAAAGATTCACACTTGAACATCAGAGCCCAGAGTTATTATCTTCAGTTCACCCACAGCCAATGATTTGTTGAGTTGTACAAGCAAAAACAAATATTTCATTTGTTCTAACACTGAGTCGGTGCTGCTGTTAAATTCATCAGCCATTAAGATGCAATGGTTCTGAGTCAAAGTTGACCTCTTACATGTTCCCTATTCCCTGTGTCTTCTCTCTACTGGCACACTTTCATGGCGTATTTGCCTGACGGCAACGGTACAGCCAAGGCTGAATTTGGTCATTAGATTTTCAAGCATCCTGACTTGAACTAAAAAAATTAACAAGAAGAAAAGCTAAATGATAAGTCTGGGAATTATGTAAGTTATTAGGATTCATCCTCTAGGGACTATGAATGTCTGTACCAAATTTCATGGCAATCCAGTCAATTGTTAAAATGGAATGATTTTAGTCTAGACCAAATTGTTGGATGACCACTGGACCAATGGACCAACAAATATTGTAATTCCTAAAGCCATGGCACTTGTGGATTAAAAATAGAGTTAGAAAAGAGAGAGTGGCTGAGTGAGATAGAGCTAGTGCATGATGGAGAAACCCATCAGAAACAAAAGAAATAACCTGATTTCCTTGTGTTATTGTGCTTATTTGCTAATGTATGAATGCACCAGATGTTTGATGTTATCTTTACACAACTGGACAGTGTCAACAACAGACTTTTACCCCATTCGCCGGTTAATTCTTGCAAAAATTTCAAAAACAATTCTCCATCTGTCACAGACAAGACGTCACTATTAATTGTATCCCTGGCACACAAAAATGACCAACCTTTCTGAGCTTGAAAATATAAACACAACAATTCCAGAATCAATCAGATTAGAAAGTTACCTCAGCTTGCGCAGAGTTAATTTGTTCTATGATGCCTCTCTGGAGGTCAATGTTTTCTTTCACAATGGGAACTTGTTTTTTGGCAAAGTTTATGTCCTTGTGTAAGTGCTGGTTCAACACCTCAGCGTGCGACAGTTTCTCCTGGGCTTGGTCAAGTTTTTCTCTTTCCAGTTTAAGTTGCCACTTGAGTTCAGTGATGTCTCTGATGCAAGCCTCGTGCTCTATGAAGAGGAATCATCAAAAAGGAATACATCAAAATACAAGGCACAAATGTGTCTTTGGGGCGATGATAACACACTTCTCAGTCACTGACCTTTTTGGACAACAAAAGAGTGCTCTTGTTGCTTCCACAATGCGATGCTGTCAACTTTGCTCTCCAAAAGTATTTTTCTCCTCTTCTCTTTGTGGAGAGCCTCCTCTGCATACTGCCTATCAGCCTCTAGCCGCTCAATCAGACACACAACCTCTCCAAGGACATCATTTATTTTCTTCAATAGTGGCGATAATGGACAACTTTCTAGAGGATGAAAAATTAAGAAGTATCTGCACAATGAATTGTACTGCATCATAACTATCAACTAGAAAGCATGAAGAAGTAAGCTAATCTTTGGCAAGGTATGTTAACATAATGTGACCAATTACAAAGTGGAGATAGAAATAAATTGGATCCATAGTATATTATTAGCAGAGGTGAACACTAGATAGTAGATAGTATTGTAGTATCTTAATTATAATGTAGAGAAAAGATGTGAACCAGTTACTGGGACTCATTTATTCTCACATTGACTAGCCAATTCTGGAAGGAATGAACATATCTAAACCCAGAGCTTAAGTAAAATGTTCACTATACTTTTATGTGTTGCTATTTCATTTTCATGTGCTTTTGCTTTGATGGTATAAGTAAAATTATGAAACAAATATTTTAGAAATGACAGAATTGTTTGTTTTCCACCTCTTGCGCTAATTGCGATGCCTTCGACGAACAACTCTGTAGATGTCACAGATTCGGTATCCGAGTCTCTGGACTGAAATCTGTTAAAAGGGAGTTATACTTGTGTCATATTTTAAGTCCTACTGAATATAACAGAAAGAAGTAGGGGAGCAAAACAACATAGGACCTCACCTCAAAGTTTTGTTGCAGTGGTGCTTGTCCTGATCAATCTGTGAGTGATATTTTCCAGACTGGTACAGGAGGAAAAGGAAACAATAATTTTAAATTGATTGTACTCCTATCTTATATTGGTCTGACAATATTTCATGTGTCACGCATCAGTTTACCTGCTGACACCAACTTTCCACCATCATCTTCATCTCTTGTACATGGTAAATACCACTGCTGACACATGGAGACGGACTGTTGAGCAAAGCACATGTGCGACGTCTACCAGAGCAGACGGTTTGAAGTTCTGCTTGATCTTGAGAAACACAAAATACTGAAATGTGTAAATCCACTTTAAATTTTGTTTATCGCCAACAATCACTAGTTTTAAGAGAATGCATGATAACTGAACCTTGCCTACAGTTTTTCTTCAAAGCCCCTGAAATATGTTATGACAGACACTCCTCCAGACACCAGAAAACAACTTTTGTTGGAACGTTCACCCTTCTTCATTAACTTTATTTTGAAAAGTAATTACAAAAATGTATTTGGCTGTGAAAGATGTTCTTTGAGTCTTTACTTTCTCTTTGACTCTGCTTGCATAGACTGCAATATATTGAGAGCATCAGTGAGAAAGCAGAGAAAAACTCATTTCAACATCTCAAGACAAACCCAAGGGCACAATTCTTAGTGGTGAAAGGACGCCATCTGGCTGACAAAAAGAGTATAAAAATTTTTTTGAAAAAAAAACACCAGTGCTTTGGACACCAATCCCTCTCTGGAACATCTAAGATGAACTAACTTTTGGAAATAAGTCCTTTATCTATATCATAGAACAAAGACATGTCACATTTATTCACAAGTAAATGTAACCTTTGGGCCACTTCAGAGTAAAGATTGTTGAAGATAGAATTGATGTTAACATCAGAAGGGTCCCTGTACGATATAATTTCTATGTACAGTATATAAAAGCTCCAACAAGTGGCCTGCCATATGGTTCAATCTGGCATGTAAAAATAAATCACGTTTGTGCCATTTCATTTTTTCTTTAAATACGTATTATCCCAAATCATTAGTTATTATTCATAATCTTATCATGGAGGGTAAAGTGAAGTCATCCCGTCAAGGGAGCCTGAGATCCTAGTACTATTTTGATCATCATTCAATCAATCATTTAGAATAACGGAACAGTTATTAATGGAACACAAATAATATGTACAGTCAAGTGGAGGATTTGGAACAAATCTGTCAAGTACAAATTAATTTCACTGTATGCAGAACTGAAATATTGGTCCCTGTGCATTATGTTGTCACACTGATATGATCTCTCACATAAAATTCACAGAAATTGAATATATTTAAATTTGTAGATGAATTTATAAGTAGATAGAAAGGTAGTAAATTACCCCAAATATTACAGGAGTTGGACATTGTTTCGATCTTCAAATCTAGGTTGCATGCACTTTGGCATGCTTCAGTTTTGTACTAATGAAACTGTAAAGATGTGCAGAACTACAATGTGAATTCTCACTGCTCTGTCTTATACTGTAAGCTGCACTGTCATATAGCAGGTAAGATGAAAGTAGCAATCTTTTTTCACTGCAAGGCCCATGAAAACGAGGTGGAGAGAGCTAGGACTAGATGTATGGAATATAGATAGACAACACTGGATTGTCACTCAGTAAGTGAATGTTTGGCTTGGTGTGAGGACTAGCCCTGGATAAAGGGTCCAGCCACAGATTTAGCTTAAAGAAAAGGCATTGCATGTTTGGGGTAGCTGATAGGCAACTTTCTTAAGTTATGTCCATTGTGTGCAGATAGACAGGTGAGTGACGAACTGGTACTGTTGCCATGATATTTCATTTGGAGGGTGGCTTGTGACTGAGCTGACTCAGACTAACACAGGAACAGTCCAGGAAAAACTGCGGGGACACCCGAAATAAAGGCCATCTGTTGCTGAGCACTTCAAATGAATAATACACAGTGAAAGAACCAAGTGGGGTAGGAAGGTGGTAAGGCAATATGTCATCAGCAGGCTGAATAAGCTCTAAATCATACTGGCAGGGTATATTATAGCGACGGAGCAGGCCCATGTGAGCCTGAGGGCCAATCACCTTCACCTGCCACACTCACTCATGATATTAGATAGTTTAATCTAATTATCATCCATTTTCTTTAAGAAAATGACTGTAATTGCATCAAACTCCTATCTGTCAGTGACAAAATGGATCATGGTATAACCTTGAACCTAATTCATTTCACAAATAAAATGTGAGAATTGTTAAATAACTGTAAGCAGTATTGGAATGTAAACTTCAAGCATCTGAAGGATAAGTTCACCCTAAAATTTAGTCGGTATATTGTCACCCTAATGTGTATGTAAAATCAGGTGAAGTGTATTAGTTCACAAAAAATGTGTTTTGTTGCTAGTTTTCTATTTTTCAAACAAGTCCCCATTATTTTCAGTTGAATTTGATGCAACGTTATGCTTCTCACCTTTATACTACTCATCTCAGAGGCAAATATTTAACTTCACCTTAACTTTCTACTCAACTACATTTTGTCTCTCTGCTATAACTACTTTTCAGATTACATTTTTCATACCTGCATCTTCAAATTTTGGTGACTCTGAATTTACTCATCTGCTCATACATTTTCGATAAGCTGATTAATTTTGTGTTTATAGTTTGAGCAAATTCTGCTACTTTTTACCTTAAAGGTGCCATTTGGAAGAAAAGTTGATTTTTGAGTCTCCTTCCCAACTCATCGAAAACTGGCGCTTTGGGATGGTGGTCGACCCATCCCACCATCCCAAAGCGTCATCATTTGATGAGTTGGGAATGAGACACAAAAATCTAATTTTCCTACATATAGCAACTTTAAATAAACTATTTAGAGATATGTGGTTACCACAGGAGGGCCACAAACGTATGATGATCTCATAGAATATGATTTCTGTAGATGTAAGGTAACATCTACAGCAGTGAAATGCAACATACACAGTAATGCAACAGAAATTTTAGTACAAAAACATCGTATATAATAGCAAAACAATGACAGGGGCCATTTCTGCATTCATGAGTAGGCTACTTTTACTTTGTACTGTTTAAATCAAATGTTGCAAACCATACTTAAAGAGGCTTTTACCTGTAGTGGAGCATATTCACAGTGAGCTATTCCTACTTTTAAGGATCTGAATACTTCCTCCTCCACTGTGTTTACATACACACCGGTCACTCCTCTCACCTTGCTGGCCAGGTCGTCCTTCCCTTGATGGGAATCTGAGCGGTTCAACGTCTGGCATCGCTGAAACTTGGCCGATACTTTCAGGGAAGACGCCACCAGTCTTACCTCCACCGTCCTGTGGAAAACGAAGGTGTAGACGTTCAAGATTAACTTAAAACCTCCAGGCTTCAAAAATGCTACCCTGTAATTAAGGTTGGCTGTTTTATTTACACATCACAAAAGGTTTAATAACAGCCTTTAAACTTTCACACGAAGTGAAACGTTAGGTGGCGTTAGCTTGAGTTGGAGCTGGTGCCTTTCACTCTCTGGCTCTCTCTGTTAGCTAACGTTAAATTTACGGTTAATTAACTCAGCTAATGATAAATTCATGAGCAGGTCGGGGGGTCGTTGTCATGGCAGAAAGTGAGAGCGAAAAAATGGCAGGCTATCAACTTACTTGTATTAACACTCCTGTGGCTACCAGCTAACTGTTAGCTGTCCATGGGGTGAGTTGTTTTTTGTTATTCTGAGCTGCTGCTGCTGTCCGTTGAAAAGTTGAGTTTTGTCAAAGTCTCTCAATGGATGAGTCAACTCCGGCTGCTGTCAATCTACTGCCTAGGTTGCTCGGCAACAAGGGACAGCGGGAGAGCTGCGTTCAAGAGCAGCAATGAAGGTTTGTGTTGTTGTTTAGTGGCACTAATGGGTGTTTCCTGTTCGTTATATGTGAAGTTGGGCAAGTTTTGTGAAAGCAAATGATAGAGTAGGATAAAATAATTAATGGGGGAGTAATTTAACATGAATTTATTTTGATTTAGATCATTTTCAATTATGGCAGTTATGGTTAATTATAATGTTACATGCTTTAATTTTTACTGCTATACAGTAATGTATGATACATTTATGATGATTTGGTTTCATCTTAGGCTAAAAAGAGGTAGACGATAATTACTAACCTGGCTGATTATTGGTGCCAATACTCGGCATTTTAAAATAAACTATTTTGTTAATGTGCTAGTTTGGCTTTGATGCAACATCCTGTCACACATTGTCCCTCCTACAACACTATCTGATTGTAACACATTCACAATTATTGGCTTATAATCACTGTAAAATGGGAATGTGCAAAGTAACTAGTAACTAAATGTATCAAATAAATGTCAGAGAGAGGAAGAACTCAAGTAAAGTACAGTACCTGAGTAAATCGATCTTGTTTATTTCATCAGTAGTTGTTCAAAATTTTGACAAAAAGAATATCTGTCGCCTTGATCTTCTAATAATCGGAATCAGCATCAGCCCTGAAAAAGCCATATTGGTCAACTTGATATTTTGAGTTTCACCTATGATGCAATTACACTTCTGATAGTGCTTACATGAATACAGCACAGTACAAGCTCACTGCAAACATTATTTGGACGTTTCTTGAGTGGGTGTGACATAGTGTTTGGAAAGCTCAAAAGCTCAAACATAGACTAGCTCATATGCAAAAATCATATCAAAACTATACAGCTATTTTTTCCATATTTCATTTGTGGTTGGAAAACTTGTGCAGTCGAGTGATTATTTTATTTACTAGTAGAGTACATCCCTTATCTATCCTTATCTAAACTAGGGGTCCATTGTCCATTGAGAGTATTTTCTGCTACTTTATACTTCTTCTACACACTATTTATTTGACACATTTAGTTTAGTCATTATAGTGTTTATAGGCAATTAATTGTGATTACCGATCAGATAGTTTGACATTGTGTGAGAAGTTATTGTATCAGGGCCAAAGTAGCACATTTTCAAATTAGTTTATTTTATTAGCAATTGGACAAAAAAAAATACTGTTTAAATGCTGCATATCGACCAGGGCGGTAATCACTCTAGTCTACCAATATAATAATAATAATAATAATAATAATAATGATAATGATAATGATAATAATAATAATAATAATAATAATAATAATAATAATAATAATAATAATAATAAAAACAATATAACGATATCTAGTGTAGAGTTGCATTCAGTTTATAAGCATTTCCATCATTTAAACAAATAAATTTAAAGAAAAGACGGTTACAACGGTTAAACAAAGATTTGTCGCAAAGTGAATTATTTTCTTCATTCACAAAAGATTTACTGAAATAATGTATTCCATGACGTCATCTTCCCCCCCTCAAAGCTGCAACAACAGCAAGTGAACGCATCTCTGCGTGACCTCCTCTGTGCACATATGTGAGTGAATCTGCTTGTTTCTCCCCTCCTCCCTCCCTCTCCTTTGTTGTTTTCCTCCTCTCGTTTCAAACTTTAACATTTTTTGCAGCCGGAGCACACTGACGCAAGTCAAGAGATTCCGCATTACGTCATCGCAAAGGCCACATACAGGAGGCGAGCGCTGCCCCGTGAGCTCTGCTCGGCTCGGCTCGGCTCGGCTCAGCCAGTAACGCTCGCCCGAAAATTTCCACTACACGAGCTTTGCGGGAGAGCGGCGGCGGCGGCGGCACCAACGACGGCCGCTTCGTGCAGTGATGCAGCAGCCTACACCAAAGAAACCCTGATCGCACCGCGGGACACGACCGGCTGTCGGCTTCCTGAATGGAAAACAGTGATGTTGCATGACATGCCTCGGAACAAACACTGGTAAGTCTCGTGCAAAGTGCTGCAGCTTGCTGGAGGAGCGACCTTAACCTACTTTGTCACTCTGGGTGAGATGAGTTTGTCGATTAACTTGCAGTGATAAGAGAAAAGAAAAAGAAAAGAAAGGAGGCTGTGCGAAGAGAGAGACATCAGAAATGCGGTCGCATGTGCAGGGGAGACGTTCGCTTTTGTCTCCAGGACACACAGGTGTCTCTGGCGTGACAGGTGATGCCTGAGCCCAGTGTTTACCATGAGGAGCCTGTTGCCCTTTTTCCTTGCTGCACCTTTACCTTTGCCTCGGACAGTATTATTCCTGTGGTGTGATTTTGTTTGTGTGCATAACTCGAACTCTAATCAATCCTGTGACTGACATGCAAAATCTGTGTTGGCAATGACATCACACATTTGCACAGCCACAAACACATTGTGCTCCTATTTGTGTCATTTTGTGAGCAAAGAACTCCAGAACAGCTCTAGCACCAGCACCAGCAAAACCGTAAATGTGTAGCTGCGCTCTCAGGGTCCCCAAAGTTTTGGCCTTTTTGCAGCTGAAACCATGGTGATCATCAGCACGGGGACACAGAGCAGACATCACCGGCTGGTACCAGACAGGAAGGGGGAAGACTGTTAAAGCTCAACATCTCTCTGGCTACGCCGAGCTCCTGCTGATTAACCTTAAGTCAGTGCCGCAGCGTGTTTTTTTTTATCCATCAGGGATGGGACTTGGGTGCCAGTGTAGTTTATAGTCCGTGATGTAAAAATAACTCTGGCCAATCAGTGGTAACAGCTGCGATGTACTGTACTGAGCCGGCCAAAACACAGATTGCTCTCCAGCTCAAGTTAGTGCTTGTGTTTGGAAATGTTGCATGACAATCTGTTCCAAGTACATCAAGCGGGACATGAATTAACAGCACCGTCCACTCTTGTTTTATGGAGCCGCTGCAGAAATAGCCTCATAATGTAAATAAGTGACTAATAAGGCTTTTCTTTTCTTGTTGCTGGCCTGACATGGCACTTGAGCGCTCGGCCAACAGAAGCCCCGTGCAGCATTTAAAAGACAGAGTGAGTCATTACCGCGAGACCCCTTATTCTGCTTTTGGCAGTGCCTGGCCCCACCAGTCTCTCTGTAATGTTAATGGCACAAGATGATTTGCTCTTTTAAGAGCGGTTATATTCTCATGCTGCCGGTGTGACGGTGCCACAGAAGGAAGAGTGATGTTTGCTGGGCACATGCCAGGAATGAGGTCTGGGGTCTGCAACTAGAGAGCCAGTAAAGCTGGACAAGAATGTGAAGCCCTCTCATTTGTAGTTAAAGATAGAGGCAGCACAGACTGTATCCTAGCTGACAGTGTCTAATTTCAGATATGTTCAGTGTGGCCTCCCGCACATTTGGGCTGCTTTTGTTGTGACGCTTCCGTGTCAGAGAGGAGTTTGAGTTTCTTGAACTTGGCTTTGTAATAACTCATCCCAGGCGAGCGTGAGGAGGACGACCATGGTGCTTTATGAGAGGTATGTTGATCATTGTGTTGCCTTCGCCGTCCCCACAGCCTGTATCAGCTGTGCTGGTTTAATATCAGCTCTTGCAGTAGATTGTATCAATCTCAGTTATTTCTGAGGCTGAAAACAGACAGCAAGAAGGTCACGTTGCCGGGACTCAGGATGTGTTTACTTGCAGCGTGGAAAGGATATCAATGTTGATCTGTAAGACGGTGTATGTTTTTACACTTTTACATTTACTCACTCTGTACGTGATGAATGGGCTTGCATATCCATTGCTATGAAGAGTCCGTGACATTGCTGTTTACTGCTGTAGGTGCATTCATCGTCGCCTCATAACTGGTGAAACTCTCATTTATTATATTTGTTTTTACAGGCTTCTTCATTTGTAAAGGTGCATTATGTCGATTGGGTTGGAAATTGTAATCCGGTTTCATATAACAGAAAAAACAAACTGACCTCGAAGGACACCGCAGTTTCATACTATTTTACTTTGTAAATGTGGCGGACCCTGCCACATTCTCTAGCTTCAATTAGTGTTCTGAGGGCCTTATTTTCCTCTGAGGAACAGCTGAACATGGAAATATTTAATATTTCCATGTTCAGCTGTTCCTCAGAGGAAAATAATATATAATATTACCTCATTAATGCTGTGAATATTGAATTTCGGAGTTTGGATTCCTTCTCCAAAACTGCTTAGTGCCCCTTTAAACCCGGTGAAAATGACTGAATGTTCTGTCAAGTCGTGATAATATAAGCAGTTTATTTTTTTTCTGTTGCTCACACTGCTCTGCTGTGAGGCAATTTTCTCAAATACTCTACGATTGATTCTGTAATTCCAGGTTAATTTATTAGCTTAATCTAAAATCCCCTTTAAACTGGATTTCAAAGTTTCCTAGAGCTCCTTAATCGACTGCCTGTGCTGACTGGAAATCAGAGCAACAGGGAGGGAAGCAAAAATAAAAAAAAGAGGAAAAAATGTATGCCGTTGTTTGCTTTTTAAACACTAGGTGAATTCTAATTTCCACACCCTGGGTCCCGGCAGCGTAACATTTTGGGTCTCCCAATTACTGTCAAAGTAATTTGAAATGCCATGCCTGAATGAGTGTCTCCTGCAGAAAAAAAAAGTGTTTTTAAAACCACTCGGCCAAGAAGTGTCGCCGAGCTCTCAGCTATCATCCCATCCAGCGATATATCACAAAAGATATTAACTCGTGAGAAGAAAGTTTTTCTTGACGAACTTTGCTCGTCTGCAGTGGGAGGTGTAGTGTGTGTGTGTGTGTGTGTGTGTGTGTTTGGGGGGGTGACTAGCACTATGTTTTTACGAACAGAGCGGCTGGGATCTTTGCTGCCATGGCAACAAACCACATGACTAGGTGTATTAGATTGCCTCGGACAGAGTGCAGTGAGGCATGGTGTGAGCATTCTCTCTGCTGCTCTGCCCCTTTGAAAGTCTTGTCCTTGTCTTACTTAAGTTTTACTGTGCCCCCCCCTTCACATTTCTGATAAGCACTGTAGTGTGCTACATTCAATTTGCAAATGTATTAAAAAAAGAACTGGAAAAGTGAGGTCAGTGTGGATTTTACCAGGGCCGGAGGAAGCTGCTCTGTGGGCCCTGGGGTTACAATAAGCCCCCCCCAATGCTCTGGGTTCCTTTGCATGTTAAAGTGGTGCGCACAGGGCTGTAATAATAACATTTTATCTTTGAGTTTGAAGGGTGGGTGGTCCTAAATTTAGCCTCTCCAAAACCACAAAATCCCAACAGCAGAAGTGAATGCATTAATCAGTGTGTTTATCTGCATGGACCTAGCATTTTCCCGCTAACTTCTTAATAACATTGTACCAAACGATTATAAGTTACGTTAAAAAAAGAGCCATTGACAACTAGAACATCTAGTTCATAGCATGTCTTAGCTGTGTTGATGCTGTTCCTGGATGCTCTTAGAGTTCAAGCTAATGTTAGCGGCTATGCTCCGCTCTTTTGGCAGGTTCACACTCCAGCTACTTCAGGCAGTGTTACCTGATACAGTGTCATGATACACATGTAATACAATGCAAGAACAATGGTGTAAATGTGTTATGGTGTTAGCTTCAGTCTTTTAGCACAATATCATGATTGTAACCATCAAATAGATATTTTAAGGTGCAATATGTACACATTTTAGTTTTAAATGTTGAAAAATCAACTAAAATGATCGACAGACTGTGAAGAAATATCAGAATTGATGTTGTGATCAAGCATTTGTCTGAAAAACCTCCTCCTGGCAGTCCAAATCTCCACCAACACTCCCTTTGAACTTCCAGTCTGGACGGCTAGCTGCATGGCTAACTGAGCTAACAGGAGTTACAGTTTATATCAGTTAGCGTTTATCCTGGTGATATGCTGCCCCCTTTTTGTTTAGAGTATGTGTTTGACAGGTGGGCCAATTGTCACATATTGCACCTTTAAGACGCTCTTTTATAGGGCTGTCAATCTCGCTTTAGCTTGAGACTTTAAAAAAGTCGGCAAGAGTTTTTAAGTGACTCATGGCGCTCATGTTAGCTTAATTAATTAGCTACAACTGATAAAAATCTGCCAGTCACATCAGCCAGAAGAATTAGATATGGGGAGCTGATTTTGTCTGCCTCTCTCTGAACCCATTATTTAAAAAACTTACAATAAATCTTGAGGGATAAATCTGCTGCTGGTATTTTAAAATGCATACAGGTAAGGGGTATCAGTGCCCTGTCAATCACTGAACAGTAAACCCGGAAACTTTGTGTGGCATCAGTAAGTGCTTCTAGAACATTTTGATACTATCATGGTCCAGATTATTTTAAGTGGAATTAACACATGTAATTGTAATGTAATTGTTTTCGAAAAGACTCTTTACGCACAGTGGTTTAATTAAGGCTTCTGGATGCCTGAACTGTTTCTGTTAAAAGCAGGGATACGCAGCCTCTGACATTGCTTTCTCTCCTCTTGATCAGAATGATTGAAGACTACGGGCAGAGCGGTGACAACATGGCAGATAGAAGGCAACTGTTTGTCGAGATGAGTAAGTGCTCGGAGCCTTGGCCCAGCGTGATCTATGTCAGACTGTTCTACTCACCGACCATAAAAATGGCAAATTCTTCTCTGCAACTTTCATGTAAATCAAATATCATGAAGATCAAGTGTCCCTGCTAGTGTCAACCAGACTGATTACAAACAATGAGAGACACAAGTGTGACCTCATTCTTCTTTTCTTTTTTTTTTTTTACACTATGTGAAGGCACACGTCTATGGAGATGCAAAGTATTGAGAGAAATCTTTAGAATAATTGCACACAACATAATATGACCTTGACATTTTTAGATAATACACTCCTGTTTAAGATGTCCTGTTTGAAATATCCTTTGTACGTAGTCTGTTTTTATTGCACATCACTATGTTTCCAAGTGACTATTTTATTTCACAATGCCAAGGCTTAACCTGTGTCAGTGCTCCATACAACATATTAATTCAAAGCAGGTTTTTGTGTAATCCTGCTGACAAACCAACCAACAAAAGAACACGGTTGAAAAAAGACAACATCAAATAAATTGTATTAAAAAGACTTATTTCATAGTGTCATTTATTATACTAATTTTGTACACTTGCTCCGTGAATTCACCCTCCAGACTTCCACATTATCCATGAACTGGCAGTGACATTTCCAGTGTGATTTGATTATGAGTGACTCTTCCTCAGGGGCTCAAGATTTGGATTCCATACGATTATCGACATACAGAACCGCCTGCAAACTCAGATTTGTGCAGAAGAAATGCAATCGTAAGTATGACCCAGTGTGCGTTTAACCACATCACTACGCTCTTAGCGCAGCTGTTCATGTTCAGTGTTCCTGTTTGCTTTCCAGTGCACTTGGTTGACATTTGGAATGTCATTGAGGCTTTCCGAGAGAACGGCATCAACACCATGGACCTCAACGCTGACCTCTCTGTGGCTCGTCTAGAAGTGGTGCTGTCCACCATTTTTTACCAGCTGAACAAGCGCATGCCCACCACCCACCAGATCACCGTGGAGCACTCCATCAGCTTGCTGCTCAACTTCCTGCTGGCAGCCTATGACCCGTGAGTAACGCGTGACGTGACGGGCGGCCGCTGCTCTGGCGCTTTAATGTCTGGGGTTCTTCTGACGTGAGCTGATGTGGTGTGACTCGGAAGTGTCTGCCAGAATGGAGTGAAAATACAGACTATTTACCTCTGTCATGTCACAACGTGTTCGTGAAGAGTGCGAGAGGCGCTAAAAGCCAAGCTAAACATTTTTTAAGACGATGATCACTGTGATTCAAGTTTGCCTTTAAAGGTTGTGCTTTTCCTTTTGGCCTTGACAGCTCCTTTTCAAAAGAATCTGTGACCGTAATGTAACATTTGTATGCTCCTTTTTAGGGAGGGCCATGGCAAGATATCTGTCTTCGTTGTGAAGATGGCCCTGGCAACCATGTGTGGAGGGAAAATTCTGGATAAATTAAGATGTAAGCAACACAACAAAGCCTTATTTTACTTTTTAATTGTGAAAAATGAAATCAAAAAGACCCATTTTACCTGTAATAAATCAGCTAATTGTCTCTGTAAAGTTCACACAGTTTTGAGTCTGAGTGCTGCTTCGGAAAATTATAATACAAGCTTATTAGTGTCTGTGTTATCTATATCTCTGTCTGTTCTTAGTCTATTGTTCCTAAAAGAAGAAGCAGTGCTGGCCCAGCGCTTCATGGCTGGAAGAAGTCATTATTCATTATCTGAAGGATAGAGTTTATTACATAATGTTCAAAATCTGTGGGAGTAGTTGCAATGGCTCGTGAATGGGTGGGGGGGGGGGTGTAGTGCTGGGTTGCTGATGTATTATAACAATTGATTTGAATAACTGCTTCACTTTGATTTGTTTTCACAAATAAGTGGGATAATTGTATTGTGTAAAACTGTAATTAGCAGACTGTGGTGGCAACTGACAATTAGTTTGATTCATTCCTGTAATGTCTGCCCGCGTTGTTCCCAGATATTTTTTCACAGATATCAGATTCCGCTGGAATAATGGCGTACCCGCAGTTTGACCAATTTCTGAGGGAGGTGCTCAAATTACCTATGGCGGTTTTTGAGGGACCTTCTTTTGGTTACACTGAGCAAGCTTCCAGAACGTGCTTTGCGCAGCAGGTGAGGGCTCATTTACCACCAAGTGTGATATTAGTGAATCTGTGATTGGTTCGGCGTCGACGCTGTGGGGGAATTGTTTCCGCGTTGAATCTCACCTCTCCTCCACAGAAAAAGGTCTCCCTCAATACATTCCTGGATACGTTGATGTCAGACCCGCCCCCTCAGTGTCTGGTGTGGTTACCGCTCATGCATCGGCTCGCCAACGTAGAGAACGGTAAGACACTGCGCGGAATATTTAGAAACGGGAGAGCTGGCAGGGGCCTGGGAGGATGTAAAGTTCAGCCTTGCATCATAATCTTGACTCACCACGCGCACAAGCAGCCAAGCAGACATATTCAAGGAAACACATACACACACACACACACACACCTCCAGTGATGATGACCCATAGGGAACCTTACACCCTGCGTATAAGTGTGTGCGCTTGTGCGTATTTTGTGATGCAGTCATCATCACAAGTCACCTCCAAGTGAGCAGGAGAAACACATCCACGGCGCGCTGGAGCGGTGCGGCTTCGTGCGGTTGAAATGAGACGAATGTCGCTGTCAGAGCGGACTCGGTTGCACATCTGTCCTTAAATTAATTGGAAATTAATCCTCTCTGCTGGTTGTGATGCGCAAAATATCTGTTTTTTACTATCACATCTGTCTGTGTGCATGTGTTTGTCCATCTGCGCGTGTGTGTGTCTGACCCCTCTCCTCTCCTGCCTGCAGTCTTTCACCCGGTCGAGTGCTCCTACTGCCATACTGAGAGTATGATGGGCTTCCGCTACCGCTGCCAGCAATGTCATAATTACCAGCTCTGTCAGGACTGCTTCTGGAGGGGGCATGCCAGCGGTTCCCATAGCAACCAGCACCAAATGAAGGAGTATACGTCATGGGTAAGGAGAGGAGAGGGGAGGAGGAGGACGAGGAGGAGGATGAGGAGGAGGAGAGGGGCGGGCTGAGGGAGGTGTGTCTGCACTAGACCAGTCGTAGCGGCTATTTTTTGCTCCGCTTCACCACAATGTGCGGATGCTGACTGCTCGATGCAGGTGGTGGTGGTGGGGTTGCTGCAATGATGAGAAGAAATTAGTGTCCACACGTCCTCACAACTGGCCCCTCGCTCCTTTTGTTTTTCTCTCCAGAAATCCCCTGCTAAGAAGTTATCCCATGCCCTCAGTAAGTCACTGAGCTGTGCATCGAGCAGAGAGCCTCTTCACCCCATGTTTCCTGAAATGCCAGAGAAACCTCTCAACCTAGCTCATATTGTGTAAGTTCATCTTCTTGCTTTTTTTCATTTCTTTTTTTTTTAATAAAACTGAAACAATCCAGTTCTGTAGTCCTGCAGTCAGAGAGCTGTGTTATTTTCAGAGCATTCTGCTCCGCGTTCCAAAATGCTTGATTCCATCCCCTCAGCTGATAATTATCTCGTTGCTGCCTCGAAGTCTGAAGTGATTCCAGTCAATCTCCTGGGTCAACTGATCAATGAGGCTTAATTATAGCCTTGGGAATGATTGCAATCTGCAACACTCCGGCTACCTTTTCCTTGACTTGACTGATGGTTGTGTTGTTTTATGTATAATGAAACAAAACCACAGACTTTGTGGCAAGCTGAGGCTCTTTATTAAGGCTAAATCAGATATAGGAATAGAAATCTGCTTCAGGTGCAAAACATAGTCTGTTCTTTTACCTTCAAATCAAAGGTAAAAATGAAATTCTTCCCTCTTTTTTTAGTGTTTTATAACCCTTAAAAAAGCAAAAGGATTCCAATTACGGCAGCCAGTTTTGTTTGTGTACAATGTCGGATGTCGAATGTAGAGTCTGAACAATACTGGATTTTTTGAGTCCATGATGATATCAGTATTTAAGGATTGAAACATATGATGATATATATCAGTTTTGCATGAACAAAAACAATGGTTGATAAGGATCCATTAAAATATTTAGAATTGAAGGGCCCATATTGTAGAAAGTGAGATTTAAATTACTTAAATGCTCCACCCACAAATAAATGCACACATCAGAATTCCTGTAAGTTTGTGATGTCAGTTTATGAAACCACAGTTATGTCGATACTTCAGATTTCTTTAAGTTTGTCTGAGCACATCTGAATCACGTGGCAGATACATTGATTATTTTCCAATGTAATCACTTGATTGTGAACTTGGTCTTGGTATGATAAATACCATACATCTTAAAATCCAGATCATGGTAAATGGAAGTTATGTTAAACTGCAATGCATAATTGTAAGAAACTGTAGAAATATAATGACTTTATATCACAATCCACATTTTCAGGTACCGGTAGTCCACATGTAGTTAGCTGACCTTCATCAAAAAGCAGTTGTTAACACTCAAAAGAGTGGCTTCATGTGAAAACTGGTACAGTTGTAACATTGCCACAATAGCAACAAAGCTTACATAAAAAGCAAGATGTGGCTATGGAGATATAAATACACACACATCATGCAACTGTACTCCAGATGTGAACTGTCTGCAATAAACTACACCCAATGTTTGATTCTTATGACTCATAAGAACAATTGTTTGTTGCTTACTGGCTGAAAGAATCAGTATTCTGAAACCGAAACCTGTTCTAAGATGATATCTTGTTTTTTCTTAAAATGACATTTAGTGTAGTCTTTGCTGGGCTGATTGTAATGACTTATTTTAATTCCTTTTTCTTGTTCTGTGTATTCCTCAAGAGATACATGGTGAGTTTAACTTTGATTATTTAACACATCTCAAAATGTGTCTTTGCACATTTTTGTTCATGTAGGTTTGAATCCTTTGTACCATCCTAATCATATACAGTGTTGTCAAGTCCTATCCACCCTAGTTACTGACAGTCACTATTGTTCATTTCTTTTGAAACACTTGCTGTGTTTGTCGATCATTCCCTCCCCCTCATTGCATGTTTTCATTGTGTACCACACCCTACGCGACTAATTATATCTGACTTTGTTGCAACATCCTACATCAGTTCATCTGCAGTAATTACCCAATTCCGGAGTTTCAAATTTGGAGGAAAAACGGCAAGATTGAATGAATGAAAGACAAACAACAAAGAAAGGAAAATTTGCTGTCTCTGTAGCATAAAGAAAACAGATTAAAAAAAAAACAACATTTTGTTTTCCCATCCAGGCCACCAAGACCGGTGAACATCACTAATGACTACTCATTCTCCCACTCCATGCCGACATCAGGGAACCCTTACTCCACCAAAAAGTGAGTGCAACAGCTGAACAATGGATGTCCTGGATTTTACAGCAGATCCTTTCAGTTTGCCACACTCCCTAAAGGCCCCATGCCCTGTAGACTCTGTGACCCACACTGTCTTTATTTTCTTCTCCTTTATTTCCCAAACTGTTGTGTGCGTGTGTGTTTGTGTGTGTGTGTGCGTGAACGTTTGTGTGTAAGCGTGCTTCTTCTTTTCTTTGTGGCTTTTTCTGCTGAATGTAAATAGTTTGCCTTACAGCAAGAATAATGATGTTGAGCAAAGAAAGCCCTTGACTGGGCCTGCTCCACATCTGTTGAAAGGGAGAGGGTAAGTGACACAGGTGTGCGTACGAGAATGCCTTTGTAGCTCAAATGCATGTGTGATCTAATATAGATAATGATCATGGGGCATAAATGCGGCGTGCTTATCATCCTAAGGAAACTATTACAGGACCAGTTTTCTTATGGAGGGGTTTACATTGTTGTACTCGAGGGGCTATCTCTGAGACACTAGATGAAGCATGCATCATAAAGATCATTGGCAATTATTTCGCAAGGGTGCCTATTACAAATCTTTCCATTCACATAGAAATGGGAAATACTGTTTCTTATTTCAGCCACTTTGAACGATTCTCTCAATCACATCTTTGTTGAAGCTGTAGCAGTTAAGTAGTAGACATTCCCAGGCTCATTGTTTATGATTTATGTGAACAGGTTTGGATGAAAATGGCATTCGCTTTTTTTCCCTATACGTATTTGCCGTACAGTTTGATCCTGATTTCTTTAGTAAAAGGGCCACAGAGCTCTTATGCACCTGCGCTTATAGAAGAAGGTGAACACTACTCCCTTTCATAGCTCAGGCTTATAGAAAAACATACAGATGTGATGAATGAGTGGCCTTCTTAAGGTTGTTCTTGATGTTCATATCTGAGCACCTGACTGGGTACTGTTTGAACAGACTGAAGCGCCATATAATACAGCGCTTTGACTGAGGGCGACTGAATGTCTTTTGCCCTGATTTTGTTCCAGACATGCTGGAATATACACTTAAATAGCAATCGCATTAGTGATTTCGTATTGCACTTTCATAAAGACATATATCCTTAACGTTTCGTCCTTTATGTTACTCAAGCTACCCTACATTTCTCGTGAAGCAACACAATAAACCTTCCTGGTAAATGGCCACCTCTTTCAAATGTCGTACCCCCAGGTTGTAATGCAGGCATTCTGTTAAAGCTGCACTTAGCAATATTTTTATATTGACAATGGATTAAATGACTGTGTGTAATGTGAAAAGGGGTTGCTCATAGTGGGAGATTATTATTGGTAGGTCCCCTCAGCTCAGCTAATTATTTTGGTTTTATGGCCCACGTCTTGATTGTTCTATTACTTTACTCACGCAGCAAAAACCTCTGATAAACTATTATCCTCCCAGCACCAAATACCGGTACTATAATACCAAATCTAGTGCCTCCTGTGCAAGAGCTTTTTGTCAACATTGAGGAGGAAGGCGATGAACGACTAAGAGATGATGGCTATCCTACTGTAACAATATGCCTATAAAGACGCACGCTGCTAGCTATCCATTTGCAAAAAGTTACTCATAGCCAGCTCACCCTTCAGCTCTTATGTTGTATCATTTCTGCCAATTCACCCATCAGTCCGCAGGTGCTACGTTAGCACAGGGAGGACTGCCGTTTCAACAAATGATGCGCCGAAATTCTGTCTACTTGTTTTGAACATTTAACTACTGCTAGCTAAAACTGCATAAGCTACCGACATTGTAATGTCGTTGTTAACGTGTTAACAACAAGCAAATGCGGTTTAGCAAATCCATTTGTGTGCTTCTCTGCTAAACATTAGCTTGTGGCTAGTGTGCATTGTAGCCGTCATTATGAAGTCAACATGCGGTAGCTGGTGGTTTTTGTAGCTCCTTTGCTAAATTCGCTTGATGGTTTTTTAGCTAATGAATATAACCAGCGAACCAAGTCAGCTTGCTGGTTAATAAAGCAAAATGCCAGTTTTTGAGGTTCACCGGCTAAGACTTTAAATGCTTTAGAGCTAAAATAAAGAAGCAAATAATAGAATCAGAGTATGATTGGATTCACAGTGTGTTTCTTTGTTATTACTTTTGTGAGACATTTCTGCAAGTAACTTCATAGCAGTAGGTTGCTATAGGGGCTTGTGATGCAGGTGGTAAGCCTCTATAAATAAAGGAGCTACATCAAAAAGACCGCATGCTTGACATGTCTCGGAGGGTAAATTGTTTGACTCAAAAAATAATGACTTTCAATAGTTTTAATAATAGAGCACTGAGTGATTGATGCTTGTAGAATGTAAACAGTGCACGTAGCTTTTAGAGTCTTCCTTTTTTTTCTTTTTCTTTTCTTTTTTTTTCTGGGCATGTCCTTAATCGTGCTCCTAGCCTTCATCAGTGTCTCTCCCAAACATAATATGGCCTTGTTTCTCTCTAGTCACCCATGAATGGCTGCTTTTCAGCCTCTCTCCTCCTCTTCTCTTTTGTTGCTTTCTCTCCTTTTCTCCCGCAGCTTCCTCACCCCTCTCACCCCCCTGTCCCTCTATTGTCACCTGTGTAATGTAATGTTTTATGCTTTGTGAAACCCTGCATTGTTCCAGGTTGAACTACAACCTCGATGTTGCCGATAGACTTGCTGACGAACATGCTCTGATAGGCCTCTATGTGAATCTGCTCCAAAACAACCCCAAAACATGGTTAGTCGGTGTGGTGCTGTCTTTGCCAAACACCAGTGGAAAGTATTTGCTCTGCTGAACTGCCACCTCGCAATCCTTCCCCTGATCTAACCTTATTCTGAGTGTGTTACAGCCCTAACGCTGCATGCTGTCAGTTTTTACAGACTTAGTCTTCCCAGCATTAGTGTTAGTCAGCAGCAATAGCTGTTTCCTGCCTGGTTTATGCTCAAAATCGTGCCAGAGTTTATTTCTACCAAGACAGAGGTAAAACATTTGATTTGATTCTTTGCTCATCTTTCATATTTGAGGATTTTTAGGATTTAGAAATAATGATTGTTATTATGTTTTCACTAGTGTAAAATTACCTGAAACCAAGAATTGTTATGTTTCTGTAGATTAGAATCAGCCATGCGCGTTATTATGGATCCCACTAGTTTTCTTGGTAGAGCCACTGCTCTCTGCCTGTGATTGGTTCGTTTTTGTGCCTTGACAGCTTCGTACTCCTGGTACTCTCTGCTAAACACATCCAACAGGCTTCTGACAGAGATTCTTGTGCTGGTAGTCTTGCAGGACAACAAGAGTAAAGAAAGGGAGACTGATACAGTGGTTTATGAATGGTAGTTTCCCCAGTAAATATACTGACCTCTTCAGCTGTTGTAGCTGCAATGTCAGCAGCAGCCCACTGTGCGGACACCTGGACTGTTCGCTCTGCTTAGCCCAGAGACATACTTGGAGAAAGAGCTGCTCTGGAGGATGAGTGACTCTGAGAGGAGCTGCAGAAGACAGGGAAGAATGCCAAGGGTCAAGGGGTTGGTTTGTTTACTGGGGAAACTGCAGCTCATAAACCACCATATCAGAACTGCAAGAAAAGCAGACATAACAACACTACACAAGTTTATAGTTGGAATCAAGCATAGAAAACCCGACCACCGAGGGCATCAAATCAGAGGTAGAGTAAGGTGGGTGTCAAAAGAAATGCAATAGGATCCATGAAAACGCGAGCCTTAAAGAGAGCGGGTCCTCCATGTTGCATCGCCATGTTTCCATAGTAACCCAGAATGGACAAATCAAGTGTAGACATGACTACATAACGTTGATTTAAAAATTTGTCACAACTACAATAAAATGTAGTTATTGTTGTCTTTGACTGACATTTGTGAAATATGATAGGTAAAGAAACCAGATATACTTTATTGATCCCTGATGTGAAATGGTTTCATATTTGTCATGTTGAAACTCTTATTTTCCAAAAGCTTAGTGCAGATTGGTTCAATAACTGGTACCTAAAGCTTGAAAAACACTTAGCTGGTGTTTTCCTGAGTCTTGACTGCTTCCTTATAAGGTAATATCAAAAATGAGTTTGGTGTGTTTGATCCAGTAACTCAGGCTGACTGTTTTTTTATTGTATAACTGGGAATATGGCTTATTCTCTCCTCATCCCATGAATATTGGGATGCCTGTATTTCCTGTGTGCCTGAGTGTGTGTGTGTGTGTGTGTGTGTGTGTGTGTGTGTGTGTGTGTGTGTGTGTGTGTGTGTGATTTGTGCTGGTTGCTATGTCATCCATCATTCTGTCTCTCTGTATTATATTAGCAGTGCCATAGATCCCCCCCATGTCCATCTGTTGGAGTGAATTTGAGTGCTTTTACTGTATGTGTGCTTGCAAATACATAAACATATTTTTTCATCAGACTGTACAATCACCCCACTGGTCTTTAAATACAAGTGGACAATTACTTCACCCCCCCTTTTATATAATAACCCAACTTCATTCCTGCTTTTGTGGTTTTGCATAAGTAGCTTAGCATGATTACGCGAGGCTCCTTTATAAAACTCAGGAAGCTTTCCTGCCAAAGAACTAATCTGACTCTTAACTCTGACAGCCAAACTTTCTTGGATTTTTTTCTTATTCTTTTTTTTCTTTTTCTTTTTTTTTTTGCATTGCTTTCCTGAATCTGTTGTAGCTTGTAGTAACTGTTTCATTCTGTGACCTCCATCTCTATTTTCCTCTTGGTCAGTTTGCTGGAGAGCAGTAACCACCAAGATGAAGAGCACAGTCTCATCGCCCGCTATGCTGCTAGACTGGCTGCTGATGCTGCGGTGAGATACTGTGTATATGTGATATTTATTGCGCACAATGCCATCTGTGTCCCCTGCCAAAGACCTGTCACTGATGAGAAGAAAGTGCCTTTGGGATTTCAGGCCTTCTTATTGTTAACACGACGAAGGGATTTACAGGTGGTGATCACCTCAAACCTGGCTCGTGTCCCTGTTTATGCTCTGAGCAGGTCGCGATGGATGGCTGGTGACTTGACTGTTTTGTTGCCCCCTTCCCTGTGAGATATATGAGATAAGGTAGTGGATGACATCATCCAGAGGTAAAGCCAGCTCACGTGACTGTCTCTTGCTTGGTTTCACCGACAGGCTCAACAGCAGAGGGTCCCTACAGACCTGCCCTGCTCTCTGGATGCCAACAAACAGCAGCGGCAGCTCATCGCCGAGCTCGAGAGCAAAAACAGGTTAGGGATGACTGCCTCAGTGAGACTGTTCAGATCTCGTCTGTTTGTCTCTCCTCGTCTTTTTTTCACCTCAGCAATAAGAAATTCACCTGGAGAATAAAGGGAGTCCTAGTCTGACACTACAAACAACATATATCACTGAAAGCTGCCTTTGTTATGATTATGAGCTTTCATTATTAGCCAGGGTATGATATTTCTTTACTAGATATTAACATTTTTTAAGAGGGATCTAACTGTTTATACGTTGTATAAGATATAGGCCATGCAAGGCAAGTAAAGGCAATTTACTTCTAGAGCTTTACAAATTGATTAAAATAAGTAAAATAGAAAGACAAAGCTCAGTTGCAGGCAACCGTGAACAGTTGCATAATATATATCAAATAAGCTATAAGTAATATTTTCATATAAAACAATGGCTCATATGATGATTGTATGATGACAGAGCATAACCACCAGACTCTGCAGTTACCTTCAGTTCTACAAATGTTTATGCTCCATAATGTATGTAATTTGTGATACCTGTATTTTTCTTACGATGACACGTCACATTCTTTGGGGTTCACTGAATGCAACTTTACAGTTTTTTTCCTCTCTTGCCACTTTGATACATGCCCCTCCAGCAACAAATGAAGGTTATTGACTAGCTGGTTACCAGAGTGGAGCATTTATCAGCGTGTGTCTGCAGGTCCTAAGAAAGAAATTGCCTAAAATTCAATTCAATGTTTTCGGGTTGTCTGTCCACCCGTTTCATTCTCATGAATGAGAGATCTAAGGAATGCCTTCAGGGTATTTTGTAAAATTTAGCAAAACTGTACGCTTGGGCCCCAGTGACGAACTGATTAGTTCGAAGTCACATTTTTAGCCAGTATTCAACCATTCGTATGATCATTATGACAAGATTTACAATAATGTCATATCGCATGAAATTATGACATTTTATATCCAACCGTGAGGCAGTATTAATAGTATTAATATATGGCATTAACATCATCACATTTTATCCAATTTCATTTATTCATCTTTTAATTTCATTTTGTCAAAATGAGTCAAGCTGTTCTGCGTTAAAGTCCATAGTTCTTGCGACACATATTTCTTTTATATGTGACAAATCTTTAAACCTACCGCTGAGCTCAATATTATCCACTTGTTCTATACTTGCATTTATCTGTTGGCAAATGTTGATTAACTGAACTCCCTCTCCACCTCCCTCTCTGCAAATATTTATATACTGCATGCCTTTATACTTTATACAATTCATGAATAAGAAAAATCATGATTAGTCCAAAAAAATCAGTCTTAACTGTGGTTGAATATGGTGTTTAAAAGGTCCTAAAAAGCCTTAAAATGTCTGGTACCTGCAGACATGATGAGTTGGCAGCTAAAGAGTCAAATATTTCCCTCAGGAGTTGGTTGAGACCAAAAATGGCTGAAAGGGAGTGAATATTTGACTAATGTTGCTCCATATCTGCTTGTCCTGTAAATAACAGAGGCTGATGAATGTTCACAGTTTGTTTCTGCTGCCCCCAAGTGGACCAAAAAAAACAGTCATTGCAGGTTTAAGTTGAGATTTAAACATGGTCAGATTTGGACAGTGCATACATACATTATGTACATATATATGTGTATATATGTGTATATATATACACATATATATATATATATATATATATATATATATATATATATATATATATATATATATATATATATATATATATATATATATATATATATATATATATATATATATATATATATATATATATATATGCAGGTTTCACATATTCTCTTTTGACTTTTGATGGCTGCAGTAAATCCTGGTTTAGTAATTTTATACATTCGTGCCTGTCACAGAGAAATCCTGCAGGAAATCCAGCGGCTGCGCCTCCAGCATGAGGAGGCCTCCCAGCCTCCACCTGACAGGGGTCAGCAGAACCCCACTCTGCTGGCTGAGCTACGACTTCTCAGGTAACTCCTTGTGTTTATAACAGAGGTCTTTTTTTTTTTTTTTTTCTTTTTTGCCTTGGCTGCAATTCAGCATACATGTTGTAACTGCTTACCTTTTAAATTAAACAGCATATATTAGAGTCTGCAGATGCTCGTACACTATTTTTTTTATACCCATATTGCTGCTGACGTGACATTCTGGTACCATCACATTGTACAACTTGTTTCCTCTGTTAGGCAACGCAAAGATGAGCTTGAACAAAGAATGTCTACTCTGCAGGAGAGTCGCAGGGAACTCATGGTGCAGCTGGAGCAGCTAATGATGCTTCTCAAGGTACCACAGACGGGCCTTTCATCTCTCTGACTTCACAGTGCTCAGATACAGAGTGCGGTTAGGATGCCTTCATGATTATTGAATGCATACATTCTGTTTCCTGTGGGTAACAGTGAGGCTGTTAGCTCCTTAGACAGGATAAGTTCTGTTGCAGCTGTACGTTGTATTCATTCATTCACACTTTGTTTATACCGAAGAGATCATAGAGGGGAACACCCTCATTCACAATAGCTGTGGCTCCGTGGGCGATATTTGTTGGATCTGATCAGTCGGGTCTGATTAAGGTGGTTACATGAGGCAATTTTAATTCTGATTGGACCATTAGGGTACATGTAAACACAGCTAATGACATCAAGCCAATTACAGGAACAAGAACATGAAAAAACAAAGCAAGAACAAGGAGAAACGGCAACAGAGAAAGGCAATACTTGTATGAAAATATTTTTTAAATTGTATGTTTTTTGTGATTATGTTAGATTATGTAGGTGAATTATTACATATAAAATATTGATCGAAGTGAGCGGGTTTGAGATCTTTTACGATTTCTTAGGAGGTGTGGTATTTTGTTCCAGGAATCAGGTAAATTAAAAGTAGTTTTCCCAAATTTAGGCCAAACTCGTGAAGAAACGTGACGGAAGAGCCGGCCAGCAAAGCATGTCTGATAAACCCCATCTGAGTGGCGAAGCCATTCCGAAAGGTAATATGGTAATTTTCCAGCAAGGGTTTTATAGATTAAAAGATACCAGCGAGTATTCAGTCTCTCCCGAAGAGAAGACCACCCGACCTTATCATATAAAATAAAATAATTGTGTACTATAAACGTCGTTGGTACTAAATCTTGAGGCGGATGAAAGACAGAGTGCAGTAGATTTGACGAGGACATGCAAACATAAATCACATCAGCGTAGTAAAGGCTGACATGGAAACTTGTGGGTTTTTGCGTCTCATGTTGATGCAGACGGTAAGCAACGTGGCCGGATGATGAATCCCCCTTTTGTTGCAGTTCCTCCCAGTTAATGCGAAGCGAATACTGCACTCGGCAGTAATTTGTAATTCTTTAACTGTAAAAAATACAAGATATTCACATATATTTTTGAGTTATAGATGAAAAATCTGCTTTTGCGTGTTTCTCACCTGACCAAATATAACATGTGTTGATGTAAACACACTTGAGCAGCATTTAAAAGTATTATCACATTGTTAGTCCTGATTTTAAGTGACACCTTGCTCCGTTGCCGTGTCGAAGGATAAATTCGTACAAAATAGAAAAATAAAGTCATTATCTACTCACGTCTGTTGAAGACATTTCTGGAGCATACTCCGAAACAACTGAAGTAGATGGGGACTTGTTTTGAAATGTAAGAAAACAAATGAAAAAGAATCAAATAAAATGGCTCCTTACAGCTCGCCCGATGTAATCCAAGTCTCCGGAAGCCCTAAAACCCCAAACAGATTTGAAAAGACATTGTTTTAAACCAAAATCTTCACTTCAGCGTTAGCACAGCTCGTTGGAAGAGGGTGCATGTGTGCCCTTTGCCAGCCATGTAAAGTTATTTCAAGCTGCCAGACAACACCAGACAGACAAGTTAAGAACAGGATATTGAGTCTGGGATTATGCTCCATCACACTTTACGAGCCAACACGTCTGCCCCCCGTCTAACCTTTGGTGTGAGAATCTTTTCTGCAGCCAGCCGGACAGGAGTTCCTCAAAGCCTGCTTAAACTGCTTACCACACTGGCTTAAGTGGGCAGGATATCAATCTAATTAGCCGAAAAGATCAATGTTAATCCATTAAACTTGCATGAGGAAGCCACATGATTGTCGCCTCCTGGAGGAGATACTGATTGATATACTGATACTGATACTGATTTTATTTTTTATTTTTTTTTTAGAAGTATTCAGTGCAGTGTGGTTGTTGTATCATGAGCCATAACATATTGTTTTTCAGCTGGAGGAGGAACGGAAACAAGCTGTAAGTGTGAAAACCGTGAAGCAAAAAGAGGACTGAAGCTGCACTTTGGATTCAGATTGACTGCATGTTTGGAATAAATGCTCAGCTGTTGCAGAGTGAAAACTTTGTCTCTCCACCGCTCCGTGAATCTTCATTTTTTATCCGAAATGTGGAGACACATGGTGTTCACCAGACAGCATGAACTCATTTGGTTTTGGTTTGTGGGAATAATTAGAATGCCTCTTTCGAGAGAAAAATAAGAAAAACCTGTTTTAACAGCATGTTGATTAAACGCAGCTTAATGACCCCACATACCGTACATTTCTAGCATGTGTGTAATGTTTGTTACTCATGAATCTATTAGGACAAATGAGCTTCCCTGCTGACCCAAAAAAACTGTTGACCTCATTTGTTTGGAACTGCTTTTTTAAAGGGACAGTTCACCCCCCCAAAAAAAAATCTAAATACATTTTTCCTCTTACCTGTAGTGCAATTTATTTATCTAGATTATTTTGGTGTGAGATATCGCTTGATATGATGGCAGTGGATGGCACTCAGCGTGGAGTGCCAAAATCATATGTATCATATTTGTCACATTTTCCATCCAGCAAGCTACACCAGCCAAACCATATTACAGTACAGAAGGAGAACGTGCATCTCCTCATGGATGAGAAGCTTGGATGTAAACATTAATGCCGTCCTCCTCAGCTGAGCTGTAATGTTAGCTCGCCTTTCACCGATGCGTAGATGATGCATGCTCCCCTCTGCACAGTGATGCAGTCGACAGGTGTAGTTCAGTATAAAGAAAACAGTTCCCGCATGAATCTGATTACAGCAAGAATTAGCTTGAGTAACCAGGTCATGATTTCTGGGAGGAGACATTGTTGTTGAGTTTTTCAGATGCATTTTTTTGGTCCTTTGTGCTCCTTAGGCCAGAGCCATCTACTTCTATATTGTTCAAGAGAACTTTGCAGCTGATATCTCCGAAACTTGGTAACTCACATCAAAAGAATCTAGACAGACATGTCTAAAATGTTTTTGATTTTGGGGTGAACAGTCACCTCTTTGCTGTGATTTGAGCGCTGAAAATGAAGACTAAGTCGATGCATTACTCATAAAGGTTTTCTGTATAATATTCTTCTCACAGTCGTGCCATAACAGCATGGTTTTGTCTCTCAAAATAGTTGCAGTGATGGAGTTAACTGTAGTTAAGTACCATATTAATGTACAGCTACATTACTTTTATTTATTTCCAATTTTTTTGCGAATTTATACTTGCAAATATTGCACTTTTTACTCCATTATATGTATTTGATAACTTCAGTTACTAGTTGCATTGCCGATTACAGGCTTTATGTTCACCAAAGTAGCATTTTTTCTTTTGTTTTTTTTTTTAAATCGAAAAACAAACCACAAGTTTACAGTGTATATAGATAAATGTAAATATATCCATAATTTATTTTAATCGTATTTTTGATTGACTAGACTTCACTGTACATTCATTGCCAGAAAATTTAAGACTTAACATTTTCAACACAACATCTGCACTTTTACTCAACCATTAACTACGTTAAAAACACTGACTAGTTGACACTGAAATCATCTGTACTTGTTGCAGACTCAGGGTCCTGGCTCCCCAC
This sequence comes from Acanthopagrus latus, assembly GCF_904848185.1. Taxonomy (NCBI): domain Eukaryota; kingdom Metazoa; phylum Chordata; class Actinopteri; order Spariformes; family Sparidae; genus Acanthopagrus; species Acanthopagrus latus. The sequence goes on along the minus strand of NC_051059.1, from coordinate 17,289,554 downwards.
GCTCTTCCCCCAGCCACACCATCAGCCGGCCAATCCCCACACCGATCCACTCGGACTCCGCCGGCACGACCCCGACTCACACACCTCAGGACTCTCTCATGGGCGTGGGAGGGGACGTTCAGGAGGCCTTCGCTCAGGGTAACACAGAGGCATTCGTTTTGCAGATATGATGTCGATAGTGCGGTTAGAAGCTTTGTGTGAGCCCATTTTAAAACTGTCTCAAAGGTCCCAGGAGAAATCTGAGAAACGACCTACTCATTGCTGCTGACTCCATCACCAACACAATGTCATCGCTGGTTAAAGAACTCAATTCAGGTAAAAATAAGTCAGTGAAGAGCTACTATTTTGCTCTCTGAGTTTTTAGACATGCAGCAGCTGGAATAAAAAGCTTTTTCTCCCCCTACAGAGGGTGGAAGTGAGACTGAGAGCACTGTGGATTCAGACTTTGGACGTGGTGACCTGTTGGCCTCTTCAGACCCCTTATTCACATATAAACCAAGGTACATACTCTTTCACAGCTTATCGATTACTGCAGCTTAACCTGTCAAACTTTGGCTGCGACAATCGGTTCGCTTCTCAAGTTCATTTCAGGTCTCGTGTCTTGTTTTCCGTCACAGGAGCTCCGGCACTGCAGAGGAGGAGAGCTTCGAGAACGATCTGGAGCAGCAGCTGGAGGACGAGCTCAAGTTAGAGGAGCTAATGAAGCACAGGCAGGAACCAGACAAGACATGCATGGTGAGGCCGGGGTGGAAGGAGAAGGCGGCATATTGTGTGTTTTGTATTATTTAATTAATCCTTGACGATTCGTGTGTGTGTGTGTGTGTTGGCGATGTGTTGTACTTTGGTTCAGGTGACGCTGCAGCAGTGACCATGTTGGTTCAGGTGACTGGTAGGTGTCAGTCTTACAATATGAAGCATACAAATGTTAACGTTCACAAAGATGTTGAAAATTGTGAAAATGCAGCTGCAAGTTATAACTGTTATTATATATTTCTGCATATTGCAAATGTATATTTGACTCAGTTACATGTATAGCAGCTGTATAATTGACTTCAGCACACTGCCTAACTCCCAAAAATATATGTATATGCAACATTTCGGTGGCAGGTCTCAATCAGGCTAAATGTCAAACTGACTATCTTTTAATGAAATCTGAATTTGAGAAATCAGTATCCCACATTACAGAGAGCAATTAGAATACCTGGATAAATTGCTTACATGCCACAGTATAAATGTTTCGGCATCCTCCAGGTTGCATGTTTTGGTTTCTCAAACCAGGATAAAGCTAAAACTGAGATATGAAACTCTTTCTTTGCTTTATGTGTCGAGCACTTCCATTTCATTGGGCTTGTTCGTAACTCGTTTCGTGTTCTTTACAGGCGAGCAATATGAAAAGCAACAATAGTAGAAGACACTGGACGAGACAACACTGGGAGGACGCCACCGAGCACTGAAGATATGAAGAATTTTAAGTTGAAGAAACGGCTGAATCCAACCATAGAATACATTTATGTAAAGATATATTTTTTAACCAACCACATATTTAAGGTAAAACTGTGAGCTGATGTAAAGAGATTAATTAGTGAGCTGTCTATGATACCACAGGTGCCATAAAACAAACACATGACCTTTGGGGAATTATTGCTTAATTTGTATCGTTTTTATATGATTTGTCAAACAAATGTACAACAACACTGTTAGTACAGGGTGGCAAGCGCAGTTCATTCAAATTCTCATGTTGCTGAAAAACAGTCAAGCAGGTTTAACTGTTTGTGCATCATCTGATTTAAAACATAAACCTGAAGTTACGTCGGGGCTGCAGTTATGGTTGATAACCGTTTGCAATATTTTGTAAATGCGTAACTCCGACAAGGTTTTACCACTATTCCATAGATTTCTTACTGTTGCTGTCAAGTGGCTTTTGTATTGTTTTTGGGGGTTTTTTTTGGAGCAGGCCAATAAGATATGTTTATTTTATTTGATACATGAGTTAAAATAATGCACACTGCCTTAGCTGATTGGATGAGGATCTCATTCAAACTGTCAATGCGGCATGTAGCCAACAACAAAACAGACATGTTCAGCATCAACACTAGCTGGACAAATGAGGCTAAACTCATTTAATCTGATGCTGGCACTTGATCTTGTCTGCTGAGGGACTTAGTTTGCAAATATGTACACTGTCTACATATAAATTGTCAGTTAAATATAAGATATAGGAGGATTGGTTCTAGTATCTTGGTTTAAAGTACACTGAAAAAGATGTAACGTAGAGACTTGTGAATCACTCAAAATTCAAAGGTTTACACTGGCAAGGGCATTGAACAAATTGTGTTTACTACCAATGGTTTATGAATTAAGGTTCGACCATAGATCATTTGCCATTGTTTCAGTTATTAGCTCTTATGCACACAAATCTCTGTGTGACTTTCACACCTACATACACACTCCCGATGTATTTCCAGAGTGTGCGTGAAACTTTACTCAGTCACTTTGGGGAAGAAAAAAAAAGTGGCAAGCCAATCTAAAATCATAAATGTGTGAAATATGTCTAGTTTGATTTTTTTGAGCAAGTTCATAGCAGTGATTTTGCATGGTGGTGACGCATAATAAAGTGTTGACACAATATCACAATTTTTGCCTATGAACTCCTTTTTTCCTCTTTCTTTTTCCATTCCAGACCGGCACACTTCAATTGGCTTGGTTTGGCAGTGCACATTTATTATCTGTCATAAATGCACTGTTGGCTGCCCTCAACCTATTGTCTATAATTCATCACATAGAGCCACCATCTGAGGTAACATAAAAGCAGCCATCCAGCACTGAACCTCATTCATGTGAAAATTAGGATGGAGAATTTCGCTCTCGGGCTCATGCAATATTATAAGCATATGAATTAACTCATATTAGTCTTTATTAGTGGGATTACCATTAGTGCTTCATAGAAACATCAACACAGGCCCTTGCGTTCACCGCTCAAGGACAGTATTTACAGCATCCATAATGATAGATAATTATCACAATCTAGTAAAATTGAGTCTTCATGCAATGTGTCCTTTCTATATATTGTCTTTATTGTGATTACTCTATCAGCTTAGTTTGCAAAGCAGCTGTAATAACCAGGCAATTTCAGGATATCGTTTGTCCTGTCTTGATACATGACTGCACCCTGGTGTTAAAACACAGGGAATGCAGTTCTGTCAGTAGCTCCACTTCTGTCACATTATGCAAACTTTGTCTCCTGTATTCCCCTCTGAGAAAACTTGTGTTAATCTTTGCTTAGAATTATAATTTGGTGAGTAAAAATAATAATGAAAAACATTATTTCTCAACAAGTCTTCATGTTACAGGCTCAGAGAGGTGATTAAGATACATTTTTTCACATAGAAAAATTAAGAATAACATTAGCCACTAATTCCATTAAGGATTTAGAGTAGAAGAGTAGAAAATGCCCATAAATTAATATTTTTTTAGTGGTTCTATCCATCGAATTAATTGATAATTTAATTTGTTTTAATTTGTCATCACAGTAACACTACAATGTTGCTACCCACAAGATAAAGTGTTGTCTAATACTATGTATTCATAAGTATATTAGCAATATTTATGAATATCTATTCCCTTATCTTTTATTTTGTTATCATATAGGCTGTGTGCTTACATACTCCTCTGTAGTATTTATTTAATAAAAGCCCTACATTTGATCTTTTATACATATTAGATGATGATGGATTGAATCAGAGGTAATATTTATTAGATTTGGACAGATTATCGCTTTCTCTGTGGGAAAGCCGATATGACACAGAGCGACAGGACGGAAAGCTGTCTGCTGTTCTGAATTATCAACGCATCAGAATGCGATTGGCCAAAATCACGACAGATGTCACTGGCCGACCAATCCGCTGCAACACCGATGACGCGCCGTCCAATCAGCTCCCCGTTTTCAACTCCTCGTTTACTAGGCGTTTTGAGGGTGGGGTGACTCAGCCGGAAAACAGCAAATTTTAACACCTTGTAACCTGCGGATTGGAGTTCACTGGTGAGTCACATTTGCTTTGCTGGACAATTCCCGGTCTGTAATTTGGTTTTAAACGTACGACAGGGTGTGTAAGCGGAAAAACCGGATCGTTTTGACGTGTTTCGGTGGCTCGTACGGTGATGTTACCCCGGGGTCAGCGCATATGTCTGCTGTCACTATCCTGACAAAGTGTCGGCAGGAACAAAATTAGCTTACTGTAACTTGGCGGTTAGCTGAACAACATGTACTATCGTCAAACATAAGTAACGTCTGGCTTCATTAAACACTCTTCATTTGCTTTGGTATAGTTTGACTGTGTAGTAGCTCGCTTACCAGCCACTGTTTCTTATTTAGCTGTCATTTCTAACACGACGCCGAGTTAGCTTCATTTAACGAGATTTACTAGCTAGCTGCTTCGTTGCGGACTTGCTTTAAAACAATCACAGATTTAGCAAAGACTCTGTCGTGTCTTCTCCCCTAATCAGTTACGACAGTTAAAGCTATTTCTGATCAGAGATGTGCACCGGGGACAGACGAGAAGAAGAAGGAGAAGAAGAGGAAGAAGAGGTGAATTGGACCTCTTTTGTCTTGGCCGCCAAATTCCCCTCCTGTCAAATCGCAAATGAGAGCTTTTCCTCCCACACATGTGATATCTTAAGGGATAGCTCTGAAAGATATTCATTTAAGATGTGAGACTAGCAGTGCTCCCTCCTCTCTGGTCCTGGCCATCCCTTTGCTCTCATTTTGGTTCAATATGAGGATCCACTCAAAGTGTTTGTGACTTATAAAAAGCACCCGTCTCTTTGCCATTGTGCAACCTCAACTAACTAGCAAACCCTTTAACCTATCCTACATACAATTCCAGATAAGGATGACCTCCTTGCTATATTTTGAATATGGAGGGATGGGTGTGTTGGGTGGAGCAGCCACCCCTCACCCACCCAACTTGATCACCCAGCTTGGTGAGATATGGATGGAGAGAGCAAGCACAGCTCTAACACACAAGAGCCCAGTGATTGATTGTAGCCTTGCATACAGCATTAACAGAGACTGCTTCTCCAAGCTGTGCATTACCAACATGCCACTCCATCCTCGCAAAATGGAAAGCAAGACGTACATAAAAGCAGCTGGTTAGAGCGAGATGATCTTGTTTGCGTACCGTGTGTCTGAATAGCTACGAAACCCACTCAGTGCCAACAAATACATAATTAAAATACAAAACATAACATTTGTGGTCATTGTTTCCCAAACAGACAACACTGAACTTGATACATAATTTGACTGCAGTCTCATTTTTTTTTCCATTCTTAACCCCTTTAAGTATCCCTATTACATATTTTATATCTAACTCACCAGTCTTGGCAGACTTTGGGATGAAGAAGGAGATCTTAATCACATACAATCACACAATGTACAATGAGTTAAACTGGTTCTCTGCATTTAACCCGTCCCGAGGGAGCAGTGGGCAGCCAACATACAGCGCCCGGTGGGAACCAACACCAGATTGTAAGCCAGACTTGGAGAATTAACCCAGTGTGCGTGTTAAGCTGGTGGTGGAGACCGTAGTATTGGAAAAAAAAAACACGCAAGTGCAGGGAGAACATGCAAAGTCCACACAGAAAGGCCCTAACCCTGCAGGGTTCAAACCTATGAGCTCTTTCTGTTTGATTATTTTACTGCATTTAAAATGTTAAGAAAAAAAACAAACAAAAAAAACGCACCCTGATTCGTTTCAGATGCAGAGGTCGTCCAGCAAGAAAAGTTGAGCCCTAGTCAACACAGGACGGCATTATCTGGCAATACACTAATGCACTGCATTGGCCAATGAAACTACAGGTCAACTGACAGTGTACTTTACAGACCATAACAATTTCAAGCAGGAAAAAGCAGAGAACAGAAAAATGTGCTGATGGTATCAGGGGTTAATCACGTGCACATGGCCCTCAAATGATCAGTTATGGCCATTGCACCTATGACTGCAGCTAATGACCATTGCTTGCTAGCGAAACAGGGACAGCATGCGTTTGGCAGAGCAGCAGCTATGTTTAGTCTAATGTATTAAAAATACCATTCTATAACCAACAACCTTATCATGCTCCATATGTTTAAATAAAGCTGTCTTATATAAAGTTAACTTTGATTTAGATACAAATGATCTCTGGCAAACAGTGACAGTACTTGTAATGTAAAATGGTTTTGTCAATCCCTGTATGAGTGCTGAAGCCAAATTCAGCCAGTAGTCCTTGTAGTGCCGATTAATTGGTCAACCTTTAATTTAAACTTGTGCCACCCGTATCTGACACTACAACACTATGCTGTTTTTTGTCTGAAAGCCTAGTAATACATTGACAGACAGCTTTCTCACATCAGTCTTTCTTTTCAAAATGTTTTTGAGGAGATTCTCATACTTATGTGCTTTTGTTGCAATATAACTGCAGATTTGTCTTTTAATTTTTTGGTTTTTGGACATAAATGCTAGCCTTTTATCAGGAGCACCAAGGAGGACAACCCCTCTACAGGTGATGGCGTAAGCAAAAACGACCCAAAGGGCACTCGTCTCTTTTCTTGTGGCTTAATATTCATGTATATAATTCTTAAGCTTCACAGTTGGATCATTTATTTTAGGGAGGACATGCATGCTTCACCTCTGTGGTGACACTTGAAGGCCTGTCAGACTGGGAAGTGACAAGTTCATTTCAGTGACAGGCTGGTGATAGCTTTGCCACCCAAGTGGCACATTATGGGGGGGTTGCAATTGCTGTCCATGTGAACGAGCACATCAGCCTGAAGTTTCACCATGGAGCACTTTTGCCTCTGTGCTCAGTGTCATGATTATGATGAGACCAATACGGTCCACTTTCCAGTCTGAGAGGGCCTTAGCATTTCTGTAGTAGAAATGTAGCACTGCATGCTTTTTGTTCCTAGTAGAGACATTTCTAGTGTCCACATTCTGGTCATTTTATGGCATTAGCATTTGGTAATGCCTTGTGCTTGGCTCTGCAGGAATTTTTGTAAAGACTAGAAAGTACTTTTGAACTAGTAGAGGCTGAATATTTATCTTTTAAGAATACACTAGAGATGGATATCCTGCCTTAATGTCACTGCCTTGATTTATTTCTAATATTTTGACAACGGTGAAAAGAATGGCTTTAATACACTTTCAGTACAGTTCTGAATTACTGCAGTCAAATGTGGAATCCGTAGCACATACATCCGCTTTGCTGACATGTGACTTTTTAAAGCACCAGCATGATTTGTTTAAGCTGAATGAATGAGTGAGTGAAGATGTAAAATATGGCCACTATTTCACAGTGAAACGCAGTTGGAATTGGGAACATGTGTTGTAACGTCTTCAAAGCATAGCTTTACTGGAAATCCTGTATCATTCAACAGAAGGCAACCCCATCTAGCTGTTGCTGTGCATACAGAGAACGAAAATCCTGTTCAGCAACCATGAGCCTAGTGAAAATTGGATTAACTTATATAACAAGATAAAACTCAAAATGGAGGTCAATACTGTTGGGTAAAATTAATCAGACTTCATGTCTTTATGTATGTGAGATTTATCAGATATCCTTTTAAGAGACTTCAGCTTTGGCCTGATGGTGGCACTAGAGGAACAATTTTAAGTGAGCACACAGATCAAGTGTGAGTATTTCACATGCCTTACTCACTTTCAAAGCTTTGAATGGCAGTTTAATATATTATTTGCCATTTTGACACCAAAAGGAATTGGTGGTTCTGCAGCTGGAGGTAGAAGAGTACACTGGAAGATTAAATGTCTGTTGAAAAGTTGTTTTAAGGGCTAATAAAAGATGCTTCCATAGTTGGGCTTCAGTGAGCTTTTACCAGAAGAAGCACAAAAGGTGTGTTGGACAAAACATTCTGCCTTGTGGCCTTGTGACCTTGCTCCCGTCTTGACTCCAGAAACGATAGTGTTGACTCACAAAAAAGTTTAAACATTATCTTAGATATGTGAGCTGACCTGTGGACTCATGATGGAGCTGGATGGATTATTGTATCGATCTCAAAATCACTATGACTGAGTTATGAGCTATGACTGAAAACTAAAGAGACTACCAGAGGGGAAAATGTGGCCCTTTTTAAAAAAATAATAAAATAAAGCAAGATAAGGTGAAGGCGAATCACACACCACTTGCTGCTTTAGGAATTAAACCCTCCCAAAATTAATTCTAGGTAAAGAAAAAAAAAAAAAAAGAAAAGAACAAATTCCTACATATACCTTTCACCACTGCATTGATTTGATTAATTAATAAAGGTTGATGTGTTAATCACTGTCTTGTGAAAGTGTGTGCAGGAATATTCTCTTTATTGCTGGAATTAGACATTTTGAATGAAGCAACAAAACAATGACACAAATAAGTACATTTTTGGTATAATGATTAAACTGCAGGAAAAAAATCAAGGCAGTAAAACAGCTTTACAGCTGTAAAGAAATGCTGTATCTTTGCCCAGAGGCCTTTGCTGTCAGAGGTAAAGATCTATGAGAAGAGGTAGAAGCCGTATGAATGGCTAGGCTTCTTGCATAAAATTCCTGCATAAAACATTGTAGCTGTGTTGTATTAGCTTGTGGTGCAGCGCTTTGTCAGTTTTCCATCATGCCTGTTGTACCTGCTGGTCCATATACAGTAGCTTTATATCACTGATTACTAACCATGCTTGTGTAAGGCTGGACTGAGTAGGCATAATGATTCACTGGACATGTGGATATGTTGTCATTCCCACAATTTGGCAAATTTAGATTTTGAAAAGAAGTTTTAGTTGCCAATGTATCTTTTTTTGTAATGTAGTAAAAGACTTAAATGGAACAGTGTAGTTTTCTTTGGCTCATTCAGAGCAACTTGTTTAGCAGAATATACAGCACAAAACAGCAGATGTGGAAACACAAACAAGAGATAGTTAAGCAACCACAGGACTGCATTGTTCAGATTTTTTAAAGACCATATGCACTAAATTAAGATCCTTGCAAGAATAAGGCTAATTTTTGTCCCCAAAACTGGATATTTGTAAACTCATACATGCACACTGTGGATGATCAGCTCATCATCAAGCTCTGCTCATTCATTTGAATCAGGTGTCGGGGCAGAAAAACTTGTATAAACTAGGCAACAGAAAATTATTTTGGTGGGAAAAATAGTACTGGTTTCAGCTTGTCAAATATGATTATTAGCTATCTTTTCTAAATAATCTGTGATGGTAAATTTAACTAGGGCCGAGTGAACTTGCATTGAAATAATATAATGTTTTTAGGCTATATCACGATATATGATATACTGGTATATCTTTATCTTTTGAAATATCCTCAAAAGCACATTATAAATGCTAGATCTGAGTGACAAAAGCAAATTTTACGTTTCTGACCACATGTCTCAGTGTCAATATTGTGACATGACTATTTGTACTTTCATTAAAGATTAACAATAAAAGTATTTTTGTTAAATAATCACTTATGTGGATATAGTGACTAAGTGGGATAAAGAGAAGTATCAGCTGAAGTAGAACAGTCTGGTAAGTTCAGAAAACCACATAAGTTTTCTTTAATACAGCTTTTAAAACCAGGAAAAAAAAACATATTCCAGATCACGACATAAGTACACTATTGAAATATACTACCCAGCCCTTAATTGAATATGTTTGGGTTTTGTAATGTTGATGAGACAAAACAAGAAGTGTGCATGACATTTTATAACTTAAACAATCTGTAGATGAAACAAAAATAAAAAATAAGGATTACTTTCATCATCTATTAGCCTACCTGTTATTTTTCTTGATTAATGGTTTATTGATTGTCAGGAAACATGGAAAAAATCACAAACACTCAGAGCTCACGGTGAAATATTTTGATGTTGTTATGTAAACTCGACATAACATAAACCTAAACAGCTTTTTCTGCATCATTTCCTTCAAAATTTCCAAACACCAATACCGATTTTTGGTGACTGGCCAATATTTGCAGATTATATCGGCCAGCCAATGTATCACTCAGGCCTAGCCAATGAAAAGTTCGAAAGTCACATTTGAAATGCTTTAATCAGAGAGTTTGTGCTTAAAAAGACCTCCCATAATTAATGGGTTATCAGAAGGGTTGCTGATGAAATTTCAGTCAATTTGCCTAATTGATCAATCAGCAAATAGTTCTGCAACTATCATTTAAGTGACAGCACAGGAGTAGTTTAAGTGGAGTAGTTTCATGGTGATAATTTGATTGATTCGAATGGTTAGTAATCAAAACATTTTACTACACCTCCTCATACCATTACGCTACCATCATTGTCACCACTTTGATCTATTAGGGATCTGCCTGCATTTCTATCATCTTTCCACCCCACATCTGTTGGATGTCATAGTGCCAAGTAAAACAAATAATAATGTTTAAATGTGAAGGTGAAACTGGGTTGGGCTGCGTTTTCCTTTTCAGTCAAATCAGTACTTTCCAGTTGATTGGCTGTTGTCTCTGATCATTTGATGGGTGCCATTAAGTCGATCTGCACCTCAAAAACGAGAGGCATTAAAGCATCGATCTGGCCAACAGTGGTGCTTTTTTAGCACAAGTGATCAATGTAATTTGGTGGACTGAAATAGCCCACCATAAGGAACAGGCAGCCAGCCCCATCAGTCACGTGGTACACGGTGCAGCAACGTCATTAGGGCAGAGATTTGTGAAGAATAAGCAGACAGAGGGAGAGAGAGCCCCGGAGGTGCGGCACTTTCTTAGCGTTTGCATCGCTCCTGTTGTTTTCTTTTCCCGACCAGAGAGAGAACAGAGTATCTGTTCAACATTTTAGAGACCCAAATGCCCGGTCCCACCCAAGCCCTTTCCCCAAATGGAGAGAATAACAACGACATCGTCCCGGACAACGGATCCAACATCATTCCTTACAGGAAAAATACAGTGCGGGGAGAGCGCGCCTACAGGTAAATCAGTGTAACGTCGCATTTGCTTTGATGTACGAAAAAGAAACCCCATATAAAAAGGACAAACACTGCTGCAGACAGGGACCTGCACCCCCTCCTTCGTCGTGTGCTGGTTTTTGCTTCTGCACCCATCCGCTCCTCTTCCCCCTGTTGTCTCTCCTGTCATGTTAGCTCTCCGTACGTGTCTGACACCATGGCGTAAATCGCTTCCCAAGTTAGCTTAAAACGCCGCTCCTGCTGGTGTACACCACCCACAGATTATTGCCAGCGCTCGAGTACACGCTGTCAAAGTGTTTCGGTGTGCAGTAGCGTTAGGATTTCATGTGGAGGAGTGGATCTGTGGGGGGAAAAAAAGGTCCAGCTTTTTTTAAATGACAGGCAGACAGCCGCCCCTGCTCCCGCCGCTGCTGCTGCTAGAATATTCCTATCGTGACATGACACTTCGCAGCTACCTTGTAATCCCTCAAAATCACGATGTGTGGTGTGTTTGGGTTGCTGTTTTTCTTGTGTGGAACACCCCATGAGCTGCTACACAAGTCCGTGTCCACCACCACCCCCCACCCCCTTGTTTGAAACCAGCCACCAGCCCAGCCCTGGTTGTCGGCTGGCCGGCTTGCTGGCTAATATCCCTGCCCGGCTAACAAAGCATGCTAGCAGCTCATACATCCGCTTTGTTGACATGAGATCGGCTGGCCCAGTTTCCTTCCTTCCTCCCAGAGAATCAGTCAACCGAGGCTCTGTCCTGCAGTGCTTTGATAGACCAACTTTAATGCTGCTGAAGGGTTATTGTTTTTGCTGCACACCCTGGTGTCGGTTAGCTGGTGATAGTGATGGTGATGATTTAGCATGGTTTCATAGCACATCAGAGGCTGCTGTAACAGGGCTGTTTCAATGCAGATGCCCTGCTGTTCTCCATCAATGAAGTAGGCTCAAATGGTTATGCTGCAGGACTGCACACTTGATTATTATACAAATATTACGAAGTATTGCTTTATTATAATTGTAAATGTTTGGAGTAGAGACTGGCTGATGTGCCTCTCTCATGGCGGATAGGAATACTGATTATGAGTAATCAAGGAGGCTCATAAACCATATTTTGAACTGATATACATTTGAAGTGAAAGTAGAAATGTCAATCAAAATTAAGAATAACCAGTGATAAAATGTAACTAACAACTGCTGTATTTAGGTACAATTTTGAGATGCTGTACCGGAGCATTTCCATCTAGTACTTTTATACCTCCTCTCCATTACATTCATTTGATAACTTTAGTTACTAGAATATTCAGATTATTCAGTGTTGAGGGGCTATCATTTGTGATGTGTAACCAGTCAGATGATGTTGTGGGTGGGATGTTGAGTATGACCACAGAGGGGTAAATACACATAGAAGAAGGATGCTGCATCAGACCCAAAGTATTGCATTTTTAAAATAATCTATTTTATTGGCAGTCAGACACAAAAACACAGATACTGATAATCATAAATGCTGAATATTGGCCTTGATAATCAGCCGAGCAGATAATCAGTCAACCCCTAATTTGAACTCTATAGTATCTAATCAGTTACTGAGCAAACATACCTTTTTTTGACTGGCAGTTAAAAAAAAAAAAAAACCCACACATTTTGAAAGGCAACCTAGAGACTGATAGTAAGATTTCTCTCTGCATGATCAATTGAATTACTTCGTTACAAGAAAGGGTTGAGTTGTACTTGGGCAGGCTTTAATATACGTGTCTTGGTTGTTCAGGTACATCCAGTGTGTGGGAAACACTGAACGAAGCTGCTTACTAAGAAGAAAACAGTTTTTAAAAATATTGTGGCTGTGCTGTGTATCTACTGTTTGTAGCTTAAGGGTCAAAATTTGAGTTCTTGATGTATGTTCATGGCACTTGATACACTTTTGATATACTGTGGGCTTGAATATCCTCAGTACAAATGGGGCAGTTGCACTGGGGCCTCTGTTTTGCAAACAGATAAAATAACAACATCTTTCTAATTCATCCATGCTGCAGCCTCTGTTTACTACTCAGGTAAAATCAAATCAAATAAAGGCCCACAAGGCCTTCTTCAACCAAGATATTATTATAGCATAGGTGTATAGCTCTATAAGGCCTGTACTGTATATTCTGTACTTCATTCTTTGCTCCTCAAGCAAAGCAGATTTGTGGTTTGAAGTGCAATGTAATTTTGATATTTGTTTAAAACTGTGATGAGTCTCTTTAAGGGGAAATTCCCAAATTCTCTGGTTTCAGCTTTTTTAAAGTGAAAATGAAAACAAGACATTTAAAGCATCACCACATGCTCTGGGAAATCGTAATGATCATTGTCTGACATTTTATGAACCAAACAATGAATTGATTAATCAGCAGATTAATCCATAACGTGTGTAAGATGTTGCAGCCCTGCAGGTTTTACACTCATGAAGCAATTATCAAGATTGTTGTGTATCTTCTAGATAGCTGAATCTGGGTTTGGGTGTATGTATTAGTATGTTGATATATACCCACTTATTTATCTTATTCATCATTATTATTATTATTAATACCTTTATAATTATAGTACCTACATGTGCCTTCTTGTTCTGTTGTTCCTTGTTACCAAAATGTACAATAAATAGATGTTAAAAAAAAAAAAAAAAAAGATTGCTATGTATAGTTTTGGCCACCATAAAATTAACTTGCATTTACACAAACATCACAAATCTGCATTCACATTCACACACTGGTGGCAAAGGCTGCCATGCAAGGCACCACTTGCCCGTCAGGAGCAATAACCATTCAGACACACCAAGAGACATGTAGACCGCAGGGGCTGGGAAATCGAACCACCAACCTTCCCATTAGTGGACAATCTGCTCTACCGCTTGAGCTACTGCTGCCCTGTCAATGAAAATGTGTTATTTATAGAGCCTTGACTACTTTGTGTCATCAGTCTAACCTTGCATGACAGAGGGTGCACTGTATTCAGGGGTCACACATCCACACATCAAAGAATATGATTTTAGCCATGGTAACCATGCTGGTGCACACTTCGGAAGCCTGATGTGTGTTTACTGAAAGTTATATTAGTTGCCGTTACTGATTAAACATCAGAACAATACGACTGGTCTGGTCGAACTGTTCCAGTCATTATTAATTGGTCTTTTGAGAGGATAAGTATGTGTGCAATTTATTTCTTTTATTTTATGAGTGCTTTTATGTGCTTGTTCTAAAATGCACATGAAATGGCTGCTATGTTTGTTCATCATGTCTTGGAAAATCCGAAACTGACCGCATTTGGAAACGGCACCTTTTCACCCATTGCATTGCTTTTGTTTTGAAGTGGTGTTGTTCTTCTCTGTTGCAGTTGGGGGATGGCGGTCAACGTATATTCTACCTCAATAACCCAGGAGACTATGAGCAGGCATGACATCACTGCCTGGGTTAACGACATCCTCTGCCTAAACTATACGAAAGTGGAGCAGCTCTCCTCAGGTGAGAACAGAATGAAAAACGTTATCCCTCTCTTCACCTCGTCCTCTTCCCTCTGCTCTCATTAAAGAAGGAGTCCAAGACTACACCTTCACTGGTGCATCACAGGGTTCAAATGATTTTGTTTGTAAGCTAGCAGTTAAAGCAACCTGTGGAATTGTGCTCACCTCTCCGTGGCATAGAGTCGTCTGTCTAAAAATAAACACGTAGCCTCCCATGTTCTCCTGCTGTGATCCAAGTAATCCAATTTCAGTCACTCTACTCGACAGTCACGCCTACAGAAACACCCTCCACCCCCCCTTTTCTTAAGGTGTAGGCTGCTTGTTTGATGTAGATTACTGCTTAGGTGCTCTGTAGTTGGCTTTATGCGAGTTTTAGCTAATACCTGACCTAGTGCCAGGCTCAGCTAGTGCCCTGATTTCAATTGGATGAAGGGCTAAGTTAATATTAGCCATGTTACTGAGAAGGTGCAATAATAGTTTTCTTTTTAAGGAAACGGGGGCAGTGATATGGGTAGAGACAAAGCTCCCAAACCCTTTGAAAAAAGAAAAATCCAGCAGGCTTGATAAATCCCAGCTTGTATTTTTATCATAGCCATCTCATTTTTGAGCGGTGGCGTGCATACTCAGCTAACATTTTATTCTGTCTTCAGGAGCTGCCTATTGCCAGTTCATGGATCTGCTCTTCCCTGGCTGCATCAGTCTTAAAAAGGTCAAGTTTCAAGCTAAGCTGGAGCACGAGTACATTCACAATTTCAAACTGTTACAGGCGTCCTTCAAAAGGATGAACGTGGACAAGGTGTGTTTTCTTATTTTATGCTCTGCACTATATGCTTGGAGGAAACTGTGCATTTTTACATGTTGACTCTCTCTCCCTCCTCATCCTTGATTCAGATAATTCCTGTGGAGAAACTGGTCAAAGGCAGATTTCAGGACAATCTTGATTTCATCCAGTGGTTTAAGAAATTCTTTGATGCCAATTATGATGGTAAAGAGTATGACCCGGTGGCAGCCAGACAGGGTCAGGATGCCATTCCCCCACCTGACCCTGGTGAGCAGATCTTCAACCTGCCAAAGAAGTCCCACCATGCAGCCAGCTCCCCTACGGCAGGTAAGCATCATCTGTTCTTTTGATATCCAAGTGTAGGTGAAGTGTTTGCAGACACTAGCATGTTTTCATACGTATATACCTGGCCTTATGTACCTATTCTCTGTTTTATTATACGGTAATTTCCAAGCTCGGAACACAGAGGACTTGTGTAATTTCCTGTGAGAGAGTTATTATTACATTGTCAGTCATCCTTTCTTGTGTAATAAACCCTTTCTCTGCTGCAGGAGCGTCAAGGTCGAGCTCAACAACCCCCAAGTCCTCAACACCAACATCTAGACCCTCGTCAGCCAAAAAGATCCCTGTACCATCGGCTCCTGCCAAAGGAGAGAAAGAACTGGTAGCACAGGTCACACAACTTACCGAGCAGGTGTGTTCATGGAAATTCTGATGGCTTCACGTCAAATTTTTAGTGTTATTCTGAAACCAACAATCAGTAATGTGACATTCAATATATGCAGGACAGAGACACATTTCATATTCTCCCTTTTGAGAATCTGGAACCAGGGAATGTTCTTTTTTTTTCTTTTTTTTTTTTTGCTTGAACAATAATGAGACAATTACTCGATTATTAGAATTGTTGTCTAACAGTGTTCTGCTGACTAATTGCTCTAGACGGCAGTGATACTGTAGAGAGGAAGTGCGCTTTCACAGAAGAGACTAGAGAAGTGCTAGAATCAGAGCTGGTGTGTAACGCAAACCATCAAATGGTGCTACTTGTTAATGTATTATTAATCTTTCTGTAGCCATTTTATTAATCTTCTATACTGAAAACTACTTCCTTTTTGTAAGCTACCCCTTCACTAAAACGACCAGCTTGACCCACATACAACAGTATCTGGTCTAAAAAAATATGGTGCAGTTTGGGTTTTTTTTGACGGGATTAATGATGTGTTGCCTGATCTTGACCTAATTCACTATACTCTATATCCACATTAGAAGGCTTTATCAAACATGGAACCCTTCCATACTTGGCATCTTTAAAGCACTACAGCAGATCATCAGGAACACAGCTGGTGCAGAGGCAGACAACTAACAACCATTAACTAACTGTTTGATGATTTCTGTGACTGCTGCTCTTCAAACAGTGGAAGAAATGGAATGTAAATACGTCATTTGCCTGTCAAAAAACACCACCATCTTTGCTCAGTGATAAAATCATCTTGATGGTGTTCGTGTTCAAACCCTGTGACCTCAATCCTGAATCTGTGGCAAAAGAAAGATGTTGAATCAAGGTTGCTCAAATGCATCGAGGGAGATTGCTGCAGAGGCGATTGTCATTTGGTTGTGTGTCTGTGCTTTGGATGGATGACTTGTCATGGCAGTTTTAATTGAGGTCTGAGGGTTGAAGATTTCCTCTGTGGCCTCACTGGAGACTGGAATTACCAGCAACACTTAAGTCAGAGTTTTGAAGTCAGGGAACATTTCTAATCCGTCAAAATGATGGACGGCCCTCAGATTTTTCCATCATTTTTGCAATATTCAGTGACCCCCTAGGATCTAATAAAGAGAAGTCCTAACATTTGTGAAGCTGCAACGTGCATGAATGGTAGTTTTACTTGACGAATGACAAAACAGATCAATAGATTAATTCAACAACATTGAAATAGAGACTGAATGTTAGTCCATAGAATAATCAATTAAGCAGCTCACTCTGGACCTCTCTGGTTACAGGAGGTCTGTCCACTTCAGACTACTTCTCATAATCAGTTGTCTTTAACCAGAATCCATATTGTTTTGTTATGGATGGTAAAAGTCATCTCTTGGATTCTTGTTTTGTAGGTGAACACATTAAAGGTGGCACTGGAAGGAGTGGAGAAGGAGCGGGACTACTACTTCAGCAAGCTGCGAGAGGTGGAGCTGCTGTGCCAGGAGCAGGGTGAAGAAAACGCTCCTTTTGTGGATCGGCTAATGGAGGTCCTTTACGCCTCAGACGAACAGGTCAGTGACCCCAGATTGATCTGAACTGGGTTCAGGACAATCAGTTGCTGTTTTTATCCTGAGTTAGATATGTTTTTGAAGCAGTGAACACCAGTGAAATGTCTTTGTGCCTTTTTTTACTAGTGGTAAAGTCATGTGAAAGTTATAGTGCGGTTAAAACAGATAAGAACTCTGTTTGTGTAGTCACATGTTTGCCTTGGAGCAAAATGCAGTAGCATTTTATTAAGCTGTTTTCTGCCCCCTGTTTTTAGGAGGGAGCGGATCTGGCTGAGGGTGAGGGTGACGGAGAGGAAGCAGACCAGCAAGGCCACGAGGAGGCACCGGACGATCAGCAGGAGGAGCAGGATGAATACTGACTGCCTTCATCCTTCACCGCAGTCATACCCTCCTTTTTAATATGTGAGAACTGTTAAAGGATTTTTATTTTTCCTCATGGTTTCATTTTTTGTCCTCTCCAAGACTGAGCACATGAAGCAACCTCCTGAATAGAAGCACCATCACATTTTTTTATTTTTTGTATCCCTCTGCTCACTGTTCGATGTTTTTTGTGACTTTTGGTGAACTGCTGTGGCAGACGAGCTCAGACCATCACAGAAGTTTTCCGAGGACTGTGTGGGTGGAAAAATCAATTCAAAAGCTACAGTAGATGTGATGAAATGCTGAAGTTGAGACAGATCAGTTATCTGTCAGTGCAAGTGTTAACTTCCCAGCTTCTGTCCTTTTTATTTTCATTTTATTTTGTTTTTGTTTTTGTTTTTTTGCATATCAACAATATTAACCACAAGAATGCAATAAGCAAAGCCCTGAAAGGGCTCGTAGTAGCTCTTATTTAACCTCCTTCCATATGTTGCACTGACATTTGACTCTGTACTGGACAATCTGTCCATAGACCCTCACCATATTTATTATTATTATTAAGCCTTAGAAATAGTGCAAGATTCTGCATTGCTTCCTCGTGAAGGAGGACGATACATTCAGTGAATTGTGAATAAAAATGTAGTATAATGCCAATTTATGACTGTTTGACATCCTCACAAATTACAATATTTCAGATAATCAAGTGTGCTCAACAATGTGTTACTCACGCCATTCAAGGTGCTTTGGTGATATAGTTTACTCGGTATGCCATTTTTCATAGGGAAGGAAGAAACATAATTGTGAACTAGTCTTATTATGATGCAGCGTTTTTAGTTTTAAACCTCAGCTGGAACGTGTGGTCTGTTCAGATTTCAGAGTTTTTCGTTTGTCTTTAAACCACAGGTGTTTAGGGAGATGAGTCAGTTCACTGAGTAATTTGCCATGCTATATTCCAGTAAGTACATTGTATACCCTTTCTTAATATTGCATTTACTAATATTGAACCGGGCAGTGCACCATAATGCTTAAGTCATATATTATTGTGTAAATGAAAAGGAATGTAAACATGTACTGTCAATAATTAATGAATGGTAAATGTTTTTTTTTTCATGTCCCACTCATGATGCATTCCCCAAAAAACGTGTTGCATGTTTGCATTTTATTTGTGAATAACTTGACCTGCTTTTTACATATTTAATAAAAAACAAGTATGTTAAGTGAGCTTTTTGTATGGTTAACCTGCAATTTGAAAGTTGTTGAGATTCGGATGGATTTGCTGTAATAAAATTGCGTTTTGAGTCCACAGGAGCGTTGTCCTGTCACTCCAATAGCAGCAAGTAGACTGGGTCATAGTTGGGAAATTAAGCTCTGCCTCAACTATCAAATATATTCTATATACTAAAACACACACACACACAGCAGTGTTTTGAAGAGGTGCCCCTACTTTTCACTAAGGTAAACCACACTTTTCCAATTTTCCAAATAGCAGGAGCTGCAATTTGTTGATAAAGGTAAACTGTAGACAAAATAGCATTATCAAGTACTGCTGAGCTGCAGTGATGTAAGAAACTACATTTGTACAATACAGGCACTTTTTTCCGGTGAAACTGGAAAAGTGCAGCACAAATAATTTTTCCTACTAATTGTGAATCATATTGCAACTGCAATAAAAGTAAATAATCATAATGTCAGGTTTTGTTTTGTTTTTTTACCTATAATGTGCAGCTTTAATACAGAATTATTATTAAACTAGACGTATGTTAGCAATGGGTATTTACTTGAGCCCAAATGATGTATTGGTTGGCTGATATTGTCAGTCTGTATTATCTATATCGATGTTGATGTTACTCTATATTGGCCAATATGAAAACTTTTTTAGAGATTACACTACACAAAATCAGTTAAGGATATTAGGATTTTTTAGTAATCAACTTAAGCATTTATTTTGTGTTTTTGTGAATATATTTGGTCCCCAAAAAGCAGGGCAACACATTCCATTTTGACTTTTATTGCATATGCATGCACATGTATATATGCAACTGTATCCCAGTATCTTTAAATTTAAGTAGTGCACATTGCAGAAAAAGAAGCCTGAGGTGATGTGCAATGATTAAATTCACAGTGAAGTTTACTTTTTCAGTGCACTATTGTCATTTGGGACTATAAAGTCCTAAATGACATTAGTTTATTTTGTTAAACTTTTGTTATACTAAAATATGCTGCATTTACTGACCAATATATCAAGAATCAAGAAGATATCAGATTTGTTTTATATTGGCTCAGGAAATCCTGAACAATGCAGCTATATCTATTTGAAGATTTTAATATTACATACAAAATGTCGATTATCTCACTTACATACTTTTAGTCACCATGGCCATCATTCTGAAGGGAGTCTGACAGGCTGGCCACCTCCGGTCCGCGCTGTCGAGTAATCAAACACACCCCTCCTCTGGTTGAGTAACAGTCAAGTAAGTTAGCGTTAGCTTCGTCTGCAAACTGAGGAGGTAGTTAGCAACCACCGGCAAACCGCAACAGCACCAAGATGCGTGAATGAAAAAGATTTAATCAGATAACGATTTGTGGACACCCAGATAAACTACCGCAGTGGCGCAAACTTGTTTTATTTTGTCGCCATGTCTTTCGGAAAGGTAGGAAAGCTGCTGCCTTGCTAGCTAGCTAGCTAGCTAGCTAGCTAGCTAGCTAGCTAACTTGCTATACACTTTAAGCTAACTTTAAGCTACCTGTGTTGTCTGCCTCGGCCCGCCCACAGCTCAATGAGTTGAAACTGTCAACTAATTTTTTAAACTTTTTTAGATTGTCTTTACTTTCATATCTAAACACATAGCTGCTCTTTATTTAAGCTAAGTTAAAATAAGTTAAATCAAACTACTGCAGGACAGCCACAATGAGGCGCATTGTTAAATAAGAGCTGTCGAACCAGTTGTTTCATTAAGTGATGTAAAACGTGTTTGACATGGCCTCACCGTTTGTCCCCTTTGTTCATTCTGTGCAGCGTAAAAGACACTACAAGGACATAAAGTGTGTTTTCTTTCCCGATGATGTGGATAATGGTCTCCAAAAAGTGGGCAGAGAGCCAGCAGCACTTTCATCTGTGTCTTCTGCCAAGAGCTGGGAGAAGTGTGGAGACAGTTTTCTGGACAGTCCAGCGATGAAGGTTGAAAAAGACATAATCATTATAATACTTATAATATAATCCCAAACCTCAACTCTTTACACTGGTCATGGTGTTGATGCTCTTTTTTGGTGCAGAACCTGAAGTCATCTGGAAGGAAACTGTCTGCCATCAGGAAGTTGGCACAGTCCCCTGCTTTAGGTAATTCTTACTTCTTACTTCAGTCTAATTAAATTGCCTCACACATCAAGTGCCTGTGCAGTATATTTGTTGTATCACAGCTGCAATCACATTGTAGACTTTATACTCTACTCAGTTAAGATCTACATCTAAAGTTTTATTTGGATTAAATCAGTTAAACCTTTTGAACGTTTCTTCCACCAGAAAACAGTTTTAACCACTGACTTTATCCATGATCTACGCAGAATGAGAGTGGGCTATATCAGGAGGCAAAAGAACAGATCAAGTAATAGCGAAATTAATTGAATGATAAATAAAAATAAAGGAAATTGCTTTATTTGAGCTGTGAGCTCCTGTCTGACACTATTTGACATTTGGCTTGCTAAAATTCCAGGCTGCTGAATGGCTTAAATGTAAGAATATCTGTATGTAGTGTGTTTTTATATTAATTACAAATTAGTTGTATGTTAATAAAATACATTTACTTAATTTTGATGTCTCTGATAACTAAGCAAGTATTTGTAATTTGTAACATGGCACTTCTCAGTGTGTTCATGCCTATCTCTGATTGTTGGTCGATACTTTTTTAATAGGTCAAAATGGCAATTAATCGTTATCATCCCTTGCAGACAAACATGCTTGTAAGTAAGGGACTTTGTTTGATTTCAACCAACACCCACCACTATTTTGTTCTCTTAATGCAGACAGTCGAGAGGACTTGGTGAACATTGCGTGGAGCTCCAGTGGAAGTGAACAGTCTGATAATGAGACCCAGGAGCAACATCTGTCCAGAGGTGTGGTTCAGCAGCAACAACGTCCTCGGAGACCATCGAGACCCACAGCTCCCATCCAGTCTTACACAAGAGCACTGCGCATGCTCAGCACTGATAAAGGTGAATGGATGTTGTGAGCCGCTGAGTCAGGGCTGGGGAATGTGAGATTGTTGAATACACAGATTTTCCAAAATGTCAAAGTCCTGCGTTTTCTCAGTTGTTGCTGAGAAAGAGGTTTTAACCACTTGATAAGATCTGAGCACTCTCTGGCCATTGCTCAAAAAAACCCTTGTAATTAGACCTTGAAATAGATTATTTTGTGAAACATGTGTGTACTCATTGTTTTAATTTATTAAGTTTTTCCCCTCTCTTTATTTAGACGATCTTCCTGTTATTGACACAGACAGTGATCTGGATGAGTCTGAGTCTGTTGATGAGGACAGCGGGCAACAAATCTCTGACTGTGGGTCAGAGTCCTTCGATGAAAAACAGGAAGACTTGCCTCCTAAATCTACAAATGTGAGTACTTTCAATCATTAAAGCAATTCTCATTAGTGCATGAATCAGGTGCTTTAGACAGGTACAATAACTATGTTTACATGCAAAATGATTATGCATTGTTATTCCCAATATGACAGTTGATCAGATGGAGGGACACACTTACATTAACACATTATGAAAGACTTTGATGTTTGCAGGTTTTTGCATTGGCACAGATATTCTAATGTCTAATGTGTTCTAACTTTTTCTAAAAGTTGTTTGCGGGAATAAAAAGACAGAGGCTGTGTTTGTTAGTTGGAATATGCATGGATGCTTGTAACAGGACTATTAGAGGAATATTCCTTTTCATTATCCATGTATAATGAATAAAAAAAAATGGCTTAGTAGGAACATTGCCTTTTTAGTAACTGGGGCACACGCTGGAGTATTTCTGTAGGACTGTGGTTTGTGCTTTTCTCAAGGGTGTTATGTGCTTTAATGAACACTAGATGGGGCCACACGACCTTCAAAATTCTATGTAGCTGACTGAGTTCAGTGTATGTTCCTAATTTAAAAGTATCTGCTCACTTCCAGTGTATGCCCTGTTCCTAGAAGTACTACCACAAGGGTCAGTACTTTTCCTAAAGTACAGAGAGTCTCCAGATGTCTTTCTGTTGACTGCATGTGTAAAACCTGATGGCATGGACATGTATGTCACAGTGTAACATAAGATAACACTGATGATGTTGATTTTCATTTTAAGACTTTATGTTTTGTAGCTATTTTGATTTAAGTTTATTTATTGTATGCTTAAGCGATCACACAACCAGCAGGTGGAGTGTTGCAGTCAACGTGTCCTGAAAGGGCCTCACAGGCTCAAACCAACATTTCATTGTGAACCCTCTAGATTCAGGGCTATGCTCCAAAGTGTCAAAGTTCACAGGCTGAGGTAGCAATAAAACACCGACGGAGTATGGAGCTGCCAAGTAATCATTGATCCAAAGCTGATATTAACAGTTGGTACACTTTGAACATTTCCATGTTGAGAGACATTAGTTGCTCCGTCTGAAATGCTGATATGTTAAGAAATAAATAGGTTTCATTAGTGTTATTTATGTAAATCAAAACACAGTAGAGGTAAAACGCAATTTATTTATTGATTGACAGAAGACATTTATTGACCACTAAGTCATTTTTCAAGCAAACATGCAAAATGTTTGATAGTCTCAGTTTCTTAACTGTGACGATGTACTGTTTTTGTGGGTAACATTACTGTAAATTGGAAGTGTGGACTGTTTTCAAGACAATGATGTCAGCATCAATGAGTAATTGCAGTGGGTATTTTTTTTCAGCGTTCTCTGAAATTTTAGACTAAATAATCAGCAGATCAATCGAAAATGAAAATAACCGCCAAAATATGACTCAGTATATTGCATGCACTGAACACGCTTCTCTTGCTACTTCATGTGACAAATATACGTCTGTGTTATCACTGAAGTCAATCTTTTGTGTACCCTCCTATAAGTGGTGGAGACTTGGATTGACTGTTCCTTCGCTGAAGTCATTCAGACTCAGTGTTTGTCTAAGGCAGGGCTGGTGAGGAGAGAATGTATTAGGAGTGGTGAAGGTTTAGCACTTGCCATGGCAGAACACATTACAACATGCAATTGATTGCCTAGAAGTGGTCGAATTATGAAGCGATGCCTTCAGCCTGATGGCGGTTTTATGAAGATGTCCTTGAACATGCAATCAACTGAATCAGCACAGTGCTCACTAATCAAACATATTCATACTGCAAAACACAAGGTGAATTCAAGCAACCCGGGTGTCGTGATGAAGCTCCAAATTTGCAGGCTGAGTGCTGAGAGGAAGCCTGTACGCAGATTAACATCACTGCCGCAGACCCAGCTACTTCCTCTTGTCACACTTTAATTTGCTGCTATCAGCTCTCTGGGGTCAAACAAGATTTAAGATCCACTAAAAGGAGGCTTGTGGTCAGAGCCCAGCTCAAAAGACTGACTCTATAAGGGTCCCTAGTTTTCATATACGGTTGTACTGAAGTGTATGCACAGTTTGATTGTTCAGCGCTCAATGCATATTCAGTATTGGTAATAGCGTTTTGCTATTGAACATGTATTATAATAGTTCTGCTTTATATTTCTTTTTACATGTACTCAATTTTGATTCAATTAGAACAGCAAGATGTAACCTAGTTTGAATTTTTGTGCTGCCCGGAAAGCAATGCTTGCATTCAGCCAATTGTAAATCAAACTGGATCTAACAGGATACAGTGGAGACGATCCCAGTCCAAGTCAAAGTTTATTACTCCAGATAAATGTACGGCTGACTCACTTTCAGAACATCTGCCAGATTTCTGTGTTATTGTACTAGCGCTGTAAGTGGACAGGCGGAGCTGTGAGGGTCGACTCTGTGTTTCAAGGCCGAAGAGGACGGCCGCTTCCCAGATGAAGCGTGTCGCTCCCTCCCTCAAAGGGGTCAGCGACCTCCACCGCAACAGGGCTATGCTAGATCAGGGCCGTGTCAACAGAGCAGGACTATAAACATCTTTTTTACTACTGTTTGTTCAGGAAAACATGCGGGTGAATCAGGCTGCGCAGAGCTGTGTACTTACAATGCTTTCAGTGCCGGGTGAAAACATTTTTGAGCCGGAGCCAGGAACATAGTGTTCCTTATTCTCTGTAGCTGGTTAGAGTGTGACGTCTGCTGGCACTCGGCCTAGCAGGGTCAAGTTGATTCAAATAAGAGAGCTTGTTGGCTGACAGAGCCTGGTATGCTGGTCTTGTCTGCACATGACAGGAACTCAGGTTTCTTCTGGATTTTTCCATGAGAACTGATTCCCTCAGGTGTAGTGAGCGGTGAGACAGCAAAAAAGATTGTTTTGTTACCTTATCACCTGAATCAATCAGCCCATCACTGCATCAGTGTACCATATCCACCCACTTAATTATTGAGTTTGTTGATTTTTTTTTGGTATTTTATAACTTGTGATTAATTTACTGAAGGCCTTTATAAAATATCTAATACTCCCTTCACATATAGTGGAACTTTATCTGTGATGTAACATTTACACAGCTGTGTACTTACAATGCTCAAACGTGACATAATCAAAATTAGGGAAAATATCATTTTTTAAATTAATTAATCAGTGATTATCACTTAATCCACAGATGGCAGAGCTAGAGATCTCCGGCTACGTATCTGACAGTGAGAGTATTGGCCACACGATGACGTCGAGCCGGCTGGACTCTGAGAGCTGTCCTCTGCTAACTGGTGAGGGCAGCAAAAGGTCAGTCAGTGACTGGGTCAGATCTGCTCAGGCGATGCTGCAGACGCCTCAGAAATCGTTCGCCAGGCAGTCCAAGACCCCAGAAGACTCTGCCAAAAAGAGAAGGAAATTTCAAAGGTTTGAAATGCTGCTCTTGTGTTCTAAAGTCACATTAAGGGAACAGAAATTCAGCTTTTTCTCACAGCCTGAACACAGAACTGTACAAAGAAGAAACTATACTTACTAGGGTGGCAACTAATGATTGTTTTCATGGTTGACTAGTCAATACATCTGTTTTGTTTTGTTTTTTTTCTCAATTAAATGCTATGTTGTTTGGTCTATAGAATGTCAGGCAATAGTGAAAATTGTTGATGAGTGTCTCCCAAAAGCCCAACTTGACATCCTGGGATGTTGAATTGTTTTGTCAACAACCCAAAGTGATTCAGGATTTCAGGAAATATTCACATTTAAGAAGCAGGACTCAGACAATTTTTATTTTTTTATTTTTTTTATTACTAAAGTTTATTCATTATCAAGATAGCTGACTCATCAGTAATTTAATTAATTGATGCAGCTTTTGTATGTATTGTGTCGCTGACGACTGATCTTAATAAGGTCAATATTGGCCCAATACTCATCTGGTATATCTGTTGCCTCATAATAAGAGCAAACAAAGCAACAAAGCGTATTTCTTGCTGCCAGATGACACTCAAACTTTGGCGGCAATGTTTCCACGGCAGAGCTGATGATGAAAGGGACACCTGGTGTCATGATGTGGGTGCTAAATGTCATTGCCATCTCCAAGCCCACCAAATCTGACAGATGGCTATCTGTAGTCTTTGACAGCTTGTTTTGTTGCATCAGAAAATCTTTGAAATACACATTTTTGCACGTGTTTTTGTTCAAGTGTGCGTGTGCTTTGTGAATTTATCAAGTAACATCATTCATTTATCATCTGTCATCTGTGTGTGTGTTTGCACAGCGGAGGTCTCGCTGAGAGGTTGAACCGACTCCAGAGCAGACAGAGGTCAGCTGTTAGCTTCTGGAGGCACCAGTCCATCTCTGACACCTCAACGGCCACAGGTGATCCGCACAAACCCACACTATTATCCACAGTTCTTCTAATGATGTTGCTCATTCGCACTCTTAATCATCTATCACATTTAGCAATGTACTTTGATTTTGTGAGTGGGATGAAGTCAGTCTGTAAGCATGCATGATTGTACGGGGAGGCCACACTGAGGAAGTGCCGGCTGTACGTTGATCATCGTGGTTCTGAACTGTGAACTCAATATGTAGGTGACAGGAAACTGCTTGCCTAGGTTTTTTTTTTTTTCCTTTCCGTGGTGTACCAAACCACTTATGTTCTCTCGTTAAGTATCTCCTTGTAATAGGACAGTGGCTTAAAGGTGGCAGTTGATTGTGGAAAAAGAAAGCACCCACCTGATCCAACTTTGAGATCAGTCAATGGTTTGATTAGAGTGACATGTAAAGGGTTGAATTCAGGGTTAAAATGTGGAGCTGTTTCTGTTTTGAAGACACCTGCTTCCATTTATTCAACATCAGAGGGTCCTCGTCAGGTTTTTCTCAAACATTAACGCAAGTAGATTTATTCACAATTAGTCTTTTTCAGAAAAAGTTATTTGTTGTCGGGCAAATTGTGAACAAAAACACAAAAAACACTGTTACCGGACTAGATCCTAGTCTACTAGATAACTAGATGTTATATGACCCCTGTTAATCGTTGAAGTCATTTTGTGTGTTATGTAAATGTGCTCATACATGCACGTGTGACCTTGACTTGTTTCCTGACGTAATCTGACTTATCAGATCGTTTTAGGTCAGGAGGAGGAATTGAGGGCAATCTGAGTTCTGGCTCGCTGCCGGTGGTTATTCTGATGATCTTGTAATCTGAGATGTGAATCCACAAATGATGGAACTAGCAGAAAAAAGTAACTCATTAAAATATTTAGAACAAACACTAACTGGCTGTGTACACAGTCTACAGTTTTCTATATATTAAGTTGTCAGTGTGCAGCAGGGTTCAGTGCATATCTTGCACGTGCCCTGTGTGTGTGTGTGTGTGTGTGTGTGTGTGTGTGTGTGTGTGCATATGCAAGGCCGCACCCTGTTCTTATTCCCACATTCCTTGCACGTGAATGAGAGAATTTGTGAGACAGCACATCATTAAAACTGCTTTATTCATTTTCCGTTGGCTATTGAATTTTTTAAAATTCTGCTTTGACTGTTCATGGCTCTGAAAGACCCAGCCCAGGACCATTATCATCGGGGGAGGAAACCGTTCACCTGTCCCCTGGTCATAAGATGCCTTATCTGTAGTGTTTTATCCGTTTTGAAATGGTAGGCAGTTGGAGGAGATGAAGAAGGAGTGAGACAGTGCCAGTACAACCCGTAACTGGATTGCCATAGTTAATAAAAGGTATTTAGAGAGTCCAGTCTGCAGTCTAGTTCAGACGCTCAATTGAGAGTTGTAGGCGATCACTCAGCTTAGAAAGTTTTTCTGTGGCTCCCTGATAGCTGACCTGATTCTGCATGTATCATATCGATAGTGGCTGAGTCCTCCACAGCAGCCGAGGTTTGAAACCAGACTGTGGCCCTTTGCTGCATGTCTTCCCCTCTCTCCCCCATCTCCTGTCTGACTTTCCGAGCTGACCTATCAAAGAAATAAGGCTAAAAATCCCTCAAATAATCTTAAACAAAAACCTCCATAATTTAGAGCCAGCTCTATAGTATATACTTTTAAAATTAAGTCTAAACTTCTATATCAATCAATGTTTTTTTTTTAATAATGATGAAATGATGTGACAAAATTAAAATGTATTATGTAGTCCAACCAGTGTGAAAAGTAAGCCTGCATCCCTACTTAACACTCATGTTTGGACAAATGCATGCTCTCTAGCGATCCCTTTGATATGATTTACTATTATCATATTAAAATCCTCCCTCCAGCCACTTTCAGGCATCGTTAACCACACATACACTGAGCACACTGCACTGACTGTGTGCCCTCATTCTGCATTTTTCACAATGCAATGCAATCAACTTTACACAAAGAATCCACATGCAGCCACGTTGCTCTCTTATCTCAGTGTGATTTATAGCTTTGGGGCATTGTCTTGATTTGCTCTCCATAATCATCTCTTGACTTTAGTGTTCAGGCCAAAAGCACAGTCAGTGCTGTGGTAAAATTCCAAACATTTGCACACTCACCCAGTGGGATTGACTGTGTTTCATGTCCAACTCAGCCTGAGTCAGGAACAGCTTTTACAGTTATGCAGTGCGAATTGTTCTGATGCTACAAGTGAATTACTCTCATAACACATAATGAGTCCCAAAGAAAGCGAGAGTCCATGAGAGCGTGTGTGCTCTGTGTGCATAGACACAGAGGCACGCACACAAAAAAAGACAGACACACGCACGCACGCATGCACGCACACACACACACACACTCAACATCTGTGTTGTTGTTGCTGTACTCCCCAGTGGACAGGCCTGGCGTACTGGTGCTGGAGGTGCTGGAGGTTCAGGAGGAGTGCAGCATGCAACTGGCGCTCTGCGAGCACCAACGGCCCCCTGGAGAGGGTCACCAGCACGAGAGTCCTGTCTCTGAGGGGAGAGCTCACATGCTGGCGTTATTCAACAGAGAGACTGCAGCCCAGCTGCTCCCTGCACCCAGGGATATCATCCACATATACCCACCATGGTGAGAGGATGCAATACATGACGCACAATAAAGTCCCCATCTGAATATTGTTACTTCACCATGACGTCTGACCTCCACTGTGCAGAGTAATGAATTTGCGGAGTCTGACACTAGGAGACTGGTTTCATTTTCATCTGCTAAAGAAGGAAAGTTTTTTTGTATGCAGATCTTGAAGTTTAATACGTGAACATGAGAGCATATTTCTGTGACTTCACAACTAGTTTGGAAGCCAGTCCCGCTCCAGTATACAGCTTACACAGGTGTGATGTAGAAGCTTGAATTCTTCAGTGCAAATACATGAAATAGACTTTATAAAGTGATTTAACAGATTTGACATTATGGCAAATACATCTAGTATTGTGTTGTGGAGATAAAAGTTGACAACAGAAGTTGCCCCCTGCCTATCCTGTGTCATAATACCACTCCGAGCTCCCTGTCTGGGCTGCTAGCACCATGGCTAATTTAGCTAAAGGCACCTACAGTGAGCACCCATTAATTCTAGTGATTTGCTGCCGCTTCACTTATCAATGAATTGTTTCAGGTGTAATAAGCACAAAAAGTTTTACTTTACAACACTTCTGGAGCTATCTCTAAATGCACTGACAGCTGGTAGAGTTGCACATCTCTGCAAAAGACAAATGTTGTACTAATCAGTGAAATATTTTCTTGAATTTCCCTGCAATTTATAGCCGACTTGTGTCATGGCAGGTGATCAAAAAACCTACCAAAAGTAAAATGGACGGTTAACAGACAGTTACACTATACAACACTGACTGCAGAACAAAGAGTAACAGGATCTCACAAAGTAATGCTGAGGAGGCAGAATACTACACGTGAAGATAATTTATGATTAAATACAATACTTTTACTATAAAATGTTCTCTTCTAAGCTCATAGTAACCAGCAAAGACTCAGATGTGAAGAAAAGTCCCTCTCATGCAGGGGCAGAGAGGATAAGAAGAGGTGGGGGCGTGTGTTTTTCGGGATTGTTTTGGAGCTGGAGCGAGGCAGCAGTTGACTCCAGCTGTTGGGAGTTTGGGTCGAGTGTGCTCTGGAATATCCAAGCTGGCGGAAGCGCAGGGGCCTCCTCAGCGTTCTGACGTCACGAACAGCTCCAGGGAATGCTTCACATTCCTCTTCCTGGCAGTGGTTAGGTCATTTCCAGCAAGCCGGGGGAAAAAACACAGTAGGATTATTTTCTGGAGCATTTGGGAGCAGAGAGTGGAAGGAGCCAAAGGACTGAGATTGAAAACACATGGCGGTTTGAGTATCTCTGGCTTTAGCACCTCTCCTTCCCCTGATTTCTATTCCTGAAATCACAAGATAGAGTAGAGCTCCCCACCACCACCAAACACACCCATTTACTCTTTCAAAGAATTGTTTTTTCATCCTTAAAACCTCTTTTGTTTGTGTTTATTACTTTCAGCAGCTTCAGCATTTGGTCTATATTCTACAATTAACCAGTATGATAACTCAATAAACATCCCTAAAACAGTCAAAGCTGATGTCTCATATTATATAAGAAATATTCATTCATCCAACTCTACCGCCCAAAGGATAGGCCATAGTGGAAAAACACGGAATTTAGGGCACTTGTCAGACAATTTCCGGTGTGACACTCCAGGAGTTAGCCTCCCCCGCGATTCCTGCAGTGAGTAGGTTGGCTCCTCCCTCCCCGCACCTCCCACGCCTGAGCGGAAATACCTGCAGTTATGATTCACTAAGGGGCTGTGACGCGAGCAGCCGGGGCCACTCCTTAACCTGGCTACCTGTACGATGATGACAGCTGCCCACTCACCTGTTCACAATGGGGCCACGCTTCCTGTTTGGCTCACGTACAAGTTCTCATGAACAGAACGTTCTGCCCCACTAACATAACAGTAATGCTTTCTCTGATTGCTAATCTCTGATCAGATGTTTGGACTGATTACACATGCTATGAGCAACTGTGCTGAAGGAAGTACTGTTTGAATAAGTAAGCAGCAATATTACACCAAACTTTGAGTAAAATTCTTGAGCTCAGATGTTTTACTTTTGTAAAAGTGTGAGCAACAAAAAGTATATATATATATATATACACACACAAATAAAAGTAAACAGTGCAGAGTACAGATTTTGCCTCAGTAGTATATTCAGAGTCAGAATATATTTGTGTCAGAACAGCATAATGAAGCAAGACTGCAGTAGAAAATAAAAATAAAATGAGATTGTTGAAGAATAGAGAATAGTTGGTATATTGTGTTGTACGTATATTAGTATAATAATGTAATATTAGTCATAAAAATCGATGCCTCAGCATGCAACCCTGTTGGTTGAAGAGTAGCGTGTTGTCGATGATTCATTTTGTTTATTTTAGTTTAATTTATATCATAGCATCATGTGTTTTAAATGTAATATTGATCTGCAACTAATAACTAAATCTATACTGCCACGCAACTATATTTTCAGATAAATGTGGACCATATTAGGATTAAGTGTCATGAAATGGAAATACTTGAATAAACCTCAGAATCTAAAACTTGTAATGCATAGAACACTACTTAGATGGCCTTAAAGTGGAAACAGATGACCCTCCCCCATTTCATTATTCCTTTCCTTTTTTTTTATTCTTTTTTTTTTTTTCAGAGTTTGTTACAACAATATGGGCAGTATCATGTCTTTTGCCATCCACAGATATTTACAAGATATAGGAGCTTTGTAACGTGACAAAACGTGAGTTTTTTAACTTGTTAGGTCTATAATGGAGACGTGAAAATTGAGCAAAAATGGTGCTGGATCACCAGTTAACTGTAATTTTCCCTGGATATTTTGTCCCTGGTGTCAGACAAGATGGCATAGTGAACTAGAGGTTTATCAGTAAAAATGCTGATAACAACAAGATAATGCAACTTTCAAGTCTAAATTGTAAAATAACAATTTTGTAGTATTTGAAATGTTGAAAATGATGAAGCAAATTTATTAGAAAATATCATTTATGAATTGGCAGGAAGATTTTAACGCTTTTCAGAGTGTAACCAGCTAATGTACGGCATGTCTACTTGATAGATGACTGAGATCACTGACTGGCATGGTGCTAGTGGATTAATATTCAGTTGATTGACTCATGGATGATTCATATAAGTGTCTGAACCACCATGATAAGGCAAACAGTACACTGCCAGGAACTGTATGTACTGTAAAATACAATTGAGGACAGGAGCCTCACAATAAAAACTGCGGCTGTAAAGATTAAAATCAATTCATTTAGACAGTCTCAGGTGTTGATTTCACCTAACTGTGTTAGTGTTATAGATGTCTGTGTAATTATGTCGGGACCTCTTTCTACTTTGTTTGCTGTTAATTTTGAATATCAAATTATCTGTCTTTTAGATGTATAATAATGTCTGTAGTTAATTATTATTAATAACGCACCAGTACGTATGATATCACAAAGTGACATTAGACTGCGTTTACATATACCTAAAACTGATATCTGCATGTATAAAATAATTTGGTCCCTGAATAAAGATCTCTCCCCTTTTTGTTTTTACTACATGTCTAAACAAATAGCTCACTCCACTTTATCTGTGTGTTTGATTTCTTTGGTTCAACTCTCATCACAGGCCTGAGACGAGCTGTGACATGTACTGAAGTTCCAGTCACAAAGTGTACTTGGCTCTGAGTCGATGATAAGCCATCACCACTATTATTATCTGTGTCACATTAATTAAGTCGTAACTCAGACGTAACACAAACAACATGCCATATCATTATTTGGCTTTTTATTTAACCTATTTTCTTCACAGGCTTGGTCCCATTCTGGTTCATGTGTCAGTAGATGAGCTGAAGCACACGACCTGAAATGTTTTTCTTAAGATCATATAGAGAAGTACCATCTCCGACTTGGCACACACTGATGGAGGCAAAATTGAAACCGGTTTAAAATTAAATTCCAACACAGGAGCACTTCAGGTCACACATATACAGTCTTTTCATTTGATTTGGTGTAGCTCACCAACGAGCTCTCTCACCGGTCTGTTTGATTGTGACGAGCGATGAAGTACTTTTTTCCACAGATGATGTCACGTTTGGAAAGCGTTTTAATCAAGCTGTGCAGCCCTGCGAGGTGTAGCCTTTTAAGAACCTCAGTTACATGGAAAATGCATCTTTTACCTCAGTTACAGAGGACAAATGCTTCCAGTGTGTATTTATACTTTCAGGAGTTTAACTTATTTGAACTTGTACTCTGTGCAGGGTGCTACGTGCTGAACAGACCTGCGGAGGTGGTTGTTACCTTATCTGACATGACATTCAGTCTTGAGCTCTCGCCCCCCTACGTTTGTGCAATAATGTATAACATTTAATGTGCTGTAAAACCTGAGTTTTTGCGTCTGTTATCTACACAATCACAAGCATTGCCCAACACCCTAAAGTGTGTTTAATTTCAGCTCCTAAATTCATTTTTTTGTGCCTTTCATCGAGGACGACAGCACAATCCAAGTGTATATAATGCAACTGAATCACTGAAACAACACTGTTCCCTGAATCTAAAACAAAGTAACTTTATATCTTTGCAGGCAAAGTCTGTCCATCGAGGGGTTCAGCTGTGATATTATTCTGAACACACACTTCAGCCAGAAAGTCTTCTCTGCTTCAAAGCTAGCGAACATGTCCTCTCCCAGAGTCCTGTTCTCAGCAGAGAGGTGCATTCCGTATTCTCTGTGTCTGACATTTGGACTGGAGGACGTAAGCAGGACCACAGAAGAGAACAATGTCAAACAGGTGTGTATGCTTTGATTTCATGAGAAACAAGTGCATTACAAATGTATTGTTTTTCACGCTGTTGTTATTGTATATCATAGATCATATAGGGCATTAAACAAACTTTGTTCAAACCCTCGCTCACTTTCTGTGCATGCTCAGTTACTGAAAAATGTCATTAGTCCACTAGATGAGCATATAAACAGAGCTTGTGGTGGTCGTTACAATATCTTGTATGAAGGACAGTATTAGCCATAAGGTCGATGGTCTCCTCAGGTTTAGTTGTTTATGTGCAAAAGATAAAACAAAAGTTCAATAACACAAATTGAGAGACTTGTGTCAATATTCATAGAATACTTTAGTCCTCTTATTTTATTTTGAATTCATATTAAAACACAGGTGCAAGTGTGGAACATCAGTTTCACTTCTCATTGTTTTTTGTACAAAGAATAATAAATAGTCTCGTTGGGGCGCTCAACCCACATCAGTCAGCCACAGGTGCTTTCACCCTGTACACTGAGAATATCATGAGGGGTTGGCTCACATGCATGTCTGATTTCCCCTGAATCTCAGTTGCCATGAGAAAATACTAATAAATTAACCAATAAATTACCTCTGGTAATGTCTGAGAAACAACACACCCTCTTTTGAAAGGAGTGAATGATGTAAAAAAAAACTTCTGGGAATGACTGCTCATACCCAAGATTTGTACTGTCAAACAACATGCAAATACTGTGTGAGGGTGAAAACAGTAAGTGAAATAAGAACTGTGTTTTGTATGTTGCACAATTGTGGCTATTGACTCAAACGAATTGTGAGGAAAGGAAGAAAACCAACTATGTCATATTATTTTGCACTGCAACTAACAATTATTGTCATTATCGATATTGATTATTTTATCTTTAAGTAACTTAATCATTCGTTTCAAACAACTAGCAGTCCAAGAAAGTCTTAAATGATATCAAACTCAATAAAACACCAGTAAATTAATCATACTTGAGAGGATGAAGCAAGCATTGTTGAAAAGAGACATATTATGCTCATTTTCAGGTTCATAATTTTGTCTTGGTTTACTACTAGAATAGGTTTACGTGCTTAAATGCTCCAAAACAAAACAAAACAAAAAACTAGTTTTAGCTCCTGTCTCTTTAAGATCCCCCTTTCTAAATACCCACTATTCTCTGATTGGTCAGCACACACACGCCTGACCCAGCACTAGTAGCAACAACAGAACGTGGTGTGATGTGGCTGGACTCAGCATGATGTGGCGATGTAGTGTGATGTCAAAAGTTTATAAAACGATAAAGGAAAGGGAAAGAGGATAACAGGTCTCCTTAAAAAAAAAACTGACAAATAGCTTAATAAAATCACTTGAATGAAATGAAATCAAATGAATATGCTGATAAGCTAGTTGATTAATGGACTAAATGTTGAATGTGAAATAAAAAATCAAAAACTGTGTACTTTTGTTTTCCTCTCTTTTCCCATTTCAGGTTGCCCTCAATGCTATGTGCAGTTACGGAGGTTCGGGAGGTTTGACGAGACACTGCCTTTCCCTCCTGGAAGCTATCGAGAGCCTGGGCCAGGCTGGCTCTGTGGAGCAGGACGTGGAGGTGGTGGTTCAGAGAGTTTACTCCATCCCGGTGCCTGACTGCTCTCCAATGACCATCCTTAAACCCAGAGTTCCCTCCAGGTCTTCCACAACTCCTCCTTCGGCAGAAAAGGGCAAAACCAGGTACTATTAGACTGGCTTATAATGAGCCACCCAGTGCAACATTTGTTTTTTATCACTTGATGTCAAAATACAATGAATCACATTTGAGCTGCTGTGAGTGTTTCTCTCCCACAACATGAATTATTCTTTTTTGGGAAAAAAAATCATGCACGCTGGTCTTCTTGGTCTCAGACCTTGCATGCTTCTCCTTGGTGGCACAATGTGAGTCTCAGTGGTGGAGCTATTGTTCACAGCGCAGCAAGCCCCCACAAAGTGCTCACGCTGTCTCCAGCCATATGGCATTGTTTGACAAAGGACACAAACATTTCTAATTGAATCCAGCCGCTCAGTGAGCGATTCAGGCCAATTCTCAGGGAAGACAACACAATGTTTTCGGTTTTTCGTGCACCAGCAAGCCAGAGTTGAATCGATGCCCACTTGTTCACCACTGGGTGGAACAGGTTTGCAACAGCTTCTATTACCTTAATGCTCAAAAGTAAACCGCAAGTATATACAGCACTGTTTTATGTGGGTGTTGAAATGTCAGCATGTCTTATTCTCAGCATTTAAAAACTGCAATTGTGTGGAATCAGGTCACATTTGTTGCAGCTTTGGTTACTTTATCATAAAGTGAACCCAAAACATTGTATTAATATTTATTATAAAACAATTACATTTATTAGAGCTGAAGTTAGTCAGTGATTAGTAGACCTTCTTCTTCATACATGATAGTAAACTCGACTGTTGGTCGACTAAACAGGACATTTTAAGATGTCATCTTGTGCTTTAGGAACCATTAACAAGAAAATAAAATACTGGCATGTCATAGCTTTATAGATTGTTATGTGAACAGTGTTGGCGTGTTTGTCTATTATTTGTCAAGTGTAGTCATTCAATTCAGTATTGATTTGAGTCACTGGGTAGCTGGAAGCTATTGAAAGAACTGCAGTTATTTTCTTTTCAAGTATGTATGTTAAACAAGTGAATTACATATTAGCAACCAAAGTAGGTGAGCTACATGAGACCAGTTTAGTGGGGTTAAAGCAGAGCTCTGGGTTAAAATAAAGACCTTTTTACACTCCTGTAGGCTTAAAAAATACAAGCCAATCACATTACAGGATGATGGGACTAGGCAACATTTTCTTGTGGTGAAAATGTGTCAAGTTGTGGACTGTGATGCCAAAATAATGTGCTAAAAGACACTAATAAGTGCAGCAGAGCTGAGGGGGAACTGCAGAGTGGAGTGATATTACTCTGCAGGGTTGGCACTGTTCAGGGTAAATGCTGGTATGACTGTGTTGTGAATGAATGGAGTGACATTTCAGGGACCAGTGCCTGAAGGGTTATGTCCATCTCATTAAGGAAACTGTCTCATGGAGCAAGCGATACAATCGTAAGACTATGCTAATGTAATTGAGTCTTCGACTTTTTAATGGCCACGTATAACCAATACTTGTTTGTTGAATATTAAATACATCACAGGAGCAACAAACACAGCTCCTCCCCTGCCACTGTACATACATACATACATTAAAGCTGTGGTAAATGATCGTTTTGACATGGAGAGGCGGGAGGGGATTGCTGACTGCCAAACAAACAGGAAGTTAGCTGAAACGATGACAGCGCCTACAGCAGCTTTTAGCCTTGTCCCGTCCTCCTCTTCTGTTGAGTTTTATGGTGGTTGGCATCCGCAAGTGTCACATTAACGTCACGTGTTGGGCTGTCCCTAGTTCCATTTATTCTGGCATTGCTGTAGCATGTGTGAAACAGCGAAAAGGACTAGCTGTGCCAGAAAGATTATCCCAGTAATTTAGCGAGAACTATGTGTGAAAGAGGCTTATGAGTGATCTATTTCAAGTCATTGTTTTTCCCTTTTGTTGATACAAGAATATTGATTGGTGCTGCTTTAGAGTTGTCCAACCATTAGTCTTATCTCGATAAAAATAATGATGAAACAAGAGCATATTTTGATCCATTGAGGTGTAGTCTGAGTCATATCAATAGCAAACTGTTGTTAAAAGACTTGCGGTGTGAGCTGTTCAGAGTTTCCTGTGTCATTGAAACATCTCAAAAGTTTACTCGAGTGGTCTTGTGAAAGTTAATGAATCAGTGAATGTTCTACTTGAAGCAAATCCAGCAAGCCTGACCTTTAGTTGCCTGGCCCTCCCCGGGGCTTGTTGTTTTTGTCCTTTGCTGACTAATAAAAGAAAAGGATTGGTTTCTCTGAGCACAGCGGTCCGAGGGGCCGCTCTTTGGTGAAGGGAGGAGAGCCCCGGTCAGCTGACAAGCTAACTGACTAAACGAGCAGCATCGAGTGTAATATGACACTTGGTCCTGCCATGCTGCCTCTCCGGCTGGTAAACAAACGCCGCCCTCTGACCGGAAACACTCCTGCCCTTCCCTCCGGTCCTCTAGAACTCAACCAGATTCAACAGGCTGGGCTGGTAGTGAAACGATGGAGGTGGAGTGGAGGTTAGGAGGTTATCACTGGGACTTAAGTTCAGAATATCTGGGTGACCCTGACCACTTGTTGAGAGACTTTGAACATTGTCTGGAAATATTTATTTTTAGTCTAAATCCTAAATTTGAAGGATTTGTCTAGAATATAATAAGATACAAAAGTGCCCAACACTTTTGACACTTCTCAGCCTTTTTATGAGAGGTTGTTGCTACTCAGGAATGACAACTTATCGCACCATGTGTCTCTTATAGTACTTTTCCAGGATGCATGCCTGCCCTGTGGAGAAGAGGGTAGTTTACTTGGCAGCTCACTGGCCCCATTCTTAATAAAGACAAGGACAGTTTGTACCTCTCATGTTGTGTCCCCAGCCTCTATGACTCACTCCACTGGTCAGCATGCTTATTTGATCCTTTTGTTGTTTTGCCTCTGCGTTGACACACACACACACACACCCACGGGAGAGAGGCCAGTATGATATTTACGCCTGAAGAAGATGTTAAGTTCCCGTAAATTTGGAATAGAATAAACAAGAAGATTAACTGTTTGCAGGAAGTGAGGAGAGGCTAGTTGTTTTTTTTTTCCTTTCCCTCAGTGGAGAGGGAACACAATGTGCTGCGAGGATCCAGTTACAACCATGTTTATCACTCTGCCTGCACTGATTGGTGGACAACACATAGGAAGGAATCCCGCCTGTCCACCCCCCACCAATGAGGCCTCTCTGCTGTATTCTTAATGTGTGGGTCACTTACTTAGTGTGTTGCCAAGTAATGTGCATGTGCGTGGGCTAGCATGCGCACGCAGTGTGACTATGAGTGTGTGTGTGTGTGTGTGGAGCAGCTTGTGTGTTTGCACAGACTCAGTGGATCGTAGTTCCTGGAAGAAAACCTGAGTTGCTGAGAATTCTGTGATGGCTCACAATAACAAATTCCTGAAAGCAGCCTGTGACTGAAAGCGGCCAATGGCTGGGGTTTTATGGGAGTAAGGGGTCGCTGTTTGAGGAAGTGGGGCTCTGAATGGCTGAAAAGAGGAACCAAGCAGGGGGAGCTGGTTGTTTATGTCAAGCTGGTACCACAAAGTGTCTCATCACCCTTTTCTTCTCTGTCTGTCAAGTGGCATATATCACATTTCATTCCAAGTTTTATCAAGTTCAGACAAGCTCCATTAAAAGTGGAAGTGTATATTTATCCCCATCGAATATGAGTCTTGCCGCTGTTTATTGGAGGCAAATATTGGTTTATTAGTTTAACACTGTACATTAAAATGTGAGAATATTTGTTACAGAATTTATTCTTTACTGTATATAATAAATAGATAAATAATGTAAATACTCACTAGAGCACCAAATGTATATTAATCT
The DNA here is from genome assembly GCF_904848185.1 of Acanthopagrus latus. Classification (NCBI taxonomy): domain Eukaryota; kingdom Metazoa; phylum Chordata; class Actinopteri; order Spariformes; family Sparidae; genus Acanthopagrus; species Acanthopagrus latus. Next base: position 17,249,871 of record NC_051059.1, on the reverse strand, counting down.
GCACCTATTTCCCCTGTTTGCTCCTGAGGAAGCCAGGTGTAATCTGATAACTTGCCTCCAATGATGTCACTCAGTGGATAAGTTCCATTGTGGGTAATGTTGGCGCCATGTTTCTAAAAGCAATCAGCACACCTAGCATTGCACTATAGTACTGTTGGAATCATTAAAGTCAGTTTAAAATACAACTATTATTTTTATGCCACATATCTTTCTTACTTTTTCAAAACCTGGCGCTTAAATTATCCACCATGCAGTTTAGCTACTGAGTGACATCACTGGAGGCAGGTTATCAGATTACGTGTACAGAGGGTTTTGCTCAACCATTTCAAATATGCAGTAGTTGTCCCCAAGACCTGTGAACACACTTTAATTTGTCAAATATTTGAAGTTACCGTCAAACCATTTCCGGTGGTTGTACCCAGGGTGAGCATTTGCATTAATCATGATCTTGACAGACTGTAGTGTCTAAAAAAACAAAAAAAAACAAAAAACAAACACATTATATATTAATAGCTTCTTGTTGGCTTGAAAGGATTAGTTGAGAATTTGGTCAATCATCTGAAGTTTACAACAATTTTGACATTCAATTATTTGTTAATCATTTGTCAAACACAAAAAAGGCTAATAGGGTTATAGTACTTAAATGTGTAAATTAGCTGCTCTTCTCTGTGTAACATCAATCTAAATGTAATGTCTGTGGGTTTTGGACTGTCAGTAGATAAACATTTTCCTCCTGTTTTGATGTTATACAGACTAAACATTGCATCTAAAATAACTTTTGAGCCCCACTGGTTGCAAGTATTTGTGTTTTTCTGCAACAGGGTTCATCGTAGGACAGAAGCCTGTTACTTTGGTTTGTGTGTGGGAAGGAAGTGGAAGTGTTCTGTCAAGTAAGACAAGAAAACACCCCATGGAAAATATAATTTCTTATTAAGTGTTCAGTGTGACCTTGCTCTGATCAATAAATAGCTTTGTCCTGAGGTGTGTTCCTGTTGCAGTCTGAACTGTGTGTTTGTAACCAAAAACACAACTTTTCTGTTCATAACCACAGTTTATAACCATAAACACAAAGACCATAGAAAACATTTGTCTCACCTCTGTATGTTCTACATTCCTTGTTTTTTTTAACAAGATGTAGTTTAGGTCTGATTTTGGATTCCGAATAAAGCAAACAACCGAGAATAATCTTGGTTGAAAAGTTGGCCTTCGCCACCAAAAGTCATGTCAGGAATGTTATTTAGATATCTATTCCCAGGTCTCTCAGAACAAACACAGACCGACCCCATGTTTACCAACAGAGGACATTTATAGGCCCAGTCAGGTGGTTGAAAACAGTCTCCAAACTTTCCCAACGTCTGGGATGTGCGCATGCATGCACATGCATTATGGGCAGGCTGACAGTCCTCCTCCCTCAGCCCTGTTTTTCATCCTCCTCCTCCTCCTCCTCCTCCTCCTACTCTTCCTCCCTGGCCGTTGCTTGTTTAACCAGGGGATATGAACTCCACTGTTTACTCTCAGGGCTGGTACGAGGCTGTGTCTGGGCTTGACTGACTCAGATACTGGAGCCTATAGCAGTTCCTGCTCCTTGCTCACTGGGAGCAGCAGAGTGCAGGAATACACAGACCTTCACTGCCTCACAACTTTGTAGGTCAAAGGGCTTTTCTGTCAGCAGCAGCCGGTCGAACCAGCCAGCAGCACTAACACTTCCATATGTCAGCGCTGAGCCTTAACTGTGTATAGTTATTGTCACACTCGGAGCAGAGGTGTTTCATTGTTATAGATACTCCTAATTGTATAAATGACATATTATTTATTTAAAGTTATTCATGAGGGTGTCTTTTACAAATAGAGGCATTTATATATTGTAAACATTGAGCCCCAGTAGATCACATACGCAGCCAGGACAAAAGCAGCAAACAAGCACAAGTAGATCGGTTTTGGCAAACCAAGAATAAGTCATCAAAGTCATCAATACACCCATTTCCGCAATTACACATTGGCTCAACCGAACATTACACAGAACAAGGGAGCTGGCAGTGTACAGTTGGTTCAGTGTGGCAGATAGCTGATTTAAACACTTACGTTCACACGAACAGCTCGTTTGGATAATGTTCCAGATAAGTTCAGGGTGTGATAATGTGTTAATGCATGTGTGAATACAGCCTGTGTTGGTGAAGGTAACTTTTGAGAGCTTTAGATATTCAGTGTCCATAAGTGCTTCCTTCAAAAAAATCCAGGTGTTTTTTTTAATGAAACACCAATGATACAAAGGAAGTCTGGCTATCTTAGAACAGCAAGCTAACAGTTGCTACAGGTATGGATTGATAAACAGAATGCCGTCAGCAATGGTTAGCAGTTACTCTGGGGATATGCCGCGCTTATTTGTTGGGAGTATGAATTCTTTACATAGCTGCTGCTCAGCAAATGTAGCAAACATGGAGCTTTATGCACCTTACTCTTGTTATGCCTGTTGCTCTTGTACTTTTTATTGCTATTTGCATTCTGTTTATGTTTCTTTTTTATATGTTTTATTGCTTCAAACATTTTATTGCATTTAGACCTTTTACTGCAGTTAAAATCTCTTCATATCTTTATTACTTATCTATACTTATTTACTATGTTCTGTAGAAGAGCCTCACAGCCAAAGACTTTCACACAAATGTTTATTGTCCCTCCAGTTGTAAAGGTACATCTTCAATCTTGAATCTAAAGAACCCTAGCCCATGGTGAGGAGGAGGAGCAGGAGGAGAAGGTTGAGGAGGATGTCACTGTGGCTGCCATGACTCACATGCTAACGATCAAGTATGGTCTCCCCAGATCACAATAGATTGGAAAGCTTTATGTAACTGCCCCCCAGTTCATGATGAGTCATTGAAAAAGATAAACATATCACAGAAAAGTGAAGGATTTTGACATGCGAGACCTTCTTGTTATTTATTTCACAAAACAGGATTGAACAGTTGATACAAAGACAGGATTAAGACATACTAAACAGATTTCTTGTTTCAGCCTGTCTTTAACTAGATTAAATGTTCTGTTTTTGTGTTTTCATTTTCCCAGACTCTGTGTGCTTGTCCAGGACAGCTACGGCATGTTCAGCGTGGTCCAGCTCCACCTCCTGCCCCACAAAGACGACCTCCACCAGTACTGCCGCATGTGGCAGGGGAGGACCTGTGTGCTGACAGGCATTAAAGTGGTGCAGCGGGTCACTCGAGAGAGGTGAGAGCCACACTCGCTCTTCTGTATGCATGTAGCCATGCCTCCTAGTCTGGTCAGCTTTTATCTGAATATCAGATCACAGCCATGAGTAGACCATTACTAATTTGTGATATGGATTTCTGCTTTATGCGAGGTAATCTTATCTTACTCGTTAGCCACCTGGGACGACAGCCCTGAGTAAATGCCTCTGATAGATGTCCCCTGATATGATATGCTTGTATTACAGCCTTAAGGCCTTATGCTATAGAGGCACTGAGCCTTAAGCTAAACTGCAACACATTTACATGTTGGCGTTAAGTGCTTTCACTGTGGATCTCCATCATATAAAACACAGCTAATTATATCTTCGAATCCCTTTCCCATACATTAACACCCACAAACAATACAATAAGAATTTAAAGTCTGCACTCATATGCACCTGATTATGCTCAGCTGCCAGCAGTGCAACTGTGTTTACATGTAAAGTGATACCGAGGCACACACTCTGTGTCCCTTGTGAGTTTCCATAGTCAGGATCCCAGATTAGAAGCAGTTAGAAGAACTGACATGGGAACATTTAGAGACTGGCTGGGGGTATGTTTACATCTTTGGTATTTTCAATGCCACCGCAGCCTATAATGTCTCTGGAGGTTGTCTGTGGTCGCACTGTGATGGATGGCCTATCTTCAGTACTCGCACATGGGCTATCCTATTAGCTCCGGTGGAAAAACACGTGGCTCTGGTTGGGATAAATTAGGCATTCATTTTTTTTCCCCACAGATTCTTAGAACCGGTAAATATTTGAAGTCTAAGTTTGTCATAATAATCTATACCTTAAAGGAATAGTTTGACAGTTACACGCTTATTTGCATGTTTGCCGAGAATTAGCTGAGAAGATTGAAACCACACTCAAGCTACAGCCAGGAGACTGTTAGCTCAATTCAACAGCTGGCCTGGCTCTGTCCAGAGGTTAGATAAATGTATATCCAGCTCCTCTAAAGCTCGCTAATCAACATAACTGTAATGACAAAACTCCAGGAAGTGAGTCTGCCAAGGAATGGTTTGACATTAACCCTCCCCCTTAAAGCACAAATGGTTGTTTTCAAGCTCTGGTTTGTATATAGATTAAACAAACAAGATATAACATGTTAATAAGTGAGCTTTAGTAGGTGGATTTTCAGAGACAGGCTGGCTATTTTCCCCTGATTTCAGTATGTATGCCAAGCTCTGCAAAATTTCTCCTGACTGCAGCTCTGTAGTCAATGGACAGACGGAGAGAGGGGAAGACGTATTTCATCGATTGCATTTTTCAGTTGGGTTTTGGGTTTATTGCAGTTTATGATACATGTTTTGTTCAGCAAAATATATAATATTTTTTTTCTAACCACAGATGTTATTTAAGGCATCTAAACAAAAACCCATTCAGATAACCTTTCAACTTCTAGAGGATACAAGCATAAGTACAAAAATACTAACTCATTTCTGGGTTCTAGGGCCCGTTCCTGCAGCACTCACTAAGAGTAAAAGCAAATAATTGAATTTCCTGAAGTCGAACTGTTCCTTGAGCAGTATCAGTCTGTGAGGGGTGCGGGGTTTCTAAACAAACACTCAGAAGCCACCCTGGCACCTGTGTGAATAGTGTTTCCTATCAGTATTGGCCGGAGCCGAGCTGGGAACTAGTTTCACAAGAAAGTTTCTGCCTCTTGGAAGTAAGCCAACTAAAAAGAAAATGAAAACTTGTGTTTTAAATTATTGATCATCACCTCTGCTCTGAATTACAGTGACTCCAAATTACAGCTGCACCTTAAAGCATCTAAAAAGCTGCATTAACATGTGTCAACAACAAGTGTATAAGCTCAGTATCACAGTCACAATGAGTTCAACGAGTCCTCTTAGTGTTGGTGTTGCTCATCTGTGAGCAGCCCTCACTGGACCTGACTGGGCTGCAGAACTGGTTCCACACAAAGAAACCCTGTGATTACAGGCTGACTAACAGGTTGTTAACCACTGACTGATAGGACAGCACACACATGGATGAATAAGTAACATTTACCAGCCACTCTGAACTCAACAAGCGCTTCTTAGAAGAGAGACAGTGAATCAGGAGATTGACGTGCCCTGTCCGAGTTGCTACTTGATCATTTAATTATTTAATCCATACTTCCAGTCTCTGTTTGACCAGAATGAATCACCACAGTAACACATAGAGTACGAGCTAATTTCAATCTGTCGTTACCAAGATTAAGAAGATGGTGAGAGACTGTACTATTAGAACTTGCTGTTTAAGTCACTTCTCAACCTTGTTATTCTTGCACTACAATGATATTGTGATTAACTCAGGGTGTGAACTGTTTCCCACCATTCAGTATCTCAAAACCTGCTTCTTCTTTTTTTTCTTTGTATGTCTGCTCTGCCAGCCCGAGCATGCTCTGTGTTATAGTAATGTTCAGTGACGGTAAAACAAGCTCTGTCTGAACAGATTCATATTTCAGTGGTAGTGAAACTGGCTGTAAAATCTCTTTATCTTCCCAGAAGTCCTTTATTCACTAGTTTCTTCTCCTTCTCCCCCCTTTTCTGTGCCCCCATCCTTACTTGTTTGTTTCCCCTCTTTTTGTTTCACCCTCAGGCGCACCAGGCTTTTCAGCTTGATAGACAGTCTGTGGCCCCCAGTGATGCCTGTTAAAGATCATGGAAACACACCCTGTATGTCTACTGTAAGTTTCTGACACAGCAGGAATCCTGTGTATTATACCTAGATTCATTTAAGTATGGAGTACAGTTTTCTCCTTTTGATCTGGCTGAATTATCACTTGGCTACATGTTGCGTCGTGTTCATGTTAGTTGACTTGGATCATAAACATTAATAAGACAGGGTTTCTGGGTCTGAAAAGTGAAGCCACTGCTGAAGTGCCTAAAAGATAAGCATTCTTCTAATGGCCAACTCAACTGGTTGCAAAAGATGTATTTAGGCCTATGAGAAAATGACCCCACTTCTCACTTTATTTATTATCTCAATAAACTGTTTCCTGAGGTGTTTATGGTCTCAATCAGTTTCAAGTCTTTGTCAATACAGCATAATGTTAATTTTGTAAACTTTAAGCATAAAATAGATGAAAAAGCTGGATGTAATTTTAGGTATGGCTAACTTGTGATTGATGTGTCGCTACCACTGCGTGTCTCGGATTGTCAGTGAGTTCCAGTAAGGACATTCTTGACCACTGCATCAAAATATGGTCACTCTGGCTCAAAACAAACAAACAAAACAGACGCCGATGGTCATAATGCCAAACTTGAAAACAGTCATCATGATGTCTCACCACCACATCTCCATAAATTGCTGAACAGACCTGAGATATAGGCAGGGATTCAGTCTGGAAAACAGGCTAACATTGTTTCAATCTGTCGTTGCTTTGAAGGCCTCTAGTAACACTATGGAGTCATTTCTATTTCATTTATTTATTTTGTCTCAAGCACATGCACGCACGCATGGTTGATGCAATAAACAGTCACACCAGTGTTTTCAAACATGACAATATGGAGAATTCAATTTCTTTGGGAAAACAGGCTTTGCAGATGTTTTATGGTGAGTGAACAAACATCAAAGAAACAAGTTTGTTAAACATTAAGGATGCACAAAATGTGTGTTGGTATTTAACGCTTAACATAATGGGGTGGTTTACAAGAAAAATCCACAGTGCACCTTTAAGTTTCAGTTTTTTATTTAAATCAAATCAAAATGTACTATTACTACAGTAGTAATGGAGCTGAGCCAAGTATGAAAGAAAGTATTTATTTATGTAAGAGTTGGAAAGTATGGTGGCCCTGAGAGCACAATAAACAGCAACTTCCACAACACATGGAGATAAACAAAAAACACTAAAACAAAGAAAACATTTTGATCCATTCAACAAAGAAAAAGCTGGATTGAAATTTTAAAAAATGGGCAAAACAAAACTTTATGCAAATTCAGAAAACACTGAAAACTGTTTTCCTTAAGTGTAGAAAAAGTTAGTCTGTTATGTCCTCAGGAGAAAGAATGGCTCAGTAATTTCCCTCTTTGTCATGAGGCTTTGATTCAAATTTATTGATCAATATATCTTGGTGTTGCAGGAAAGTAGATCTGCAGGTCCAGCTCCAAGTTTCTGCTACCTTCTGTCTGGTCAGGAGAACTCGGTTGAACCCGTTGAGGGGCAAACTGTGTCCCCGCTTTACCTTCCGCCTACAACACAAACGTTACGAGACATACAGCAGGTGAACAGTTTGCCTCGCACACACAAAATGCAAAAATAAATCTGCTGATTGTGATATCTTATCTCCAGCGGGTTGATCTCAAACATGTTTTTTTCCTTTTTTATTAGACTGAGCTTAAAAGTCGCTGTCGCTGCAGTTTTATTGCCACTGTCGTATACAAGAGAACATTGCAGGTAAGTTTGTCTGTTTCAGTCATCCCCATTAAACTGACTTCAGTCTGAAGAGCATGACAACACTGCACCCTTTAGAGCTCCTCTGTCACCTTTTGCCAACAAATTGATAAGGTTGAGCTCTGACGTAGAGGGCAGTGTTCATGTCGCTGTGTGTATGACAGTCGGCCGTTCTTCATCATTGATTGGTGAGACCTTTAAACTTTGACCAAGATGAGATAGCAGCTCAGAACAAAGTGGTGGACTTTGCCACACACTCACACCACTGAAACACAGATACAGCTTATACTGTTGAACCAGTAACCACCATTGTGTGTTACTCGTGAATGAATAATCTCATCAAAGCAGATTATTCTTAAACATAAAGGAAGACTCTTGTCTAGTTCGTGCATTTTAAGCTTTTGTTACGTAATATTTACTTTAAGTTGCCTTGTTCTAGGTCACTCTGGTTGCTTGTTTCTAAGAAATGATCTTCCTTTGTGTCTTGGTTGCTATTTCAGAGCAGTGATGTAGGACAGGGTGAGGTTTGCTTGGTGCTGACAGACCCCAGTCTTCAGGAGGAGCAGCCCGAGAGGCCGTGCAGGCGAACAGTGGCCCTATGTGTGAACACTTCCTGCGTGCTCACTTCCTCTGTCCTCGAAGCACTAAAATCCCCCGCCGCCTGTCGCATGTCATTCAGAGATGCCATCAAAGAACATGGTAGAGCTTAACTGTGACCTGACATGCCATTCAACCGCTATCTCATAAGATGTTTTATCTTACAGGACTGTGTGTACATGTAACAGAGAGGGAAAGTAAATAAGAACATTTACTCCCGAAAAAGTCTGATGTACTGGAGCATTTTTTGCTGCTTTTTACTTTTACTTTAATATATTTAAAAAGGCAAATATTGTAATTTTTAAACCACCACATTAATCTAAAAGCTATAGTTGTTAGCAGTGGTGGTAAAAGTACTCAGATCTTTCACCTAAATAAAGCGGCAAATACAATAATGTAAAACATACTCAATTAAAAACTTAAGAAATCCTGCATTTAAAGTATAGGTTGCACAGTAAACTGTCCCCTGTGCCTGATATATTATTATGTGTCACATTATTGGATTGTTTAAGCCCCTCTAATTGCTTTCATTTTAAAATAACGATTTTGACCTGACTTAAGGGGATGTTCAGTGCACCGCCACTCTAACGCATTATAACTAACATTTATCAGTTGAGTTTTCTTTAAGCCAGATTTGAAGAAGAATGTGTGGAATAAAAACTATGTTATCTCTGGTTGTTATTTGGATATTTTCTATCAGCCGGAACACTCTTCTAAGACTGATTTTGAATGGAGAAATTGTGCTTTCCACATTGTTGTACTGGTAAGAATCTGAGTGCTTCCTCCACCACTGCACCCAGACTTGTCTGCTAGCTTGGGAATAAACTAAATCAGCATTAGATTTTTACAATGAACATTACCTTTGTAATACAACTTCAATTTTAAATGTCCAAATCTAGGTGTCATTCTGTGTGTGGAGCAGTCGGTTGTAGAAGTTTGCCCCGTGGCTCCTGCCAGCAACTCCTCAGCCCGGCCAAACTCACATTCACAGTCACTATCTGAGCCCGAGGCAAAGACCCTGCCCCAACCTGTGAGACTGGATCCTGTGAGTCCTGAGATAACACCCAACTCCCTCTGCTCTGTCACAGGTCAGTCCCTCCACCCCTTCACAGACGCCTGCGGTTTCCCTGTAACTCGCCTCATCTGAAGCGATTCCTGCAGAACATGCCGATGTGTTGTTCTGCAAGGGGGGAGGAAAACCACTTGTTTTTTCATACACAAGTATACAGCTCAGCAAGAGGCCTTGATGTGGCTTCAAGGCTTCACTTTCTGCTGTTTGTTATTCAGTGTATTCCAGCTGTCATTGTTTGGGACTGTGAAATACAAACACATGAAAATTTGCTGGATTTTTGACAATTCCCATGTCAGTTTGAATTGAGATGAACGTGCCTGCGCCCCATACGGCTTTACATTTCAGATGAGGGTGTGGTAACATTGTAAAACAAAGTTTGAAGTGATATAGCAGTCAGGTTGCATGCTTCTTTACATTTTTAAGCTTCATTGCCACAGATATGTGTATATTTAAAAAACTTAACTTTGCAGGTATAGAAGAACTGCTGCTGCTTTTGATCAAACCCCATTTCATAAAAGTATCTGTTTTGTATTTCTTTGCTTTCTTTGATTCCTTTTCTGTTATGTAAATGTGGTGCAGAAAGGAGCGACCTGAGTCAGATAATAATCTGCATCTGTCGACTTTGTGTCACAGTTGAGGGCAAAGATCAAACTGTAAACCCTCTAGTTTCAGGCTCCTCTGGCCCTACATGTTTGGTCAGGTGGCTGAAAAAATAAAACAAACTTATCATGTCTTGCAGTTGTGCGCAAATACTATCTTCTGGAAATTACCAGTGGAAAAAAAAGGGGCAGAGAGCGGAATGTACAAGATCAAATTATCTCTGTTAAACGCAGTATCTTATTTAAGGTTTGTGTTTGTGTTTGTTAGGCAGTGGCTTGGGTTGTTAAGTGAGATGGTGTTTAGGCAGGGAGTACTGTGTTGCCTTTATCACTGCAATCTTAGATAAAAAATGAAAAGGGATGTGTTTATCTCACACCCTCACCCGTCACAAACATACACACAAAATCCTGTGCGTAGATGAATCGACCACGTTCCTTCTAGTTAGGCGTCAATGCATCTTCCTGCTGAAAATATCTAAAAATATAAATGAATAATAAAAAAAAAAACCTTGTGGTCCCAAAAGAGTTCAGTTAAACCATGTAGAATAGTACAATGTGCATGGATGTTTTTGTAATGATTTTGTGAGATGATATTAAACTTTAAGTTTTGTTTTTGTCTGCAGGAGTGATAGTGGGTGTGGATGAAAACACTGCTTACTCCTGGCCCACCTGCAACCACTGTGGGAGCGACAACTTAGAGATGTTAGCTGAAAGAGCGTAAGTTCTCGAGTTTTAATCAAAATGACCCCAATGGTAAACCTCACGGAAATCATAACTTTTATTTTTTGATTTTCTTTCCACAGTGAAAACTTTCGCTGTGTTTCTTGCAAATTGGTGGTGGACAAGCCGAACACGAGGATCCAACTGGAAGTGTTCCTGAGTTCTTCGTTAACTAATTGCACTTTAAAAGTTAAGGTGAGAACAGTCTCATTATTTTACCTGTATTTCAGTATCAATATTTTGATGTCCACTGTATGGTGAGTCAAGTTTAATAAAGCAGATTAAGTGCATATTTTTAAAGGAATAGTTCAACATTTTTGGAAAAGCCCTTCGTGCATTAGATGAGAGGTGTCAGAGGTATGAACAGTCAGATTGGGTTACCTTTGCTAGCTCTGGCTCTCTGCTTTTGAGTCTTTGGGCTGAAATAATGTATTATCATATTGTTATCTTGATATGAGACTAAGATCTTCTGAGGGCCAAATTATATTTGCAAGTGGGCTGTAGCGTAACCTATGCAAGTGGCCTATGCCATTGTGAGCATTTGTAGATGTGTGATCGGTGTGTTTACTAGGGAGACAACCATTCATAATCCCCTGTTTTAGCACTTCTGCTAAGGATATTGTCATCATACTTCCCTTTACCCTCTTAGTTGTTTATATCTGCATTACTGGTGATATTTATCATAAATCTTGTTGTGTTAGTATTTTGTGAAAGTACTGATGCAGTCATGCCTATAATGTTGATACATTATTAAATTATTAATATTAAATATTTTTAAATATGAAGATATATATTATGCATAGTGATACAGCTTTAAAAATATTGCAATATTATTTTAAGGCCAAATCAGCTCTGGTCTTCTAAGTGGGTGTGCTGCATCAAACCTTCTGACTAACAAACCTGTCTGGACTATAAGAAGACGATAAAAAAAAAAAAAAATAATGTTCACATCAAAAGGTCAAAGAAATAAAATGATAAAATGAAAATCTGGATGACGCCATTTTTATTACATAAAACCTGCCTCGACTTGTTATCAGAAAACAAAGTGAGCTAAAGTGATAAAACTATCAGTGTTCTTCTTATCGGCCGATTTATAATTTAACCCATTCTGCTAGACTGTGACTCACCAGCAAGCACACTATGTTAGCACTGCATTTGTGTTTACAACATCAAGACGAGGATTAAAAGGACATTAACGGGCCGCCGCCTTCTTTATCTCTCCGACAGCTGCAGCAAAAGACGATCATGTCCATCCTGAACACCGCAGCACTGGAGGGCACTGAGGTAGGTTTGCGTTTAACGGTTACATAATGCCGGGGCTGAACTCCCCAGTGCATTGATCTTTTATCAATGTGTTCTTAAAGCACAGTCATCTGTACATGTCAGCCTGTTCTGTGCACCTCCTCCTGTATTTAGTGTTGTTTTTAAGTTTGCATGAAGATGGTGGAGTTCTAAATCTTTATGTAAGCGTTAATGCTCTTTAAATGGGGAACTGATGGGTGCAGAATAAACAAGAAATACTGCTGATCAGTGTGCAAAGGCCAGGGCCTTGAGTGCACTCAAATAATCTTGCAGCATAATCAGATTAAAAGTCTTGCAAGTTTTTTTTTTTTTTCCCCACGTGTGTTCAGGTAGTGGAAGAAGGTTTAATGGAGCTACAACAGTCTCCCCAAAAGTAGCGTGTTTTAAAGTTTTATGTTTCAGTTCCCAGGTTACGATGTTGAGAATGTCCTGGGAAAAGAGGTTGGTCCCCTCGCCGTGTACGTCCGAGTCGTCACCAGGAAACCTGCCCTCTGGATCGGCCTGGAAGAGATCAGCCTGTGAGGCTGTCAAGGCGATGATATCAATCCTCAGGCTTCAGCTGGCTCCAAGGATCTGAACACTAGACTTGTTGGCCTGAGCCAGTTCGGCCTCCCCCCCCCCCCCCCCCCCCCCCCCGACCCCCTTCTGAAGGCCTCCCTGACAGCTTCAGGCTGTGCTGGGCTGCAAGAAGACAAGGTCTTGTTTGTGTTAATGATATGTGAGCCTGAAGACCAGGAGTTGACAGCCCAAGGGTAGACCAGTGGCATGCAGTGTGTCAAAGCAGCCCACGTGGTTCATCAGATGGGTTGTGACTTTTTTTGACAATAAACAGATTTTGTGCGCTGAAAGAAACTTATTTTTCCAACTCATCTACCTCTGTATTTAAGATTACTGACAATATGTGTCAATAAAAGCTGTACTTTTGCTGACTTTACTCTCTATTTCCTGTTGCACTTCTTGTGAGAGCACACTCCCCCTCGACACAACTTTAACCTCTCTATGCAAAAGAGCACTCACAGACGGGACGACTTCTGCTCATTTTTCAGCAATTTTATTATAGATTCCATAACAAATATTTTCAAGGTTTCATACAAACTATATAAAAGATCATGCTCTGGCTCTTATACAAAGTTTGGAATTATAAAACATGTACCATATCAGGTATAACATCATGTAAATGCAGTGGTAAAATAATTTAATACAGAGGAAAAAATTCCCACAAAAATATGGCAGCAACATCATATATTTTTTTTCCAGTGCCATTATGGTAAGCTTAAAAATACATCTGGTACAGATGGTAAAAACGAGAAGTCTGTTGAGGTATGTCTCCTAAAACTCAGTTCATAGGATTAGTGAGTCTGTCACCGGCTCTCTGCACTCGAGGAGCCCACAAAGGTGGAGTTGGGCATCTGCTTGAAGAAATCTCTGAGCCCGGTGAGCTCCCTGGTTAGCTGCTCGATGGTTTTATGAAGCCTGTCGTTCTCTGAGCTCAGTTCAAGCAGCTTCTGCTGCATCTCCAAGTTGCGCATCTTGGCTTTGTCCCTGCTCTTCCTCACTGCAATGTTATTCCTCTCTCGCCTCTGCCGGTACTCCAGGCTGAACCTGTCCACCGACTTCTTCGACTTCTCCCTCCCCATCTTCCGTGGGGAGGACTTGGCCGAGCTCCCGTTGGAGGAGACGGGCTCCGGGGTGGTGGGGGGAGTCGGCTGCCCCGTCGGGAGGCTGACGGAGGTCTGGGCGCAGGTCTCGATCTGCGAGGGCAGGGACGAGGACATGTCGCTGTCGCTCCAGTCGGACTCCTGCTTGATGGGCGCGTTGAACGCCCCCTTCTCCAGCACGCCGTCCGCTCTCCTCTCAGCTGTGTAGGCAGCTGACAGCTGCTGCATGCCGCCGGGCTGCACGGAGCTCTGCATGGTGTAGAAGTCCACCTTCTCCTGCTTCACGGTGTTGAACAGGTCGAGGAAGAGCTCGTCGTTGCACAGCTCCAGGTTCGGCACGGCTGTCATCGACTCGATGTACTGGCTGAAGTCGATGGCGCTCTCGTCGTCGTACATGGCAGGGGCGGTGCTCAGCTCCACCATGGTGCCGTCCTCGGCCGCGCCGTCGCCCCTGCTGCCCGGCTTGCAGCCCCCCTGCTGCGGGCCACCCAGCTTGGTGCTCTCGTAGAAGTTAGCAGGCTCCATCGCCCAACTCATGTTGCATTGTGGAGACACGCAGTGAGAGTCCAGGCTGTATATGTCACACATGAATCCACGTGGTGAAGGAAGTAAATAAAGGTGTTTAAAAAAAGTGAACCCACAGGTGTGACAGCACAGTAACCTCTTCACGCGCGCTGCACGCGCCCTTCTCCCTTTTTTTTCTCAAAAAAAAAAAAAAAAGTAGTAGCTTTTTGTTTTGATGTGTTGTTTTATCCCTGGGTGTTGACTGTCAGGCTCCTGTCATAGAAACCACACACTTCTCTGAGGCATCTCTACTTTCGCGGAGTGTTTTGTATCGTTCGCCCGCTGACGTCACACGTGCCGCCCTCTCACGAGCCAGTCAAGGCAAAACGGAGGTCACGTGGTGTGCCTTAACTTCCCATTTGAGGAGAGACGGGGCGTGCTGCTCCTGACACCCACGTCTTACTACGACTGTATGAATGGCTCACAGTTGTTTACATACTGCAGCCTCTGGGTGTCTTGGATTAGGATTAATTTTCCCTGTGATGTCTGCCTCAAACGGTTCTGGGAGATCATTTTCTTAAATAAATGTAGCAGTATTACACCCTGAAATTACTGCATTACACATGGAAGCACCGGTGTTGAGTAAAAGTGAAGGTGTCATGTTTGAAATGTGTCTTTCACAATACAAATGGTTTCAGTGTAGTTTTGAGATCTGCACTGACTGATTTACTTGATGCCTCAACAAACGCATACATAAACAACTTTCTTTGTAACAGAATAAAGAAACTAACCTTACTGGACCCTGTGGCGGACCCTGCCACCTTTCTAGCTTCAAACACTGTTCACAGGGGGACCCTGTTTTCCTCTGAGAACAGCTTATTGTCTATTTAGTTATGGCAAAAAAAAGAAGAAATTCTGAGTTCATTATTACCTCATCAGTATTGTAAATATCATAATTCTGAGTCTGATCTCTTCTTCAAAGTCAGAAATATAACTAAAAGTAAATCATAAATATATTTTGCAAATAGCTGTTTATTAGAGGTCAAGCCAATTTAGGATCCCCATATCAGCATTACTCAAGTTCAAAAGTCACTACTTTGGCTCAGAAGCAGAATGCAATCTGCTAAATAACTAGTAACTAAAGTTACAAATATATGTAGTGGAGCAAAATGTGCAATATTTGACTCCAAAATGTGGAGTGGTGGAAGTAAAGTAAATGTACTTTCCATCACTGTTGTTACTGACGCATTATCATGAAATGAAGTATAGAATGTTTTCAAGCAAAAACAGTTAAAGAATTATTATCATATCAATGTATCATTATTACTCAGTGTTGTAAAAGAACTCAAAGTCATACTTGACTAAAAGTAAAGATACTGTGAAAGTCACTAATATGAACAGTACTTAAAAATCTAATAAAGTGTCTGATATTAAACATATCTAAGTATCAGAAGTAATTTCATGGCTATAAATGTGCTTAACTAAAAGTGAACTATATATACATTTACATGTATGTATATACCATATACCATGGGTCGACCGTTTATCTGATCCGATATTGGGATATTTTTTGTCGCTGACAAAATCATTTTAAAAACATTGGTTGTGCATTCAAATGTGTTTTTGGCCTCTCCCTACATTTATCACTGAAATTGGCAGGTGTTATCATACCTGATGTGCTTAACGACTTATTGCAGGCATCGTCAGGGCACCACTGATTGGTGCGTGTGTGTGAAACGTGTGACACAGTTTCTGAAACAACTTTATAAGTGAGTATTTTGATAGTAGGGCAATTATTTCATTTGTCGTCTGGCGGCTGTTATGATAGGCCAGTCAATTAATCAGTCGTTCAGGTTTTTGTGCCAGGCGTTTGTTGGCGCCTACCTCTCTGCGTAATGACTGCTTCTCTTTGTCATGTATGATTCATCTATAAATTGAACATCTTTTGGGATTCGGAGCGTTGGTTTCATTTCCTGTGCTCCCAGTTAACATGTGCAAAGGTGACAAATCTGTTTAGTGGCTCCTGATTTGAGGAGCAATTAACCAGAGATTACACATTTGAAATAAACTTAAACATACAGTTTAGCTGGACAACAATCTATCTATACATGTCAAACTGTTACATGAAGGAATAAACACTGTGTGAATAACAAGCAACTGTTCATACACAGATGGTTCATTATTGATATATGTTCAGGGTATACAGTATGAACAGTGTCTTTATTAATGTATGATGTTGAAGAGTCTGTATAATGTAGTCTATTGGCATTAATTACCCTGTAATCAAATGTTATTAACATCATTCCACCTTATAATAAAATACAATGGAGCCCCCCCTGAAGGGACACATGTGCTGACACTTCTCGGAAATGCCCCTGTGTTTTCTCCCTGAGGAAGTCTGCGGTACTTTTCCTCTACAAAAGCCCCTTTTGAAATGGAGGCTGCGCCACCTGGTGGTTCACAAACGCACCTGCAGGATAAAGTCACATTTTATTAAATAAAACTACTTTGAAATAACCTCATTCATTTTTAAGAAGTGCATCATAAGTTTAGATGAGTGTTACTGAATAAAATTTAAGTCATCATTTCCACACACCTATGGAGGACTTGATCAACCAATGGGCGTAAAAGTTTGACCTGGTGGACTTTTGAGCGACAGCCATGTCATTTGAATCCTATAGCTGAAACTGATGAAGATATGTAAGTGGTACAGAAATAAATACGTTTGTGGAAGTAAATGGGGGTAAATGCAAAGCTTAGACCAATGCAGAAATTAATGTGTAAATAAATACATACACAAAATGAATACACTATCAATAAATGGAAAATTAAATGGGAATTAGGTAGTTACATTAATGCAAAGATGAAAAAATACCGAGACAAATTAAAGCAGAAATATCAGTTTATGTCACACTTCATAGAGAAATTTATTCCTAAGTTTAAAAAAAAAATGTATATATTGTGTGCATTTTATAGCATATTTATTTGTTTATTAGTCATGTATTATTTGTATATTTGATTATGTATTTGTTTCTGGTATTTGCAGTTTTGTCTTCTGTATTCTTTGACTTGCTTTTACAAGTGACCCTCTAATCTGACCTCTTGGATTTCTCTACTTACCTTGACTGATTTTGGATATGATACTTGGTAAAAGTGAAAGTTGCCCATACAGATGGTACTCAAGTGAAAGCCTTAAAAAAGCGTCTCATATTAAATTTACTTAAATATCAAGTATACAAGTATACAAGGAAATTTGAATTCATGTATGTATGTACTGTATACCATGGGTCAACTAATTTCTGGCCTGACTGATTATTGGTTCAGATATTTAGCACTTTATTGTTGATCATAACCTTTTATTTTTTTTCTCTCCCTTTCTTTTAAATATATACACCTGTAAAGTAAAAAAGTATAAAGTAGCAGAAAATGGGAACACTCGTAAGTAACACAGTCCATGAAAAGTCCATGAAATTTCGACCAATGTGCAGAACTTGTGTAAATGTACATCCCATCACTGCAATAGAAACGCATACAAATTCTTATATTGTGGATAAATAAAATGCACTATGATGACATTTACGTACGTTTATATATATGTTTTCTTTGTATTATTTCTCTGTTACCATTACATTTTATTATTTCATTTTATTTGATTTCATTTAATTAATTTGTTACATTCTGGCTGTGTCAATAAAGATAAACCAGAAAAAAAACCAAAGCGTTCACTGTTGGACCAAACCAAATCAGAACAGGGTATTCGGGAACAAACAAAAACACACGTACAAAACGCAAAATGTATTTCAAATACAATACAAAGTAAAACGTGTAGTGCGCGTTATATTTTGTACTAGTTTATGTGATTTATTGGCAAAATATCATGTTGAATTTGAACAATACTCCCTGAAACTCGACACGAACTTCCCTCTGCGGTGGAAGACTCTACCGGAAAGAAAGCATCGAGCTTGGCTTTCTATTGGTCTAAAGTTCCCCGCGAAAATCACGTCACCAGCAGTTTCGCGCCAGATCTGCAGCACTCGGACTTGCACACAAGAGCAGGTGAGAATACTCTTGATTCACTCAACTTATTTCATATCAACGCGCTGATTCTGTTGATCGATTCAGAGTTTGTGTCGTTGCGGATGTCTGTGTGATTGTGCGTAGAGTCACTATTTTTATTTACGTGCTCACTTTACGTGATAAATCGGGTCAGACAGAGAGGCAGTAAGTTTCAGCTTATTGTTTCCTCTGCAGCCACATGTCAGATGGTGGAGGAGTTATTGTTGTGTGACTGAAAGTCATCAATAACAGGAGCGAAACACGATGATTATGTGACAAAAGAACACATTTGCACTTAAGGTAGCAGCAGTGAAGTGTGTTAAAGTTCAAATGATGTCAGTTTACTTCATGTTCGAGTCTGAGCTGTGAACCAGGAGGCCTATGTTCACTCTGATGACTCGCCCAGTGATGCAAGCTCACGCTAAGAAATAGTTTTTGGAGTTTATTTTGTAGCTGTAAATACATTTCGACGTCATTGTGTGTTTGGCATCTAACCTGTGAACCTGCAGAGTGACCATAGGAGCAGATCTGTTGGTTAGAACTAGTAGACAAACTGCAAATATTCATAGCCTCAAATAAATGGTAATAAATAGCTGTTTTGTTTTGTTGTGTTATAACAACTCAAAATGGGGACTTTGAAGGCCACACTTCCCAGTTTACCTGCATATCTGGGCCTTCGAACTTGATGGGTGAATTAAAGTCAAGCATTAAACCGAACATCTAAAGATCTCATCTAAAGAAATAAACATGTAAGAGTAAAAGCATTGTGGCTGGAAAAGACAGGTTAGTCGGGGCAAATAAAAAAACCTATTTAGATGGGTCTTTTTTCTTTTTTTTCTTTTTATGTAACACTGAGCAGACTGATCAGAGCAAAGCGATGAGCCAGAAAACAAAGAAACTTGGAGGGCAGGGCAACAGTTTAAAGACTCGACGCTGAGTCCAAACACACTTTTTTTTTATACAAGTTCAGTAAATTTACCTGCAACAATCAGGGTTTTCATATGTGTAGCCGCACAAAACCTAAACTCAGGAGTTAAGGTTAATCCTATGGACCAAATTTGACTTGAGGGTCCAGGTATGATGAAGACCCTCTCCTCAGTCCTAACAAAGGAGAAGATGATTGCAAACGTATTTTGTCCAATGAGAAATATTAACTTAAAGCAAAGGGCAGGAGAAATTGAATATCTAATTGGGTGATGATGGTAAAATCTTTGCTTTACTCTGTAGAGTTTGGCTGCTAACAAAAGAAAAATGAATCCCCTTGAATCTGTTTGCTCTTCAGACTTCTCAGCAACAATGTCTTCCCCAACCTCGACTCCGGGCCGCAAACGTGGAAGGGATGGCAACCCGGCCACACGTGAGTTTTGCCCAACGATTCCTTGTGAATTCAAAAGCTACTGAGATGTGTACGGATTTGCAGGTTGTTTGTGTGTGCTGTTATTAACTTGTCTGTGTGTCCTTTGTATCCTCAGCCAGCAGTGAGGGCCCCATGTCCCCTCCCTCTCAGCGACGCAGAGGCCAGGACTCCTCCAACGGGGACCTGATGCCGATGCCCACCTCCCCGGCCACCGACATGCTCAGTCCAGCAGCGCCTCAGGACACCTCTCTGTTCTCCAGCCCACGGGCCTCAGGTAGCATCCACACGGTTTTGGTTTGTTTTAGCCTGAAAACATACTTTTTTAAAATCTTTTTTTCTTTTTTGCTTCGATACACTTGAGTTAACTCCAGTGTGATTCTTTTCTTTTTTTTTTTTTAACAGTCCTGCCCAATGAAGTGGACATGAGCTCCCCACTGATGTACGGGACCCCCAGCTCCAGGGTTGAGGGGACGCCTCGCAGCAGCGTGCGCGGCACTCCTGCCAGACAGCGCCCTGATCTGGGGTCAGTCAGGAAGGCGCCGCAAGTCGATCTTCACTCTGAGCCGGTCAGTGGAGGAGTCCGGAATATTCAGAGAATTACTTAGACAGTATATTGTAAGAGACAAAGTAAAGTCAATATGAATGACTTCCTTTTAAACTGAAGCGTTTAACACTTTTTCTGTGCCTCTGCAGCCCAGCGCTGATGGTGCTGTGGCCAGTGAGCCAAACGCAGGCCAGAGACTGGTGATCTGGGGGACTGACGTCAACGTGGGGACCTGCAAGGAGAAGTTCCAGGTATGAAACCTTGCATTTGCATCTCTAAGGAGATATTCTCAACTCTCTGTGCAGGAGAGTTAACTGTTTGCATGCTGTGGACCTCTTTGCTTTCAGAGGTTCCTGCAGAGGTTCATTGACCCGACCGCCACCGAAGACGAGAACGCTGGTCTGGACCTGAACGAGCCTCTGTACATGCAGAAGCTGGAGGAGGTGCTGTGCTTATTCATCCTCATTTATTGAATTCTGGTCCGTCGTGTTAACTAGTACTGTTGAGGCTGATTATGTAGTTTGGTTGAAGTTGCACTAGATGAAATAATTTTTACCTCCTATTATACAGGAAACAAGGGCATATCAAGGGACAGCACATCACAAAATCACATTCTATTAATAATTCTCTCTTTGTCTCACAGATCAGTGTCGTTGGGGATCCAGTGCTGAATGTGAACTGTCTGCAAGTGCAGTCCTTTGATGCAGAGCTTTACAGGCAGCTCATCTGCTACCCACAGGTAATGTCCCATATTTCATAATAAGCCATTTTCACTATCTCGTGTGTGTTTTGCAAAGCCTTTGGATAAATATTGTTCTTTTTCTGCATTGTTCTTTTTTTAGTTATTAAAGAGAGAGTATCGACCTTCATTTTGGTCCACATGTTAAAATGGACAATGATTTATTGATATTAAATGAAGTGAACGCAATCGAATAAAAACAAACAAGAGTAGAAATATATAAGAGCTTATTTATTTCTCGATTTATTCTTGATAAAGAAAATATTCCCTCCCATCACTTTTAAACGATGAATTATTGACAATCACACACACAAAAAAACAAACACATCTTAATTATTTGAGTCAAGTCACAAGTCTTTTAAATTCCAAATGTAGTCTCAAGTGTCATACTCTGTCATGTTGCAACTAGTGAGTCGACACATCTGATCATCTGATGTATACGTGAGTGCACATTTATAATCTAAAGTGAGCACTTCGTTCCCCTTGCAGGAAGTCATCCCGACCTTCGACATGGCGGTCAATGAGCTTTTTTTTGAGCGCTTCCCGGACTCCATCCTAGAGTACCAGATCCAAGTCCGCCCCTACAACGCCCTGAAAACCCGCAACATGAGGAGCCTGAACCCAGAAGGTGTGTGGATTCATTAATCCAGTGATGATGGATGCAAACAAAGTGAAATCACACTTATTAAGACGACCATATTGAGACACGCCTTCTCATATTTAGGAGTGGGATTTTTTGTGAATAACGCGAAAATGTGAGGTTTTGGCTTCGAGCTAAAGCTTCTGTCTGCCGCATGTGTTTCCCCCCCGCACAGACATCGATCAGCTGATCACCATCAGCGGCATGGTGATCCGCACCTCGCAGCTCATCCCCGAGATGCAGGAGGCTTTCTTCCAGTGCCAGGTGTGCGCCTACAGCACCCGTGTGGAGGTGGATCGCGGCCGCATCGCCGAGCCGGCTGTGTGTCGCCACTGCAACAACACCCACAGCCTGGCGCTCGTTCACAACCGCTCAGCCTTTTCTGACAAACAGATGGTGAGAGCCGGCGGGGTCGTGGGGTGGCTCACCAGGCAGATTGCTTACAGTGAACAGCACCTTATCTCATGATGCGCCGAGTGATAATTAGTGATGAGGTCATGACATCTATTCATTTGTCGATCTTGTTTGATAACAGATCAAAATTCAAGAGTCTCCGGAGGACATGCCAGCCGGTCAGACGCCACACACAACCATTGTGTATGCTCATAACGACCTGGTGGATAAAGTGCAGCCGGGAGACCGAATCAACATCACGGGTAAGAATACAGAAACCAGCTCGGGCCGCAAATAATGTCTGTTTACATTATCCATTAATCTGCCATTTTTTATTTTTGAAGAAAATGAAGAAGACATCCTCAAAGTGTTTTTTGACTAGATTCTGCAACAATGAGTCGAGTAATCGATCAGTCAGTAGAAAGAAAATTAGTTTCCAACAATTTTTATAATTCAAGCCATTTTTCAAGCAAAGATGTCAGACATTGGCTGGTTCCAGCGTCTTCAACGTCACGAATTTACTGCTTTCCTTTGTTATTTATGACAGTAAATAATAGTCTTTGGATTTTGAACCGTTGGTTTGACGAAAGAAACATTCTGAAAACGTCACTTTGGCCTCTTTTTGGGCATTTTTATAGACTAAACCATTAAAAGATTTAAAGAGTATAATCAAAGGATTAATCGCTAATAAAAGTAACTGTTAAACTGTGCACCCGACCTCATAAAATCCCCCAAATATTCAATAGTCTGAATTTTAAATGGATAAAAAGCAACAAATCCTCAAATGAGAGGCTGAAACTAAAGAACAGTTCAATTTTTTTTTTTTTGCTTGAAATGTGATTAAAGTGGTTGGATATCAACCTTCTGGCAATAGACATCTGTTGTAACAATTATTGAATCCCGAGATGACATTAACTGTGATATCAAAACATAGAAAAGCAGAAATTCCTCACATTTAAGAAGCAGGAGTCAAAAAGTATTTGCTGTTCTTTCGTTAATTAATGATGAATCAGTTGTTCGCAATCAGCTTTTTTTTTTTTTTTCCCAACACTGATCGCCTCTTTAGAGCTCTTACTAATCAGTCCATGTTTCCACTTACAATTCAACATCCTAACAGCCTCTCTAATGTCCCCGCAGGTATCTACCGAGCAGTCCCCATGCGCGTGAGCCCCATCCAGAGCAACGTGAAGTCCGTGTACAAGACTCACATCGACGCCATCCACTTCCGGAAGACGGACGAGAAGCGCCTGCACGGCTTGGACGAGGACGCGGAACAGAAGCTGTTCACCGAAGACAGAGTGCAGACCCTGAAGGAGCTGGCAGCCAAGCCAGACGTCTACGAACGCCTCTCCTCTGCCCTCGCACCCAGTATCTATGAGCACGAGGACATTAAAAAGGTGTGTGTGTGTGAGGATGAGTGGATGCACGCCAATATATGAGTGTTTGCCTGTATAAGATCCCAGTAACACAAGGATGATATGCATGAGTTGTCATCGCATTTATTGGCCAACAGAAATCTAATCACTACTGTGGCCTTCTGCGACAGTCGACATTTAGAGATGCACCCACTCACCTGTGAGAATGCCCGAGGCTGAAAGAAGAAGTGTGGAGTTGGTGTTTGACAGCTT
Source organism: Acanthopagrus latus (assembly GCF_904848185.1). Classification (NCBI taxonomy): domain Eukaryota; kingdom Metazoa; phylum Chordata; class Actinopteri; order Spariformes; family Sparidae; genus Acanthopagrus; species Acanthopagrus latus. Next base: position 17,226,443 of record NC_051059.1, on the reverse strand, counting down.
TGTAACGCAGATTCATCTCCCTCTCCGACGGCTCCAGGGCATTTTGCTGCAGCTGTTCGGCGGCACCCGGAAGGACTTCAGTCAGACCGGCCGCGGCAACTTCCGCGCCGAGGTCAACATCCTGCTGTGCGGAGACCCCGGCACCAGCAAGTCCCAGCTGCTGCAGTACGTCTTCAACCTGGTGCCCCGCGGCCAGTACACGTCGGGGAAGGGCTCCAGCGCCGTGGGTCTCACCGCCTACGTGATGAAGGACCCGGAGACCAGGCAGCTCGTCCTGCAGACCGGAGCTCTGGTGCTCAGCGACAACGGCATCTGCTGCATCGACGAGTTCGACAAGATGAGCGACAGCACGCGCTCGGTGCTGCACGAGGTCATGGAGCAGCAGACGCTCTCCATCGCCAAGGTGCATTTTTTGACATGTTTTTCAACGTGTTTTTATTTAGTTAAAAAGTTAGTTGATGATTCTCACTCCTGTTTTTTTTTTTTTTCCCTTCTACGTTCACAGGCTGGAATTATCTGCCAGCTGAACGCCCGCACTGCTGTGTTGGCCGCTGCCAACCCTGTTGAATCTCAGTGGAACCCCAAAAAGACCACGATCGAGAACATTCAGCTGCCTCACACGCTGCTGTCCAGGTGAGTACCAGCAGTCACTGAAGCACCTGATTCTCACTCTCTGGATCACAGTTAAAATAAAATAAATAAATAAATCTTGCTGAAAAGGTTGGCAGTTTTTGCAAAATTGGCAGCGTTTATCAGCTATATACCGGGTCTGGCAATCAGCTCTTTGGCAGAGAGTGAGATTTTATAAAGCAACGTGAGCTCCTCGGAGGACAAAGCATCTCTGCGAGTGAAGCAGTGAGAACATGAATAAGTAATTGAGGAGAAAAGTCTCAAAACTTGTCACGTCGGCTCTCAAATGCATCCCCCTTTTTACTCCAGTATTTTTCACATAGGCTCTAAAGTCGTTACCTTGAATGGAGTGCCAGATCCTTTACTAATGAGCCTCTGCTCACTTTAATCAAAGAAGAACTTTAAGTCGCGCTCTGAAACGCTTTTCTTTCCTTTCCCCTCATTACAGCAATGAAACATTAGTCGCATATCAGAGAGAGAGTAGTCCCATCTGATCAAAATGTGTCACCTTAGCTTCTCACACCGACATATAGAGAAGATTAAAAGGAAAAAGCTCCCAATTACTTTTGAAACAAAAACGGCGTGTATCATCATCATTAGTCTGTTTCATTTCATTTGAGGACATTCTTTATTGCCAGTGTCTGGTAGCGTTACCTGGGAAAGGGTCACATTTACTAAATTAAAGCTTCAGTCGCAACAAAAGGAACAAAACAGATTACTTGAATCACAATCCCAGTAATCTTAATTCACCTTCCCTTACATGTCACAGACTTCATCACACAAGGAATGGACACAGGAAGGGATCATTTAACCTAATGTCCTCTTTGGTCCATGTCTCTGTGGCTTAGTTTCCCCCTTGGTTACTTTTTTTTTTTTTTTTTCCCTCCATCCAGATTCGACCTCATCTTCCTGATGCTGGATCCCCAGGACGAGGCTTACGACCGCAGGCTGGCCCACCACCTGGTGTCGCTGTACTACCAGAGCGAGGAGCAGATGGAGGAAGAGTTCCTCGACATGGCCGTGCTGCGCGACTACATCGCATACGCGCGAACGTACATCAACCCGAGGTTGAGTGAGGAAGCCAGCCAGGCTCTCATCGAGGTTCGTTTTTTTTTAACTCCGATTTTACTCAGTTTCTTTGCGTTATTATCAACGTTTTGCGGCTTTGACAACTCGCTCGCTGCTGTTCAAAGTGTCGCGTGATAGTAACTGGCCATCTCGCGCTCGTTTTTGCTCCTCAGGCTTACGTGGACATGAGGAAGATCGGGAGTGGGCGTGGGATGGTGTCCGCCTACCCGAGACAACTGGAGTCCCTGATCCGCCTGGCAGAGGCCCACGCCAAGGTGCGCTTCTCTGAGAAGGTGGAGACCATTGACGTGGAGGAGGCCAAGCGGCTGCACCGAGAGGCCCTCAAGCAGTCGGCGACCGACCCCAGGACAGGATTTGTCGACATCTCTATTCTCACAACGGGTACGTGACGCATTTAAAATAATGGTAACTAGTTTAATATGAGATGCACTCGGTCCAAAATACGTCCTCTGTAACAAAAGGAGCTGATGGGAATAACAACAATTAGAGATTTCAGTATATTAAAACCAATAAACAATGGCTGCTTTCTTTTTCTATCTTCGGTGCTACAAACCTGTCTGTCTTTGGGGTTTTTTTTGCATGTTGGTCGACCAAAACAAGCAAACTGTAGATGGTTGACAGTGAAATGACCAGTACTCGCAGGCCGATGGTTTATCAGACTGTGCTCATTTGTGATTCCAGGTATGAGCGCGACCGCCCGCAAGCGCAAGGAGGAGGTCGCCCAAGCCCTGAAGAAACTGATCCAGGCCAAGGGAAAGACGCCTGCCATGAAATACCAGCAGCTGCTTGACGACCTCAGAGGACAGTCTGAAACTGTAAGTATTTATTTATTTATACGGTCTTGACATTTTTGTACAAAAAAAGGGAACAAAATGGCCTTTAACTTGGTTTTAATCAGCAAAAGGAAGTGACTTGCCGCTTGTTCTCGTCGTGACTTCCTCCTGACTCTCTTTCAGGCGATCACGAAGGATCTGTTCGACGAGGCGCTCCGATCCCTGGCCGACGAGGATTACTTGACGGTCACTGGCAAGACCGTCCGTCTCCTGGCCTGAGCCACACCCTGCAATTATGTACAGTCCTAAATTTTAAATCCTGTCCTGTGTCAACCTGTTTTTTTTTTGTTTGTTTTGTTTTTTTTCATGCTGTAAAATAGTTTTGTATAATTGATCCACCATGTGTTTTCTGGGTGTATTAGATTCTGAGTCAGGATAACTGCGCATGACTCATATGGTGATTTAAAAAAAAAAAAAAGAGAAGAAAAAAAAAATGTAATGGAGCTAATATTTAAAAGTGCTTGTATTGTTTGTTTACCTGTTCTGAAGTAATGCTCTTGTTCTTTTGAGCTCTATGTTACAGTAAACGGCTCTTTTCTTACATCTTTGTACATTGTAATCAGTCAAGCCAGTGACTCAGTGTTGAGTTGTCCTTGTAGTTAACGTTGACTGCTTGTTAATAGAGGAGGAAATAAAATGTTGTTCACTGAACATGCTTGGAAGGTTGTTGTTGTTGTTGTTGTTGTTGTTGTTGTTTTTTTGCCCCAGTGGTTGCGTGTCTTTGTTGAATGAAATTCCTGTTATGCCGGTCATGGCAGTCTGGTGCTTAAAACGCTGATTAAATAAGGGCAGCGCTGATTTAAAAAAAAAAGTAGTAAAAATCATTTTTCCATTGGTTCTTACTTTCATTGGGAAAAAAAAAGAAATGTGATGGAGCATGCTGTCTTGTCATCTGGAGAACAAGAATTGTAGGGCAGGACATCTCTCCACCACCATAGTACTTCATCTTAATGCTGCTTTGTCACTTTTTTTTTTACCTTTTTGTCACAAAATGACAGCGTCTTTCAATTTAGATCTGCACCCGGTTATACTGCTATATGGATTATTTGTGCAATCAAATGAATCTGTACTCCTAGGCAGTGTTGTGTGTGCGATCGTGTATATAAATGCGCAGTACAACTGCCTGCTGTTGCAACACACGTCACACATGAATAACTTCATTGTCAGACCAACATATTTGGGCTTGTCCAAAATGTTTCGGCTTGTTGGCCACAAGTGAAGCACTCTTCCTGTTATGCAATGTGTTTGACAGCTACTCCAGAGCTATTCACACTGCTTATTCTGAGCAATATCTATAAATTAACTTTAAAGGTGCACTATGTTGTTAACAGATTTTTAAACCCTGCTGTCAGCTGAATGGTTTAGGGGCCAAAACACATTTCTGATCTGCTGCTATGTCATGAACCACCCAGACCCTCTGAGGTAGACAGGTGCAGGTCTGCTTACAGTCTCTGGAGTCAAAATAAAATGGAGAAGCAGCATTCAGTTATTATGAACCACACATCTGGAACAAACTCCTACTTCTGTTTGCCACTGCTGTTCACTGAAGCAACTTCTAGATCTTGAACTGGACTGTGACTGTATTCTTGTCTTGTCTCTTTTAAACCTTTTTCATAGCTCTGTACTTGTTTTAATGTTTTCTTCCTACTTGTTAATTCAAATGCAGTCTTTAAACTCGTTTAATGGAATTGTCTGCCCCACGTGAAGCACCTTTGAGTTGCCTTGTGTCTGAATTGTACTGTACAAAATAAACTTGCCTTGAAGTGGAATTTAAACGTCATTAATACTCAAAAAAATATATATAATAATATAAATACAGCTAGATTTGGCGACTGTGGAGCTGCAGAAGTGGAAAACATCAGGGTTTAAGGCTCCACGGGTGTAAATTGCTGTCTTTGAGTCTCCTCTGACAGCAGGTAGCGTGCTGGAGGTGCGGCGGGGCGGCTTGCAGTGCGCGGACCCGCCGGTGTGGTGTGTTGCTGTCGGTCTCACCCGCTGTGATGTCACAGCTCTGTGTGCTTCTGGACTCGGCTGAAGAAGATGGCGGCCTCCTCAGGTTCGTGTGCCTTCAAACTAACATTTCCAGCAACGCAGACCGGAGGCGAAGGCGGGGTCGCGCTGCCCACTTAGCCAGACAACACGGCCGAATGCCCTCTTGAAATTTGTTACGAAATTGCTCCAAATTGTCATTTTTTACCCGTTAATACCTCCTCTCGGTGTGGCACTGGTCGTCAATGGGGGCCATCTATCTCATGGAGCGACAGGGTTGGCTAACCTAGCTTAAGCGGGCGAGTAGCCTGCCCCGTGAGTTAGCTGAAATAGCACAAGGTGTCTGACTGAAATGCAGCTTGTAACGGATTTGTGTCACAAAGAAAGGTGTATAGCTTTAATGAGATGATGCGGAAGTTTAAATAGGTGTGTGAGTTGCCGTTCATTTGAGGATCGTAAACAACCGCAGGCGGTGCTACAGTAAACTAGCTAGCTTAGCCAACTTGGGCACTAGAATATTCTAACACCGCGCGGTTGCAAGTGTCGATCTCGTTGTGCCTTGCTAGCTACTAGCCGCTTGATCGCCATAAACATACTCTTAATTGTATGAACTGCCCAGGCACAATTCCTACATGTGCCTTAATATCCATGAAGCTTTAACAATTTACAGGTGGGGAACATGATGTGGGGGTTTTGATTTTGCATCTGAAACGCCGCACAAAGGTAACGGCAAAGCTTAATGTTTTGCCGTCACGTTAGCGCGCCTCTTGCCAACGTTATTGTCAAATTTTAACAGGATTCCCACCCGGTAATCTACACATAGATGCAGGAAAATAATTCACAGTCTTTGCGTGGGGCACATTCGTCACCACTGCAGGGTGGGGGAGTGCAGAAGAGCACCAGATTGGCAAAACGTTAACGTTGAACTGTGGTGGGCACGCTTCGTTCCAGCAGATAGACGGAGCCCGTGGCTGCGTTAGCGCTCAGCAGGAAGCGTGGTTCTCGAACTTGCAAGATACATTCTGAATTATTAAAAAAAAAACAGAAAAATATTGGTAACATAACAATTAACGCAAGGTTTTAGTCAATTTTTTTTAAACCACACATTTCGGGGACGTTTTTGCAAAGCCGAGAACAGGGAAGTAACTTCATAATCGAAACTATCATAGGACCAAGTAGACTCGACCTGCTGATTCATTTTAACCTAGACAGGATTCGATTACCAGTTGGTGCCATAGATATCATGAGTCGTAAAGGACGGGCACAGAGGCCATAACACACCCTGAGCTATTCAAATGTAGTGAAGTGCTTAGATTTAAGAGTGAAGTGAATCACTCAGGAATGTTTTTTATTTTTATTTTTCCTCGTTCAGATCATCATTGCAGTTGATTGTAAGATAATACTTTGTTCCCCAAGAGCTTCATTTTACACATGCTTCAAATTCTCACAGGAGCTTATCTTATCATTAACAATATGGAGGACAGACGAGCCTTCGACAACCACAAACAACAGAGGGAAATAAAAATGAAACCGCAGTAATGAATATACATGAGAGGCTCAAACTGCGACTGAGCCCGAACACACAGAGTTATTGTCTCTGTCATCGTGTAGGATCATATTCGCTTCTACTGAAGCATGTTCGCACAAACATTAAGACTAGATCAGCAGTTTGTTGCTGTTAGGTATTAATTTCCTTGAAACGTGCAGCTACATGGCTTACGCTTACATTGTACTCCTCCTAAAAGGTTTTTTAAAAACTCTGGTAAGAACATATAATATGGGCCAGTATTTACTTTTAAACATACACGATGGTTCTCTAAAGCAAAATGTAACTTCCTGGAGAAAGGTGTACTTGATTACGTGTCGTCTGCAGATTGTCAAATACTGCAAATACTTTTGGCATTCTGTCTTTCTCCAGTAGGTTACATATTATTCCTTAACATTTTTTTTTTTTTAAAGACACGTGACCAAGAAAATGTGTAAAGCAGGGATGTTTTATAAATGGAAACTATATGGTAACAATAATGGTAGACCTGGAGTTACCCTTACCAGAGAATTACCACCAAATATAAATAATTTAAGTCATTTTTCAACAAAAAATTGCAAAACATTTGATGGCTCCTGCTTTTCTTAAAAGTGAGAATTTGCTGCTCACTCTGTCTTGCATCACAGTAAACTGAGTATCTTTGGTTTTGGAGTGTTGTTCTTTTTATTGGCCGCTTGATCAGTTGATTAAATGAGAAACTAATCTGAATGTAATTTGATAATGTTGGTAACTGTTAGTTGCAGCCTTATTATCCTATACTATTCAAAATTAATAAGGGATATGTTAGTGTTTTACTTGATTGTTTTTTTTCTGTGAAGTCTGAATTTGTATTTTGTTATGCAACAAATTCCATTTGACTTTTATTGCATATCCATGCACATGCACACGTATCCCAGTATTCCTAACTAATTTTGAGTATCTTAAATGATTTTGTGCTGCAGTTTGTCATTACGAAGCCACTAACATGCTAACATACCAGTAACACTGCGGTGAGCTAAAATTAGCCAGAAGCATTCCTTACAAGTGTTTGTATGTTGATAAAGGACTGAAGGTCTTGTGAGCAAATGCCTTTTGAGAAAATGGAGGAGACACTTAAGAGTCGATCCTTCTTTGCAGCGACGGCACAGCAGATGTGAAATATTGATTTTAAAAAGTGATCTGTGAAGACTGACTGTGATGAATGTTGTTTGAGATTAGAGGGGGGTGAAACGAACGATCCATTGGCAGGGGACAATTTGAATATTTTCTCTGTGTCTCTTGTCTCAGTCACCCAGCCTTTTTTTTATGTTCTTTTCACTTCCCTTTCTGTGAATCTGTCTTTAGGATCATAATTATGAATAGCAGTAGTTTAACTAAAGCGCTATCCCCTCAACCTCCACCACTCCTCCAGTCATGAGCTGTAAGTGGTTCATCATTTACACCTCTGCGAGCGCCTGTCAGGCTGTGTGTAATGCCAGCGTCTGAACTGAGAACATTTTCCTAGTAGCTGAATACTTTGATCGACGACTTCTGAATGATATCAAGTCAGCTGTTACAACACCAGTCATAAGATGAGTGGATGTTGCCCTGTTAATCATTTGTTAACAGTCAGCAGTATAGGCCCATGTGCTCCAAACCTCATGACTGTTAACAAACAATTGTCAAGGGTGCAGCTTATAGGAAGCTTCCTGAATGTCCTCACAGATGTCTGTCAAATGTGAACAAGGTGTCACAGTAGATGTGCAGTAGGTGCATCAGAATGTGCTGTGCCATGTGCATGTAGCCGTCAGTCGTTTGAGTAATTTCTCGTCTCAGTGAGTCTCGCCTAGCACTTACTCAACAGTAACTCATTTGCATGCATTATGTTTCTATGATTAGAAAGATGAACGTGTGTCTGCAGTTTTGATGAAAGGATGCACAGTTGGAGCAGCAACAGCGACAAAACACTTTGATGATCATGTCTTAGTTCTTTTTTTAGAGCCACACCATAAATGTTACAAGTTATTAACAAATTATGGCAGTTTTTTTCTCTTTGTTGAGTAATCAATGAGTATTTAACATGTGAGTGAAATGTAAAAAAAAAAGAAAGAAAGAAAATCATGATATGTCAATCTTTCACAATTTTGTCCAAAAATAGTTGTCAAACACAAAATTCGAATTGCAAATTGGTCTGCAACTAACATTTGTTCTTTTATCAGTTAACCTGCAGATGATTTTCCCAATCAACCAATTAATCAGTTAGTCTGTAAGATGTCAAAAATTGACAATGTGCTCTCCCGTCTGTCGAAATGCTTCTTTTATCCACCCAACAGTTCAAAACCCAAAGACTTTTAATATAACATCATAAATGACAAATCCTTACATTTAAGAAGCTGGAACACGCTGCTGACATTTTTGCTTGATTATCTATTACTAACACAGTTGTCATTTTCATTCGATCCATTCGCAATAACAGTAAATCCTCACATCTCAGAATTAAGGAACCAGAGAATATTTGTCATTTTTTCTTAATTGAATCAGACAAAGCCAGCACTGCAGTCTAAGGTCATCTTTTCAACATGAAGCACTCACTTCCTTCAGAAATTGCCTTCTTTGGTTGATAATCTGATGGTCAACTAATGGTTTCAACCCATTGCCTATACTGATTCATCTGCCAGTTGATTTGTTGATAAATCAATGAACCTTTGGGTCTATAAAACATGGAAAAATAGCGCTAACTCCCCATCACAGTTTTCAAATTGCTTGTTTTGTCCAAAACCCGAAGCTATTCAGTTTGCTACAATTTACGAGAAGATAAAGCATCAAATCCTCACATTTGAAGTGAATCCAGACCAGTTGGCTTTAAACTTGTTGATTATGAAATTCTCTTTATGTAGATATTTATTTTTTTATTTACCCCCAAATCCCATCAAAAGACCAAAACCAATAATGTGTTCATTCATCTTACAATACTTTCAGACTTCTCAACCCTGGCGGGCTCTCGGCCTCAAGTTTATTGATTTCCTACTGAAGATGTAAATCTTTAAAAACAGTTTACAAATATATACTTTCTCTTTTTTATAAGCATCTCGTTGCTTTCATAAAACAGCCGGGGGCTGTAGATTTTAGCAAAAAGTTATTCAAAGAGGAGGAAATGGTGCATTTGCTGAGAGCTTTGCTTTTCAGCTGCGGATTATACACATTTGGTCCTCTTGTGTGAGTATTTACAGCAGCACAGCGCTGACGGTGTGCAGCGGATCGACTCAAAAATAAATTACAATGTTCATGAACATCATAGTGAAGGCACATGTCATACGGTGCAACCATGTGGCTGATTGATGTAGGATTTTTTTTGTAGTTTATGGACCTCAATGGGGACATAGAGAAACAACATACATATCTGTAAATTCTGTTTTGTGTTGTCTTAGGAGTAAAAGTTCCACGCAATTTTCGTTTGTTGGAGGAGCTTGAAGAGGGGCAGAAAGGCGAAGGTGACGGCACAGTCAGCTGGGGCCTCGAGGATGACGAAGACATGACCCTCACGCGGTGGACAGGCATGATCATTGGACCAGCAAGAGTGAGCCGAGCAAACGCAGCATGTGGATTCTCTTTCCAGCAGACCCAGAAAATCAGATGTTAATGTTTTTTTCTGCTTTCTTCTTTGTTGTTTTCAGACCAATTATGAGAACAGGATATACAGTCTGAAAGTGGAATGTGGATCCAGATACCCAGAGGCAGCCCCGACTGTTAGATTTGTAACAAAAATTAACATGAATGGGATAAATAATTCCAACGGGACGGTGAGTGTCATCACAAGTCTGACATGGTTATATATGAGTGTTGCTCTGCGTCGTATCATATTGTCGAACTCGGAAATTGTTTTGCGCTACAGTTTTCGTGACGCTTACATGTGATGGTTGCAATAACTCACTGCCAGCGCTCCTGTCACAATGACTGATTGGTTGTTTCTTTTCTCTTTTCTTTGTGTCTCACAGGTGGATTCACGTAGCATACCAATATTATCAAAATGGCAGAATTCTTATAGCATTAAAATTGTTCTTCAAGAGTTAAGGCGTCTAATGATGGCCAAAGAAAATATGAAGCTTCCGCAACCACCAGAAGGACAAACCTTCAGCACTTAATCGTAATGGATTGTTTCGACCCTCTGTCTTAAACCTTACTCTCTTAGAAATATTGTGTAAAATCATCAAGAGGCTCACTTCGCACATCAACAATATCGTCTGCAAGAGCAAGATTGGACTTTCTTATTACATAGCTCATTCGAAAAAAAAAAGTGAAAATGTCCCTGCAGTTAAGCACTGAAATAGATAGTTAAGACTACAAGACCACAGTTATCTGCCTTTTAATAAAGTTACTTTGACAATGACTTTTATGTTCGACGTGTTCCAGCTTGAGTGGGCTTGAAGATGGGAAGCATGACGCCACGCAGAGGCTGCACCAGAGTCCCAATATTTTTTTTTTTTGGTTCAAAATGACTGATCACTGAAGTAAAACAGCAAGATGTGTGTATGAAGGCATGTTCTGTAACTAATACCTAGTCGAGGAGAAGCCACATTTTTGAGTTGTTTAGTCAAATTTAGCAGGTTTCATTGAGATATCATGCAGATTGCTGAATATTAAACTGTGGCTGTAGTCTAAAAGTAGTGTCACAAGGTAAGAAAGATTTTTTTTTTATAAATATATATATATATATCTGTATTTGACACGATACCAATATGTTTCTGTTCTGCAGCTCTTTGACATGTAACAGACGTTGAAGCCTGTTCTGTTCTGAAACCCTTGCATTTAACTTCTAGTGAAAATGGCAGGTGTATGAACTTGTGATTTTCTGAAATTAAAATCACTGTCTGCGAGAAAAAAAAAACTCCCAACAAATGCCATGGTTGAAGTTTTTATTTGACTCTCCAGCTGCACGTTGTGTTGCCTCTTCTCCCACAAGGGGGCCTTAGCTGACAAGTTGACTCCTGTTGGCAACTGCGAGCACTAGTCATGCATTATGTTGTGAGTAAGCTCTTGCTGTCCCTGTTGGGCCATGTAATGGAAACCAGGTTAATGAAACTGCTGGGTGACACCACACTTGTGCAGACACTTGATATGTGACTCGTGCTCATTAGAATGATATAATCAAAATGCCATTTATTATACACTGCAGTGCTCGTTTAGTGGCTTGTTAATTAGATGAACAAGCCTGTTTCTTAATTGACAGTCCCTCCAAAACCTTGTTATGTTGTCTCGTTTTTTTGGCCCATGAACACTGCACAGCATTTGGTAGCAGATATACCCAGTGTGGTAGTGAGAAGCAGGGCTACTGTTCCCTCTGAGAATGTGACCTTTTGTTGCTTTTCGGCTGTTTGATTATTCATAAACTTTAATTAACCAAATGGGCATTTTAAAGGGGAATCACTGCAGATGGCGTAATCTTTTACTGTTAGAGCACCCGGTTTTAAAATAATTGCTAAACATTTGAGTTGAAGCTTCTATTTTTAAAACACTATTTACCAGGAAAATTGAGCTCGACAACATTCTTCTTCTAGCAGTGATGGCCTGGAAGAGGAGTTGGTCTGTGAGGCTGGGTTAATAGTTGCATTTTTGGGGGAGGGGGGGATTTCTGGCAATTTACATTCCCATTATCCACCGGCACCAGACTTTTTTGGAAGCATTCATATTTGACAGTCAAATCATTCAATTTTCCAATCATTTTTTCCCCCCTCCCCTCTTGTGACATTGACCCAATGTTATGAACACCATAATGATGGACGTTTAATTTTTGCAGCTTCCTCTTTGTAAGCATTTTTTACAACTCCTTGATAAATCTGTGTCCTCAAAAGCATCCGAGGCTTCAAGACATGTGACATCTAAAAATGATGAACTGTGGTGGCTTCCACATTCGACCTGAGTGACCTCCTGGCAGTATATCTCCCACCCCTCCCAGCCTCAGCAGAGCCTGACTCCAGGCAGCTTGTCTCTGGGTCCTGGGATGAGTACACGTCTGTCTGCCACGTTAAACCACATTAACACTGTCACTGCAGCACGGCGAGAGATCTGGGTTGGTGATGATTCAAAAAAAATAAAAAAATCCCCCCCCCCTTAGAAAAATATGATGTCACTGGGGTTCACATTCTGTATCTGTGTGTAATGCCAAAACAGCTGACTTGCATTAAGATAAAAAGAACCACAAAGGCATCTTGTGTCAGTATGTTTTACTTCACATGAATGTAAATGAGATGTTCGCATGTGCACAAATGGTAAAAGCAACACAGAAACACAGGAAGCGAACACATGGATTGTGAATAGTTGGAATAAATCAACACTTGGGCTTCATTTACATATCAAAAAGTCACATTTGTTTTAACTATTTCTATTTTCAACGCTGCATTTGCATTGGGGTGAGCTTTGATGTGTTGCACTTTAATCGCTCTTCACGTCCAATCGACTCGGAGCTCTGTCCCCTAGAGGGCGCTCTGCACTCATGTATGTCCTTGACAAGGGGCCGTGTGTTGAAGGGGGTGGGGGGGGCTCCTGTTTAGAGGACATGACTTGTCTGAAAAGGCAAGCGCCACTGTGATGCTTCCAGGCTCCATTTGTGCACGCTGTCATTATTCTTTAGAAAAGTGACGTTTTGCAGTTTTGCTGCAGGGAAGTACGAGCCCGCCTTGTTTGTAGGCTACTGTCACAAAGGCTCTCTGCTGGTGTCCCTTTTGTGTTGTCACAAGGGGGGGGGGGGCTATTGAGGTTGTGCACATTGATAGATAACTAGGGTTTGTACTATGAAGCCATTAGATCTCTGAATGCGAGCAAGATTTCTTCTTTCAGTTTTTGGTGTGCGTGCGTGTGGGTGTGAGATGAGTCAGTGCCTGCTTGCGGAGGATGACCTCGCTCTTCCTCAGTCTGAGCAAGACGAGATTTGACTTTCTGGATGTGACAGTCAGTATACGGGCCTTGCTTCCATCAGCTATACTCTCCCCGCTCGTTGTTTTGTGTGTGTGTGTGTGTGTTTTTTTCCCCTCCACTCCTCTCGGAAGTCATGAATATGAAATAAGAGGCGGCTTGTGTTGCAGCCAGTTCGCTCAGCGGCACAGTCATCGGCAGATATAAAAGACACAGCCCCGGGTTACATTGGCTTATGCCTTTATTCACCACATGTATTTCCAGAGTAGACTTCTCTGAAACCACACTTTCTTTTGGAGCATCTCTTTTTGAATGAAATCCTTACCTATTTAACCTCCGGCCGCATCAGACTAATCTGAATTTCAAACTCAAGCACCTGCAGTAAAGCACCAGCTGAGGCCGCGCTGGAAGTTCACCGAGCTTATTGCACTTGAACCTCCCCGTTTATTTTGGTTTCTTTATAAGGTGCCATCCGGGCTGAAATAAAGAGTTATATTGCTTTGGGTTGGAAGGGACTGAAGGCAGAACGCCGAGGGAGAGCTGCACGGTGATCTAAGATGGGAAGGAATGTGGTGAGGAGGACATACGTCTCGTCTGCCGGCAGACTGCTGGAACCAGGCCTCTGCTCCCAGAGCTCTCACCTTTTGCCCCTGGGGGCCAAAAGGTCACGTCTTGCGTCTGTTGATACTGTAAAAGGCTTTGTCTTCTTTACGGCCACTGAAGGGAGAATGTGTCTGTCTTCCTGAGAAACTCCATTTGTTACCATTCTTTACATCCTCGCCATAACTCACACGTGGAGTTTAACAGAGACAGGAGCTCATATAATCCGTAGCATCAGATTGAAAATAAAAAAAAATAGAAAAAAGTTTCATGGTGGTGTGTGATGAAAGAGTTTCAGAGGCAAGGTGATATCTTACCAACTCACCACAAGTACAAGTACATAATTGTCTAACTAGAATGGCACTCAATAGAGTGCATACCTCCGCCAAGGCCCAACAGTCCCCTTTTGTACTCAGTCATTCACACCGGCCACCTACATACACCTGATTTTTTTCATCAAGACCTGTGACAAACTTATGGAGAAATTAATGACAATGACGAAGAAAGATTCCTGGATCTGCCCCTTTATTTGGATACGCACCAGGAGCTAATGTGGTCTATTCTGGGCCGAGGCACATCCTCCAGCCAAGTTTCCTGGAAATTGGTTCAATAGTTTTTATGTAATCATGCTGGCAAACCAACAAACACCAGACAATGGCAAAAAACATAAAAGTCAAAGTTTCCTTTAAACCCGAGCTTAACATTCTTTTTTAAATTCTGGGGTTTTTAAAATTTGATGATATACAAACGTAACCACAGAACCTAAAGCAGCAAGCGTATTGGTATTAAAGTTACAAGAATTGGCCTCGCAAATTCATGCAAATAGGGTGCAGCATATCATCTGAGAAACCGCTTACTACTGCTAACTGGAGATGCTGTCAGCTAGTTAGCTTAATAAGCCCTGCAACTAGTAGTCTGGACTGGGTAGGAGTGGTGTTATAGAAAAGGGATAGGCTGGAGCTAGCTGATTAGCATGCTAACTTCAGTGCACCACAATGCATAAACGTCTTAGATTTGACGTCAAAACTGTTATTCCCTCACATTCTGTTAATGATTTGAGTGACTTTTAAATGTTTTCGAACTAAAATTATTACATGTTTCACATTTAAACCCTGACTAGCACATATCTGTGATGCTAGCTCTTCAGTCTGGGAATGAGTTTCCTCAACCTCAGAAGAAGCTGGTCCTGAGACACTCAGTGTGTCTGTTTGTAAATATTATGTATTGCACTGAGCTGTAAGTGTACGGCTCTGTCCTTCAATGGAAGCCAACTGTGCTGTTGGTACTACAGTTTGCCAGCATGTGCGGGAGTCTTTAGCTACTACAGTAAATGTTCTGTTATGTCAAAGTCCGTTTAGGCAAGTCTTACCACTTGGAAGCCATCTTGGCAATGCCCTTGGCCAGAAATTTCAAGCTAACAAGACCAGGGCCCTATCTAAACGAATGGGGAGAGAGCCATAACTTCACTTGAGACGTAAAAACTACATAATCATTGGTCAAATCTGATTAAATCTTTTTTTTTTAAACTTAAAAAGTGGTGACTTTCATCCAGAATAAGTATGAATTGCTTTTTTCCCCTCATGTCATACAACTTCCAATCGAGAGTGACATGATGTGACACCATCAGCTCATCCCACCAGAGCACATGAATGAATGTAAAGGCTGAAATGTCTGATGTTTCAATAACCTCATCTTCCTTGGTTAAAACCGTCCTCTGAATCTGAACCAGACAGCAACACAACTGGTTAATATTTTTCCAGGTTTATGTGATAAAGCAGACAATTGACTTTCAGGGGCGAAGTGTCGCACCATCTCAGGCGCTCCGACCTTCATCATCAGAATGCTTTAAGTGGTGTGTGACCTCTCACACAACGTCTCTGGTTATGTTCACCACCACTGTGTGGGCTTATTAAAGCTTTTTTCTGCTGTGACCTACTTTCTCTGTGGCTTCATCGCAGTGGGTGACCTCATGCACATCACATGCAGTTCTTTGATCAAATGTTAATATAATAAAGTAATAAAAAGATGTTGCTCAGCGCGGCCTTAAGTGTTTTCCCCCCTGACCTTCAAGCTTTGAACAGGTTGAGTCATCAAAGCAGCTTGAAACAGGAAAACTGGGCACCCGGCTTAAATTTTCAATAAATTACATTTGTTGTTCACCTTCTCCAGGGTCTTTACAGCCACGCTCGCTTCTCACCCCGATTACTGTCAAACATGCAGCCAAAATAACCAATAGAGGATTTGGTATAAACAGAGCTGACCATGTATTACAGCACTGGTGCGATCAGAATGTGCTATTAACCAAGTATGCAAGTATACAAAGAGAGTATCTTACATGCAGTTGTGACAATTTTGAAATGGGCTGTTCAAGTGTTAAATGTGATTTGGACAGCAATGCAGCCAATAATTAAAAGGGAACAAAAGCAGTGGGGCAATCTAATGTACAGTATCATATCCAGGTAGATGATATATGCCAGAGTGACAGGTGCATGTGTTAGATAATGGATGTGCATCCAATAACACGGTAATTTAACATGTGTAATGAAATGTGCAGTGTAGTCTGTTTGTGTTAATACCGTCACTAAAACTTAAAGGAGAGGTTCAGCTGAAGATTAACATTCAGTCTTTATCGACTCACCATCGATGGAGTTGGGTGAAGTTTTGTGGCCGACAAAACATTTCTGGTGCCTCAAAACAAAACAGCGTTCCAGCATTCCCCTAAACAACTGAAGTAGCTGAGGACCGAAAACACACACATGGTAAAGTGGCTCCATGCGGCTTGTCCAACGAAATCCCCCAAAAAACGGAAGCGCCAAGATCCCTGACTGACTCGATAAGACGTTATTGAGACCTTTTTTAAAGCCGAAATCTTGACTGTAGCCACCAAGCTAAAAGTGTTAGTTCCTAATCAACTGAAGTAGGTGTGGGCTTGTTTTAAAATGTAATTTAATAAAAAACAAAACAAAACAAAACCAACTTAAAATTGCTCCATACAACTGATCTGGTCAGTAATAATTCAAGTCCCCCTGGCAGCCCCAAAATTAGTGCACCAACTTTTGACAGTAGCATATGCTAACACTCTTAGCTTAGCTGCTAGTTTTTTTTTTTTTTACATTCATAAGTCCCGATAATGTTACGTTGTTTAGGAGAATGCTGTGTCACTGATAATCTACTGGAAGTGAGTAGATAATCACTGAATTTCCTCTTCTTTTTACTTTCTTTTGCTTTATTTTGGCGAACTAACCCTTTAACCAGCTTAGATTTTGTAACCACGTTTTGCATAGATATAACTTACAGGAGCTCAAAAATGGGTGCAGAGAATGCATTATTAAAAAAAAAAAAAAAAGACTCAGTAACAACGACACTGTGAGCTTTTAAGTTAATTCCCTACATGAACAATTTTTCTTTAAGGGGCCTGGAGAACAGTGTGTCTGCTGAGTGTTTAAGTGCTGTATTTACAGTGAGATAAATGAATGGCCTTGTCTCTCGCTGTGAGAAAAGAAACCGATTGGAAACACATGTCTGCCGCAGCGCCGGCTCTCTGGGCTATTGACATGCACTCCACAGAGCCATCCACATTCGGATACGCCGCTGCAGCCCGGGGTCATTTTTATGCTCACTGACGTTAGACTATAAGGCTCTGAGAATATGACAGTCTCAAGTTATTGGGGAGGCTTTGATTTGAATGTGCTGTCAGCGCGTGATATATGGATCACGCTATCTTGAACATGCATCTGTAAAAGTCAGAGTGTCGCTTGTGACTGCGCAACCTCACGTCGGGTCAAAGTGACACAGAACAGGGCTTCTTACAAAATGTTGCAAAAGGCAGGAAGAAGAAGAAGAAGGGGAAAAAAAGAGAGAGAGAGACCAAATCGTGTGTCTGTGTACTCACTGCATTCCAAGTTATTTATACAGAGTGAAAAAACTGTGTAGACTTCATGTCTCTACTTGGTGAGAACTATTAAATTACTGGTGGATGTTTTTAATTACTTCACATAAATGTTGGAACACAACACTTCTCCAGTGTTTGGAGGAGGAGGAGGGGGGTCTGTAATGTCTCACATGTTTAGGGAAGCACTGGCTTGCACTTAATCATGGTGGTCCCTGTGTGATTCTGGCGTTGGAAATGTGGCTTTGTGAGAGAAAAGTGAGCATTCCTTCTGCTGGCGCAAGGGAGAGGAAATGGGTAATAAAACCAGGGGAAAAAAAAAAAAAGCCTCGGCGGCGTGCTGGAGCCAGTGATTCTGGGATCCACTTAATTGCTCTTAAATGAAAAAGATTTTTGGCTTCCCATTTGCTGTGTTTAAAGAAAAGTCAAGTCAAATCCCACATGTATACCAGCCAAGCGGTGACTTCTCATTCAGCAGTATGAGCACTAATCCCTCTCTTTCAGTGGTGCCATCGGTAATATTATTATTAATATTGAGAAAGCTGCTGTTCACAGTCGGTGAGCGCCAGAGGAGGCAGAAATTCAGCTCTTTTGCTCATTTGCTAAGGCCAGAGAAGTCACTGGGGAGAGAGGATATAAATACTAGTTTGCTGAATGTTTTATCTCCGTGTGGTCCTTCAAACTTCTCCCCTACAAATACGATGACAGATAACTAACTTTGCGATGTACTTACTCGTCGCAATGCTGTCTTCCTTTGCCATTTGATCATACTTGGGAAGACTTTGCTGTTGCATCACAGATGTCGTAGTTATTCATGTTATGGCTCCAGCCAGCAATGAGCTTTCCTGGAAGAAGCATTCAGATTTAGGCCATACCGTAAGTGTTAGCACAAAATACAAGTCAAGTATCAAAGTTAGAATACATATATTAGAAGCGATGTTGACTCCAGACGACGGGTTGGATGATTTGCAAATTGATTTGACAGGATAAATAACTTGAGACTGGATACCGCAAGTAAGACTTTAGCATCTTGGGGGAAACTAGGTGATTTGGATTGGACTTGGCCAACCTGTGACTTGACCTCTACCAATGACACAAGTCAAATTAGAATTGAAAAACAAAAAGGTTAAAAAAAAAAAAAAAAGTTCTATTAATCTCAGTGAAATGCTACTTTCTAGGTGGTTATGTTTCCGATCAATGGAAACCTATTTTGCTTTGTTCCTTTCCACATTTGTCACACATTTGCAAGACTTATGCATGGCAGCTAGTTTGGCATGTAAGAAGTAATTTAGCACAGCTGCTCTGTTGTTAGCGGTGCTGGCTCAGGCGAGTGCAAGCTAACCAATCAGAGGAGACTGTGGGGGCCTTAAAGAGACAGGAGCTAAAACAGAGCAATTCAGACAGAGATAACTTGTGTTCCTTGACCATGAATGCCTGTAAACCTTTTCTAGTAGTTACCCAAAATAAAATTAGGAGCCTTGAAACGAGCATCACATGTCTCCTATTACTTTCAAGAGATTCTTTGGACTTGAAATTAGACAAATATACTGTGATTACAGTATTCTATGTTGTACCATGAGGTGAAGCTAATATTAGCTATTTTGTATACTGTTGTGTAGTTTGTCTTTTATTAAGAAAGAAAAATCTTAAGCTGCAACAAAACTAGTAACTCTAGCTGTCAAACAAATATAATGTAGTAAAAAGTGCAATATTTTCAGTTGGGTGTCATTTAAATGGAAATACTCAATCAAAGTAAGAAGCACACTATGAGAGTAGATGTACTGTACTTCACTACATTCCAACACTGAGCGTGTTCATCATTTTCTCATCCTATTGCAGTGTGATTTTTCTCCAAAGTGTGACCTCCTGCTGAATAAAACATTCCAGCAAGCGCTTTCCATGTTGCCATCATTGGCCATTTTTGTTTCCGCGCGTGATGGCCGGGTGCGAAGATGCCACTCAGCGAGCCATTAAGGCCTGAAGTGCCACGCTAAGCTGTCATGTCGTGTCAGCCGCTCCTTTTGTACTCATTAATTGTTGAGAGAAGTGTGTCACATCCTGTCAGGCTGACTGCTGGTGTCCCTCTGGTCACCCCTCAGTGCCCGCTGCCCGCTGATGCTATTGTGGCAGCGACTGGCCGCAGAGGAGAGCCGGGTCCTGCAGGATGTGAGACAATACTGGGAAGGAAGAGGAGGGAATCCCGGAGCTGTGTGCAGAAGCCTGGTCAGCCGAGTGTCTCTGAGATTGTTCCCCTGTGCCTTCCCTCCCCCCGCTCCTTCCCCCGAGGACAGACTTTGTCATCCTCTCACCTTTTGTGTGCGATGGGAATGAGAATGAAGATTGCATTTTGTCTTGCTTCTTCACAGGTTTTCCTTCCTCATTCCAGAGGGTGAGATCTGCATTTGGTTAGGCTCAGAAGAATGCACAGTAGCTCTTTATTTTAGCCATCCTGTTTAGCATTGGAAAGCAGTATAAACCCATAATAAATTATTTATAACACACTACAATGTAGACCAAGGAAACACAAGCTTGCAATTTATATGTATTCTCAAAAATGACAAGATTTGAGGCTTTCTGCTTATAATAAATATCTGATATCTTCACAAGATAGTTTAAAATAAATATCTGAATGTTACACCTGCATTAGTTAAAACTTGCAGTGTTTATTTGTCATCAAACAGTTTTGCTTCTTAGCTTCTAAGCTAACAAAGCGTGTCCTGTGAGCTAGCAAGCAAATGTTAGCTAGCAGTAAAGAAGAGTCATTACAATAGCACATTTTCTGTCACATCATTTTAATTGAAATGTTCATTCTTTGTACAGCAGCTATCAATTTAGTGATTGTGAGTTTGTATGTATGAAATACAGACGTTAATGTGTAAAAAAGCTTTCTCAGTGTAGGAGATTCACAGTTAGCTTAGATGTGGTCATTTGCAGTTACCTGCCTAAAGGAACATAAGTGGTTTAGGGTGGGGAAGCTTTCTAAATGATGCTAAGTTGCTAACCTGGTTAACATAATGAGCTACTAAGCTACAGATGCTTTGAAACCCTGATGAATGCATTAATAAACACGTATCAAGGCTAAACATTCACAGCCACATAAGCGACTGAGGCTGCTTGTACACAGTGGTGCTGTGAGCTAAATGCTAATGACAACATGCATGTTGCGAGTGGCTAAGAGGCTGTCCACACGGACGAAAACGATATTTTTTTTCCTCCGTCTTCCTCGGCATCGTTCCAAGAGTATTTGCATCCATACGACCCACTGAAAACGACCGGAAACGCTGTAGTTCATCTTCCCTGCCTCTAGGTGGCGCTTGACATTCACCAAAAACGGAGAAGAAAAGACGGAGCATGCACATAAAGCTTGCGCGCTGGAAACAGACAGTAGACGGAGAAACCGAACACAACAACAAGAAGAAGATGAAAATGCCTAGTGCAAGGAAACCAGAATCGTTGGTGTGGACTGATAATGAGGACGAACTGCTGCTGCGACTCACACTCAACTACAAGGCGAGTAAGTAGCAAGAAAGGCTAAATATTTTCTGTGGCACGAACACGGGTATGTAGTCCGCCATTGTTGTTGTTGTTGTTGTTGTTGTTGCTGCTATGAGACGTCGCGGGGTTCAGAGGTCGGAGGCAGGAGGTCGAGGGGTGGGGCGATGGCGCCATTGTTTTGGAAAGTAAACGGATTCGCTGTCCACACGGAAACAGGAAGGCTGCGTTTTCGGATTCTTCCACCGTTTTCAAAAAAGTGGCGTTTTCAGGCGCTGCGTTTTCAGGATCCGTGTGGACGGACGGTCAAAACGATGCAGTACATGTGCGTTTTCTCAAAAGAGCGTTCTCGTCTGGATGGCCCCTAAATGACCGCAGACGTTGCTGCGGACAGCTGGGGACGTTCTTATTCTAACTTTAACTTGTAGATTCATCAGTTTATGATAAAATGTGTATAGTAAGCTTGTAGTTTAGTTGGAACTTGAAAAATGCTATTGTCCTGTCAAGGGAACCAGGACCATGCTAAACTAACCTCAGCCTGCAGGGCTCTATGGGATTCACCCACTGGGTGCCATCACTGTCAGCACAAAACAGCAATCCATTCAACAGTTACAGAGATATTTCAGTCTAGACAAGTCTGATTGACCAACATTCCCCACCCTAGCACCACACTGTTGGCATGGCTGTTTACTACTGCATTATAGCTTTATAAACCATTTATTAGTCGTTTATGTACTGCTTAAAAATGCTAAATACAGGGTTTGATATAAAGTGTTTTAATTCACCTGCTGTTAGTTTAAATCCGAGACTTGAACCTCTTAAGAGATGAAATATAATCCAAATGAAAGATTTTACGGCACCTCTGTGAGCTCAGTAAGCTGCCTGACCGTAGAGACCCCGACCCTGTGTGCGCTCATGTTAAAGCAAAAAGCAATTACATAAGATTTTCTCATGTTTCCAGGAGCACTTTCACCACATATAACACTGCCTCGGGATACCAGCAGTGACCATTTCGGTCTGACTGAAAGCAGGGCCGTGCTGTTGCGGACCACTGTGCATGAATCAATGCTCCAGCAGTGATAGACTACATGGCACGGATGGGGGATTAATGAAGAAGAATCTGCGGTGTCGGGATGCGGTCGCAATTTGCTCCTGCTGAGTGGTTGAAATGCAGTCACACAATAAAAAAAAAATGCAGGACCGACCTTTTAAGGTTCTGCCTCTGGCCACTTGAAAACGTGTCTTGCAACCACAAAAGATGATGCACTGGATTGCGCTACAGACAAGCGGGGGAGCAAAATAGATGTCCAAATATTTCCATGGCTCCTGTGGCCTTCTGCTTGCATAGTCCTGGCATGAGCTCATCGGTGTGCGGCTAGTTTGTGCTCCCTCAGCACTGTTCTTTCCCAGTCTGTAAGTATCGATGTCGAAGCTAACTAGGCATTGACAAAGTCCTCTGAGCTCCCTTTCCCACTACCCACCAGACTGTGGCTCCACTTGGGATTGAGGGTAGAGGTTTTCATAAAGGCAGATTATATCTTTGTGTCACCTAACACCGAAAAAAGTGCGGGTCATGCTCTCAGGTTTGTTTAATATCTGGAAGTCTGTAGAAATGGTCGTCCTCGGCCGGGCGTCTGGACGATAGCACCGTTTCTCATCACACGCAGTAAGGTATGCATTCTTTGTGGTTTGTAATGTCTTTTCTGAGTGAGCTTACTGTATGAAACAGTTATTCCTTTAATTCCCTCCTTTAGAAGTTATTTTTGTAAGCTCAGATCCAAAATGGAAAAAGTTGTCAGAAATTGTTGAGAGGTCCCTCTTTTTTTGGGGGGGGGGGGATAAGCATTCTTTTTCAACTGCAGCTCAAAATCTCCCAAAGAGTGACTCTCTTGTGGTATTTAACCGACGAATAAATTGACATGAAATGTATTCCTGATAAATGCAAACATTGGGAACAGAGGAGCCAGAAATAACTCTTGCCGGCAAGATGTGGAAGAGATTAAGGCTTAACCAGCGAAATGAGCGAGTGGAGGCGGGAGGTTAGGAAAATGAGATGGGGGAGGAGGGAGCGAGGAGAGGTGAGAGGAGGTGAGGAGATTGGTGTCTGCATGGGTGAGTGTGTGTGTGTGTGTGTGTGTGGGGAGTCCGCCGAGGGTTAGGAGAGAGAGTTGAGGGGTGGGGGGTGGGGGGTGGGTGGCCCTGTGAAAAGGAACTCATAAAAGTCACATTTGTTGGTGATGCATGAGGAAGTGAAGCCAGCTTTGGCACATGTGTCTGTGGTGCTAAATTAACTGTTAACACAAATAATCAAAGTGCAGGGCCCATTGAGCGCTGGCGCCAGTGAAATGAGGGGGAGAGGCTGGCTCGCTTCTCCCTGAGAAGTTGCAGCAGACTAGTAGTGAGCTAGCAGGTGGAGGTCTACCAGGGGCTTTCACAGGATGGAAGTGCTTACAAAACAGGCCGACCAGCCCACTGACAGAGGAAAGCACCGCCGCACTCCTGCTTTTCCCGCTATTGTGTGGAAAGCGTGCTTCTCTTTTTAGATCTTTCTTTGTGAAGCCTGACATCTCGCAGTACCGAAGGACATGGCACCAGCAATTACCTCTGCGGCTGGGCTGATGGTAATTAAAATGCCACTACTGTGACCTTGAGAGTTTTGTTTTTTATCCCACAGGAGGTCCAAACAACTGGACTTCCACTCTGCGAGAACAAACTGTGTTGTGACAGCAACAGACAAAACCAGTGGTTGAGATCATCTCCTCACTGCTGATGCTGATGGGACTTAATGAGAATCACCATACATGCTGATTAATAGAAGTCAAATAAAATGTATTCTTATTCTTGCTGGGACAAGTTAGTTACATAAATACTTAACTTTTCTGTTTCTACTTTTGTAGATATTGTTTTATTGTAAAGCTTTGCCATTCCTTTTTGTATAAAGCATTTTTGATCATTTAGATAATCAATCTAAGTGTTTTTAACTAGCGAGATTAGCCTGTCAGCAAGCCTAGCTAACTTCCTGAAAAGCTCTGCACAGCAGTGAGGTCACTTTCATATTTGGCAGCACTTCCAATCATCAAGTAAAAAAAAAGAGCCAGAGTGAGCTAACATTAGTGTGTGGCTAGCTGATATCTATGTGTTGAAAGGATCCAAAGTGTTAAAAACAATGTACCCAAAAACAAACAGTAAACTATTGAAAACACATACAAAGCGAACTCCGAAAAGTGAAGTATTTTCTAGCAATATGTGTACTTAAGTAAAAAGTGGCGGTAAATTATTATGGGATCTCATATTCAGCATTTTTCTTTTTTTTCTATCGGATTGCCAGTAGTTAAAACAAACTGTATCTGAATGGAAGTATAAAGTTGCAGAAAATGGAAATGTGCAAGCACCTCAAAATTGTACTTGAGTAAATGTAGTTAGTTACATTCGGTCACGACAGTGTAGCACTTCACACTACACATTGTACAGACTATTACTGTTTTTGTGACTCATAAATAAAAGGTTAAAACTTGAAAATATGAAAACGAGGACTTTGAGATAAAACTATTTTAAATAATCAGCCGGGAAAATCTATTTAAACTGATATTTTCTGGCGCGCGCTATCTCAAACAGAAGAACAGATCAAGATGTATCTTTAATTCTAGATTCAAGTCACACATGATTCCTTTGATGCCTTTATGCGAGATTAAACAAATGAGCTGCGTTTAAAATGTGTGATCATAGGGGTAAATCTTTGTCTTTACAAGACTGTTTCGGCTCTGGCTCTTTCCCTGCCAAAAGCAGTCGAGTCGTGAGGGGAAAATAAATACAACAATTTGGAAAAAGTAATACCCTGCAGCTTTGTGACATCAGCACAAAAGAAGCATGGCCCCTGATGCTCCCCACTTCCCATGCAGCCCACAACTGGGCCGTAGACTGAGGTTGACTGGCGCCACAGTCATCATGTGTGTCAGTCACTTGCAAAACTCACTGTTTTCCTTAGAGGATGAGCTAAGCTCCTCCTTTAGCCCTAACGATTTATTTTAGACTCCGGCGTCCAGAGACCCCCTTTCTTGAAATCCCAGTTTATCTTGGCCATGTTGTTTCAATATGAACCAATCAGCTTAGCCTCCAGTGGAATGTCCCCAGAGACTTGCCTTGGTTTCCCAATAGGCCCATTCATTTTGAGGACACAAGTTTAACATCTGGTTTGCATTAACGCTCCCTACAATAGCTCTCATCTCGGGGCTCAGTCGCACAGGAGGGACAAGAGGGCAATCAGTCCCTGCAGAGATATTGTTTGATACAGAGACATATGAAGAACATATTAACTACCTTTAGAGCTGAAACAAAATTACCTTCATCAATTACATTGACATTCAGGGAAAATATGCTTATTCACTTTCTTGAGGGCGATAAGAGGCTTGATACCAGTCTCATGTCTGTATGGTAAATATGGATCTACTGCCAGTTAGCAGAGCTTAGCACAAAGACTGGAAACGGGAGTAAAAAGCCTCTAAAAAGTTATGTCAGGTTTGTTTGATTCATACAAAAATGGAAGTGGAACAAGATGAATCAAACACAATGCAACATGTGAGTTACAACACATTCCCACTCCCAACTTGTCAAATTTGGCAGTTCAGTCAACGCCTTTAAACTATGACGCTCTACCCTTCCCCCCTAGCACCAGCTTGGAACATGAGGGGCTCCGCTGTCAAGTTAGCAGCCATAAGTACAGCATCTAGTTAGACTTTCAGGAGAAAGTGTGCTGACTGGTTCATATTTTATGACTTTTAGAATGATTCTAATGCTGTCAAACATTTGGTTAGGTTCAGAAACAGAAACTACTCGGTTAGGTTCAGGAAAAGATAATACTTTGCTTTGAAAAAAAGGAAAAAAATGACACTCAGCCTTATAGGCATAAGGCCACTGCTGTAATTAATGCATTGGAAGTGAGAACAGGCCGGTTAATTAATGATCTTTAGAGCCAGGCTAGCTATTTCCATCTTTGTCGAGTCTTTATTCAGGTTAACCTCGCCTGATAACTGGCAGCAGCTATATACTTACTGTACTAACAGCTGGGAGAGATGGTTGGCAAGCGAGAGACTACTGTTCAAGATGATGTTTCAACATTTGAAAGAGCTAAACCACTGGTCATTTTTAACGAGACGTCACAACATTTTTTTCGCACGTTGTTGCAACAAAACTAGACACTTTAAACAAGACATTGGGACAATTTGTAACCCCAGGCCAGATATTCTTAACAAGACGTTGGGACAATTCTGTTTGTTTTCTGTGGAAACAGAACCAGGAAAGCCAAAACATGATCTTTGAACTATCATCTAGCGATTGGGTTGAACCAGGCTAGCTGTTTTCCCCGTTGCCAGTCATTATGCTAAAATAAGCTAACCACCTCCTACATATCTAGCACATAAATATGAGAGTGATATCAATCCTCTCACCCAACTCCCTATAAGAAAGTCATCTCTTGCATTCTCCCAAAATGTTGAACTGTTGTTTTAATTTAAGATGAGTCATTTTCCTGTATCCAAGTTCTATCTCCCCAAAGTTGGTGTCTCATTGCACATGTGGCTGGATGCCTTGAGCTTAGTTTGGTTGACCTCCAAATGTGTGAAAATCCGGCGCTGTGCCACTGCAGAGTGCTGTGCGGACAAATCTCTGTGATACCAGACAAGAACACTTTAATACTCCAGTAATTAGCCTCCGTGTTTCAAGTGTATCCAGATGTACCATTGTGGGGGGTTCGGCCTCTGTGAGAACACACTGAACCAGCAGGTGCACATCCCAGGTAAAAGGCTGCTGCTTCTCAGCTCCTGATAAGGGAACACTTTTACCTTCCTCCCTCCCTCCACACGACGAGTCTACCCTTCTCCCTCTCTGCCTCTCTCTCCCTTTATCATCTGTACCACCCTGGAGTGCAGTGCATTGAGGTGCCTGCCAAAAAGCATGCCAAATGAAGAGCAAGAAGGGGAAGCAAGCAAGGGTGCTCTAAGTCTCTTATCTGTGTGTTATTGAAATTCCCTATAAAGAAATAATTCATTTGAAGTAACCTTCAATTAGGCCCTGCACAGTAAAGCGCTGTCTCCTGACCGCAGTGTTAAGGCACTTTCATTATCGGCCTTATTTATCATGGAAGTATCTGGGACACCAACACACACAAAAAAACTATTGAGCTTGAAATTAACGTTGTCCTTTTGACAGACTGTTTCTCTGTCAGGTGGAGCTTGTGTTTAACTTAGTGGAGCCCTAAAATGTATGAAAGTGAGTTACAAGCTTGTTATCTATTACTTTACTGCCAAAATTGCTTTCATGGTTTCCATAAAACAACTCGGGCATATTGTTTACATCTTGTTTCTGTCCATTGTCCTTGTGGGGCTGATCGTTGTAACTAGAAACTATATGGTCTTTATATAAGGGCGCGTATATGACGGCCAGCAGTTTGACCACTTCTATATGTTTATTATTCTGTTAGATCACTACTCCTGCAAACAAAGGGAAATTGCTTTTCACCAGTGTGTCTGAAAGCAACACAGCTCAGCTGTGCCGCTCAACATGACACACATGCTCCCGTCTGTTTGAAAAAGAGGTTAATCCGTGCCCCACAGATGAGACACGTTTCCACTTTACTGATGTGATACGTTGTTCATTCATCCAGCGTCACCTCTCTGACCGGCTCCTTACTCATCAGAACAAATGTATCATCTGGTTTTTACAAGGTGCAATATTAACCATCTCCATCCCTGTTAAAGTAGCTGAACAGAACAACAAGGTATTAATAAAGGATTTTGCTAGTGAGATCAAATCAGCTCATAGCTGCTAACGTCAGCATGCTAACATACACAGTGGGCTATGCAAAAATGCTGATGTTTAGCAGGTGTAATGTGTGAAGTGAAACTCTCGCCAAAATGCAACCCAGGCTTTATTTGTGAATGTATGTGAGTTGAACCTTCATGTAAAAGCATAATTACGACAAAAGGGGCTCTTTTAAGATTGACCGTATTTTCTTTTCGGGTCAAACTCATTTTAAATGGGAGAGCTTTGGGCACTTCAGTGATAGCATCAAAATCGCTAAGAAACACTAAGAAGGCTCGACATAACATGGAACTTTTCTTGTAGTATCACCAGGGCCTCTACACATGAACATGAGCATTGAGAACATTGTTTGTGTACACAGAGCTTACTAAAAAGAACGTTTTTGGGCAACTCACATTAGCATATGTTTCCTCCGCCAGTGAGAAGTGTCAATTGCCGAATGCAACGTAACCTGGAGGACAGTTAAGGTGGACCACTCCTAAAGCTTAGTTCCATATAAATGCACGGAGAATGTGTTGTTTTGTCGTTAGCAAAAAACAAAATTGACCTTGAAGTTGAAAAAGGAGCCTCATATAAGACACAATACTGAAACCAAAAAGCCAGAAAAGTCACATGAGATATTGTGTGGAGAGTTGTTGCTGGAAGACAGTAGTGTTCCACCTTAACTCTCGCCCATGTTACGTTGCATTCAGAGATCAGTACTTCTTGGCTGCTATGACGTCAGCTAGCGGAACACGCTACTGCTAAGGTGAGTTGTTCAAAAACTTTCTTTTTAGTAAACTCTGTGTACACAATGTTCTCAATGCTCATGTTCATGTGTGGAGACTCAGGTGATACTACGAGCAAAGTTTCATGTTTTGTTGAGCCCTCTTAGTGTTTTAAAAATTTTGATGCTATACCTAAAGGGCCCCAAGCTCTCCCATTGAAAATGCAAATCATAATAATTCATCATAATTATGCTTTAAACAAAAGTAATTGACAAAAGTATTTAACAATTTCAGTGTCCTTTTGATAACTTCTCTAACAAGTAACAGGGTCAAGGATTATTAACGTCAGTAGGATTCATCCTCTGGGGACCATGAACATTTTAGAACATTTTGTGGCAATCCATTTGTTGAAATTTTTCAGTCATGCCCAAAGTGGTGTACAAATATCTATACGGCCATGCTATAAGCATAGCTAAAAGCAAAGACGCTGTTAGCAAACACACTTACTTGCCATAAAGACGAAAACAGAAACATCTACTGATTATATATATAAACCTATAAAACTAACCACAGTGTTATCTATACAATAAAAGTGTGAGTTTATCCTCACAGTACCCTGCCTCTACTGCCTGGATGATCTACATCTGGACTTTCTCTATCTTGTGGTCCAACAGTATATGAGCGAGGATGTTAAGGTCACTAATTCACAGGCAGTAATGTTGTGTCAGACTTCATATTAAATCCTGGCCATGCTCAGTCTACGGCGTCTCTCTGAAGCCCAAACATTTTGACCTCTGACCTCCTGGGAGGTTTGGTTTACGGCCAGAGTTAACAGTGCTGATAGCATGCTGAGAAACCTGCCCATTTGATCCAGAAGACAGCTTGCTCGGGACTGTTTTACAGCCACTGTCAACCAGTAGACTATCAAAGAAAAGTTCATTTATAATCCTCTAGATAACCATGTACTTATTCTTCCCCCTTTCCCATTTCCATGAGTTCATATAGATATCCAGGCTGACATAGAAACAACATAAGAATCTTTCCGTGATCTGTATTTTAAAGAGTTGATACAATAAACACATATTTAAGGGTCTGGCTTGGTCCTAGACTCATGATTATAGTTAAGTGTGGTAGGTAATGTCATTTAGCAGTTATGGGACACACACACACACAACACTTCTTGTATAATCTTGGACAGACAAGAGAGGATTTATAAACATGACAAGTCACTTTATGTGTTTTACACAAGCCAGGACAGACTCAGCTCTGTGATGGGACTTGTAAAAAAAAACTCTCTGTGGGTGGTGAACTGGTGGTGACTCCCATTGTGGGCATAGTGTGGGTGTGTATCAAGGGTTCAAGAAGAGCAGCAAAATGTCTAAATATAGTTACGAGTTTGAAACTTTACTCAGTTTTTACAAATCTTTGAGAAGAGGCAAGTAGGGGTCAGTGTTGTTAAAAGAAATCAATTTAGAATACAGAATAATAAGGAATTTGATAGGGTTTCTAAGAAGTAACTGATGGCTTTATGAATAGTAACCATTTATAAAAGCCATTAGTTAAGTACTTTTTCATGTCCATCTTTTCAATTTACATAAACTGCAGTTATATGTGGTGGCAATCCATTAATGAATGCTTGTGGGATTCTCGCTTTCAGTGATGCCATTAGGTAAGAAGTTGGAAATGTAAAATAAACATTTTTAAAGCAATCAGATTGTCAAACACTGACGCTTTACGCTGCTGTCTGACCTGAGCCACCAACCCAAAGGATCAGTATTTGACAATTTGCTGATGACACTCAACAATCAGTAATACGTCTCTTAGAAGTTACATTTTGCCGTTTTAACTATAATCCGTCCTGTCTGCAGTGGTAAATGTTATTAAGTTACATATTATAGTGACTAATAGATATGTCCTTCAAAGGGTAAAATCCTCCAAAGGTAATTTTACTTCTAAATCTCTATAAAAACTATTTTTTTATTGGAAGGTGGTCCCGAACTTTTCGCTAAAGGTCCACTCACTCGCTTTAAAATGCTTTTAATGGCCTTCATAGGTTGATAGTTTGCTCTTTTGTCAAGGACATGACTCAGCTGTCATCACACAAACTAAACACAAAGCAGGTATTGTGGTTATTCATTGGGAGAGATTGACACATCTAGATTCTGTTCAGAGATCAGTCTCTCAGTCTGTGGTGATGAATGGAAATGGCCTCTATGATCTTTCCTGAGCAATTGCCTGACTGCTGGTTAATAACTAAACCAACCCTTAATATTAATGTTTTTGTATGTTTGAGACGATTTATTAAATATTATGCAGACTTTACACCATTGGTGACCCTTCAAGTAACCATCGGTTTCCAACTTGTTTCACCGCAAAATGAAATTAATCTTAGATAATGCATGACGGTGGACAACATTTATTTGTCAGGTTTGTTATTGTTGCGTTGTTATTGGTGTTGGTGCAAAGTGGTGCAGACTTCTGAAGTCAAAATAAGCTTTATACGGATTTAAGACAAACAAAAGGCAAAAGTGGATATTGGAAAAAGCTCAACATTCATTATGAAGTTTGTTGTTTAGCAGTTGACTCCAAAGTGTACGGCTTTACCAGCAAAAAAAAAAACAAAAAAACAATAGTCGGCCTTGTGTTCTCATTCTCATGCATCAATAACAGAACACAGACAACAAAAGAAAGCGTTTACTTTGCTAGATGAAGGTTTCAGATCTCTCCAAGTTTATTTTCAAAACAATAGCATACTCGGGCATCTATAAGTTTTAGTTTGCTTTTGGAAAAAACGGTCAGCAGAATTTAAAGTAAATGCAACTCGGAGTGAATTGGCAGAATTATGCAAAACCACCCGTGTGACCTTTCGAGTACAACTGAGCAGCCACTTATTAAGAATGTAAAAGGTCAGTAAAAGTTATACATGCAGTATCTCCTGCTGTGCAAAGTGGAGCACAAGACAAGAGGTCAGTGTGTGTTATGTTAAGACCTTTAGACATATATAATTATGAATCTCATATTGCTACTTACAAAAACCTCATTGCATCCGTCTTTTTATCAAATGTTCCTATGACACTGATAATCACCAGGAGCTAATCTGTGTATTCAGACTGCAGAATAATTTGAGCCACTGATGCAACAACAGGTTTATAACTCAGGACATTTGTCAGTCTGGCAACCAGAAGCCCCTTTTTTAAATCTTGGAATTCATTTGAGACAGCAAGAACACGGCATAACTTTCTGTTGATGGATGAATGGAAGTAAATGGGAGTAAATGTTATCAGCGACTGAAACAACAACATATTTTGGTCGCCGGCCAGTTCTGGTATCCTTCTTACCCTTCAGAGTTTGAGCTCCATCCCCAGAGAGCTAACACTTGAATTCAATTTGCTTTTCGGGATCATTTTCACCCCATTTAATTGAGACAGAAAACCATGTTGTGCCAGGCTGGAGCCAAAGTGATGCAGCGGTGCTTCTGAGTGACTCTCGCTTCATAGACCATCTGTCTTATTGATGGCCCAGAGTATCCAAGCCCTCAATTTGATGCCACAAACTTGAAATTGAGGGCACAACAGATAGGTGTTACTTCAACAAGACATATTGCCTCTGAAATGATGGCAATGTAATTTTTTTTTTTTTTTTACATATGGGACAGCTATATCTAGGTCAAGATCCCTTCTGGGTCAGAGTGGAAACTATTCCTTTTGGAAATACATGAACCCGAAGCTATTAATCATTTGAATGTAAGATGATTTAATGCATGGTACTGGATTGAAGCAGAAGTGAATATGTATGGGTTTCAGTTAATTGTTATAGACAGGGCTTGAATTATGGGGTTGATTAAAACTTAGATCCCCTCAATATTTAGCATATTTATGTCTGGAAGAATCTAATAATACAATTTGAGACACACCAACACTGGACCATACTATTTCTTCACCCTGCGTGCGGCAATGCCAAGTTAACATTAGAAGCTTCAAACCGTCAGAGATTCTGAATTAGTTTGTATCAAGTGTCTATGGATGAATGACTAAAGCTAACTTTTTCCTTAACATTTGACTGCCTGATGGGACGGACACCCTTTCTTTTCTATTGTTAGCTACATTGTCGAACTAGCTGTGCCTGTGGGTTTACATTTCATAGGGATTATAAAGGGTCTGAGTTGCTGGCAGGTTTTTCCTTTAGAATACTTTGTTGGTGACCTGTGACTACAAAAACTTTAGTGTGGTCGCTACATTAATAGCCAATAGTTCGACAGACATACTAAGTTCTGCCTCTTTTCTCGCAAAATGCTGTGATACTGGCTTTGTATGAGGACGTTGGCACACTAATAATCTTCAAGAAGTGTCTGAGTGTTTACTCAGTGCTGAGTTTGAAAGAGTTGACTGAAGTGAAAGATATTAAAAAAAAACAAAAAAAAAACGGTAACCATTGTTACATTGTCACTATCCTCCATGTTGCTTTCAGCTGCTCCCTGTTTTCCGGCACGTCCGTGACATCAAACTTGACACACCAGAAAAGATACACGAGGGGAAAAAAAAAGATGAGAAATGAATCAATCACCTATTTTTGGTTTGTTTTCTAGTTTGTAAAAAGCCTGCATGCTAATTTTGGTGTCAAAATGCTCATGGTCAACATTTCTTAATGATACGTTGTGGATAACATCTCCAACCTCAAGCTCCATTTTCACCAAAATCAACTATTCAGATGGATTATGATGTAAGAACAGCCTACCCCCAGACAGCATTTTAAAAGCAGATACAACATGAGTGAATATAAAAAATACAGTACAAATAGCTAAGGGCAACACACACTTGCTATTGATTAGTAGGCTGCTTTACCCAAGGATTATGTTATACCTTCAGGTTCTTAGTGTTGGTAGCAATATCAATCCAGGTTTTTCTTGGTGTACAAGCTCTAACAAACAGACTTCTGCTCTTGGTGGAGCAGCTCTACAAAAAAAAACAAATGAAGCCATCACTGATAAGCTCCATAGCCGTCTGGTTTCTGGGTTTGTGGTGAGCGGTCCGTATCTACAGTTTCCCATGCCAATTACTCAAATATGCTTTTGTATGAATTATGCTTTAATGCATGACATGAAATTGCCAAGATAACCGAGACGATATGTAGCAGCAGCATTGCGTAACGTCTTTGATGCCGACTTTTGGTGGCGCCTAACAAAACAATCAGTGTATTTTAAGAAAAGCACCAAATCTAATGAAACACCGTGAAGAGAAAATAAAGGAGCCTTTCAGATCAAACAATGCTTTGTGAGAATGAAGCTAATAAGCTCTAAGTGTCCATTAAGAGGGTTCCACATTAACTACCTCATCCCAGACTCGTTTACCACACGTTTATTTCCCAATTAGCAGTAATCCACTGAATGGCTGGCAGAGCATCGTGCTAGCTTCTCTGAAATAGGCCACAATTAGACGCATTGTATTGAATTAGCATTGTGGAGCCTGAAGTCGCGCTCCTGTGAGGGCTAGTGTTTTATTTGTCACCTGGGAGCACTGCTCTGAGGCCAGGTCACAGCTCCACACAGCAGGGACCCTGTAAATTGCTTGTTGCTGCCGCCGAGGCTGACCTGCAACAGGGCCGCCATTCAACCATCTCGCGAGGAATGTCTCCTGCTCCACTGGGGGGGCTGAACGGAAGTTAGATGTGGTTTAAAGGGAACAGACGGATGGATCGGTGCACGGACAGTGTTTCCTTTGAAAGGCCATTCAAAGAATCCTTTGACAGTCTGTGTCAGCTGATTACAAGTCCTTTGACCCTCTTTTCTGATGTGATGTGCTGAAACCCTCCAACCAAAGACACCGCAATCTATAACCTATAGTGTTGTACTGAAGTGGAACTTGAGGTGAATATTGCACTATTAAGATTCTACATGCAAAAACACTAAATACCTCCTAAATTGTAGATTATATAAGATATATCACAAACTATGGCATCTATCTCATTCAGATTTTGATACATGTTAACGCATCAGTAATAATGATATATTGATAATAATACACAATATTTTTAAAGGCAGCCACTGAACACTGCACCATTTAAATGGTTTTGAAGCTGTTGGCTTAAGGTTGAAAAGTTACATAATGCCTTATTTCCATTTATTTTGAGGAAATACAAAAGTATTTCAAAAACAAAACAAGTTGTCAAACAGCCTCTGTAGCATAAAGGAGGTGCATTATTTTTATATCAAAGTTGTTTGAAATTGGCAACATTATAGGTCAGAAGCCGTGCTTTGTTTTCACGTACTTTTCTGCAGACTGGCTGGATTACTTTTTATCTTCTACAGCTAGTCGAGGCTTTATATATAGATCAAACAAAGGCAGTGACAAACCAAACTAATTTTCCCTTTACATCAAGTCAGATTCAAGTGCGGAGAGGAAATATTCATCACTTTATGTTCAATAATACAAGTTACATTCTCCCTTTTTTTTTTATCAGAGAGAGAGTATTTATCCAAACATCAAAAAGTATATAATATATACACAAAACACATGTTATGTGTACATGAAGGCCTGCACAGAACACAACCTGTCATATAAGCATTATATTTATACCTCATTACAACTTGGTGGGATTATTAAAGTTTTTATACATTAAATCCATGCTCATAAGGCGACAGGAGTCAGAAGAAGGGTAAATCTGAGAGGATTAAAGAGGTCAGTAAAAATGGAAAAAATGGCATGAAAAACCTTCAGCCTGGCTCTCTGCAGCCAACAGCACCATGACTTGTGCGTCATCAAATTACCACGAGTGCTGCCAGTCTCAATTGTAGGGTAACATAATGAGCGCGCTTTGCCGTAATAATGAATAACTGCAATTCTAATGGCACGGCATATTTGTCTTCGGCTCCGTATAGTTTAGTTTCATCACACCTCCTACTGTGTTTTCTTTTCTCTCCGTTGATTCCATCTTATCAGTAACCTTTCAGCCCGCTGAGACAATCAAGTTAGAGGACTGTATTCACATGAGACAGTGAGTGTCACGGAACACTCCAGAGGTTGTATGAGCCTGTGATTACATCCACCCTCCTGCAGAACCCCTATCATCAGCCCATTCTCCACTATTCGAGCACAAATGATGAGAGAAATACTTGAGCAAGAGTTCCTCAGTCAGTTGAATCTCGCCTCCAGCTAGCTGTGACGGTGAATAGCCCATGACTGGAGCACAATTAGCTGCAGCAGCAGGGGGCCGACCTTAACAATGCTGTTGTTTTCCTCCTGCCATTGCGGTTTCGGTTTTACGGGCATCCTCAGCACACGTTTTCACCTCTGTTTCGCATTTACTAGGTACGGAGTCGGTGGAGACGTGACGTAAGGGGCAAAAGAAAGGCGATAAAATATTTAGCACATTTATTATTTAGTGTTGTTTTAGTGGCTGCGTTCGTCATCTTCAGGAAGGCAAAATATTCTTTTTGTAGTTCGCGTTGCCGGGAAACTACCTGATGAACTTCATCGTCTATCTTCAAACGATCAGGTGTCAGGTTCGTGAATGCACCGATGCTGCAGCAACCTGACATAAGCAGCTCGGGGTGGTGGAGGCGACCCGTGCCAGCTTGCGGTCGGACCTGTGAGTGTGTGTTGCCGGTTAGAATCGGCGCAGTCATGGCCGAGAGTTGAAAGGGCGAGGGAGGCGGTGGCAGGAGCGCGGCGCGGAGCAGTCAAGGATAGACCTCCAGTGTTTGTGGAGGGAGGGAGGCCGGCCAGCTCAGGTTATGGGGGGACTGTGGGGCTCGTGGGCTGGCTGGGAGGGGGGCGGCGGTGGCGGGCAGGAGGGTTTTCTAACCGAGAGACTGTAACTCATTGTAGCCTGACTCCGCTGGCTTGGGTGGCAAAGATCGTGAAGTCCTGGACATTCATCAACCTGCCGAGGAGGGCCGACTGACTGGAGCCAGGGTCTGTTTTCCTCCCCCCTTCCTTCTCCCTCTCACCGTGTCAATGGGATCCAGTGCGACTGTGCCGAGGCAGCCGCCCCGAGGAGACAGACCTGGGTCAGTGCAAATAATCAGGCCTCTGACGCCTTGCCTCGTTACTGGGCAAAGGGGGGAAAACCCAGAGTTGAGCGTGGGGGATCCCAAAGGAAACTAGGGACAGGGGTCGGGCAGTGGGTCTGTCTTTCAAAGAGGGAAAGGTCACGATGTGGGCAAGGAAAACAACACCAACACCATTACAATATCCAGCCAGTATCGTGTTAGGTCTATTTTCAGTTGGGCTTTTGGTGGAATAAATTCAAATATCAGAGTGCGTCACTACCTTTTTTAACGGGCCCTCATTTAATTCTGTCATGTTCTTGTTACTTTCCCCGTCTGAAGTCTTTGTCATGTATTGAAAAAGCCAATTTGAAAGCCCGGTTGCATGGCCCAGAAATTGGCATTATCCATGAGAAATCTAGCCGACGAGATGATGTAATCCACCACTCTAATTATGGATGTCTGGTTTCCCGTATACACGACATTTAAGGGGTCAAGTTACCGCAGACAGCTCTCTGTAGTGGCACCTAAACAGCGTGCAATAACAACAATCATGTCAAATAAAATCTGCTAAATGTCATGGCCTGAGAATGTTTCACGACTCGAGATTCAAAACCAAGTCAATGATCATTATTGAACAACTACAAGGTAGTTGTGGCCCATTTTCTGTTACTTATAAAAACAAAATTATAAAATAAAGAGCAAATTATTTCAGGCAGGTGTGGAGGATTAATTAGCCTGATCACCTGATCAGTATCACTGATGCTCGGTACCAGTGATGTTCTGGACATTGCCCTCATGTCTGGTGAGTGTTAGCGCAACGTTGTAAGCAGGACAAAAAGATGCAAGTGGAGACAATAATAAGAATAAAATTTTAAAAAACCTGATAAGTGATGATCCTGCTGTCTGTGATGGTGCATTACATCCTTTTATGTGCTGGGATTTGTTGTTTATATAGTGCTTTGAACGCAGCATAGAGGCTATTTGTTACATTTCAGGTGTCGCGTTAGAGTTGGACTCTAAAAAACAGGATGCCTGTCACGTTCAGGTCAGGCTCGATTACTACTCTCTCAGACTCAGTCCGGTTTAGACAGAGAAATGCTGCCCATGCCACACTCTAAGTTGGTGCACAGTGATGCCAGACTTGTTGGCTTGACATACTTTTTGTTATAGTGGATGGGCATAAAAGCTTGGCCGCATTTTATACCGTTTGATCCAATAGAAAGTTCGACTGTGTTCCAGTGATTCGGCTCCTTTCCCCCTCCGAGAAGTGCGACTGGGTCCGACGTGCCAGCGACTGAAAAATACATAACGTTTCGATTCACAACAACTAGGAACCAACTTATTTTCGTTGTTGAAGTATTAAGCGATCAGTGATTTCAACACATTTCTTTCAGGGATAATGCTGCACAGAGTAAAAAGGTCTTAACCCAGTCATTTAAGTGCTTGTAAAAAAAAAACTGATTGTTCTGATAAAGCTCTTAACCAGGTGACGCTTAAAAACTGAAAATGAATCATTCACCCTCTCGATTTCCTTTCGTTATACGCAGCTTTCTCATGCCTCAGTGTGTTCGGGGTCACAGAAACATGGCTGACCTTTAATAACATCAGACGGGGAGGAAACCACATCGAGGACGGAGCTAAAACATTAGTCTGGACATGAAGGCTTCACTCTGTAAGTCATCAGCAGCTTTCCTATGACTTGGTCCCAGTGATAATGGCGCTGAGTCAGAGCCGGAGCTCTGAGCATGGGAAAATGTAAAGGGAGGAATGTGCGGGGGAAACACTGTCTGCCCTGATGGCACTCTAGAGTCTGCTCTATGTCCTCTCTGAAAAGAGCTTTATTATGACTCCGGCTGGTGTATTTACATTAACAAGTGATGCTGCATCATTGCTATTAGCCCTCATTTTCTCTATTGGTATTTTTAGTTTTGGCCTTGTAAGAAGTAGCAGCAGCTCAGTGAAAACCTCCTCATGTTTGCCTGTCTTACTTCAAGGCTCGCAGAATCAGCCCGGCTCTCATTTTTTATGAACTTGTATCATTTTTATCTACTCGGGGGGGCTGGATGATTTGATTTAAAGCATGCTGAAATACCCCGACTGTGACCTGCTTCCACACTCATGTCTCCATTCTCAGCAGCGGATAAATTTCTCTGCGAAAGTCATCATTTATTCTCGTGCCGACGTCATTCCCCCCGCCTGCTCATTTGCCGTCCCGCGCGCCGAGCCAACTGAGCTCATTATCCCTTTGGACGGGGAATATTCAGACATTTGCTGCACCTTTTGTGCGCGTTAACAGCCTCTGTCCCTCGCTACTCATCAGTTTTGAGTTCTCACTTCCAAATATCCTCCCCCCCCCACACACACACTCACACCACCCCCTTTTTCTCCTCTCTGCAACACCAACAGCCACCCCCACTCCACACCACCTCCCCCCAAGGCCTCATGGGAGCTCAGCAGTACAAATTTCCGTTTATACCAGTGGCTGGGGCTGACGACACCGCAGCGCTCTACCCCACAGATTGACGAGCCCTCAGATGCCGATTTACTGTACATGGCAGCCACTCTGGAGCCGCCGCACATCTGGAGTGGAGTACGCTTACTGAAAAACAGGGGCCAACCTTGGCCCAAACAAGTGTAGCAGAGCAAAACCGATGAAAGGCAGCCCCCCCCCCCCCCACACACAGACACACACACACAGACACACACACATTCCCCCCCCCCCCACCAGAACCCAGAGATC